>NC_083286.1:19934321-20245545 GCF_963506605.1 Zootoca vivipara
ATAACGATATTCTTCTTACCGTGTATAATTATATATACCCCACCTTTTTCGCTGACAGAGACCAAAGCTGGCTTACAGATAAAGTAAGAACAGCTTTTTAAAAATGTGAGATATTGGGGGTGGGAGAGGGAATATTTTTTTTAAAAAAAATTGCACATTGATAGAATTAAAATTCTCTATATATACATTTTTAAAATCTACTAAAAGCCATACAAATGATTGCAATTAAAACAGTGAAGCAGCAGCTGCAGCCCTTTCCTTAAAAGCAGTCAGTTCCAATAAGCCTGTTGGGACAATAAAATCTTCACCTGCCAGTAGAAAGACAACAAGGAGAAAGCTTTTCCAAAGAGGGAGTTCCAAAGTCTGGGAGCAGCCACCAAGAAGGCCCTTAGAATGACAGTGCTTGCATGGGATTTGGAAACCTGATCCCGTGGAGAACACTGTGTATATAACTATGCAAGCAAAGACCCCTCCAAGGCCAGGCCAGCATGTTTTGCCCCTGAGGCAAAGTGGAAAGTGGCTCCTTTCCCCTGCTTACCTGCCTGCTGATGCCGACTGCCCTCCTGCCCCCTTGATAACAAATCCCTTACTCCCCCCCCCCCTCTGCTGCCGTAAAGAGAAAGAGGCAAAAAGGAGGCCAGTGGCTGGGAAGACGGTTGAGATGAGGTGGCTGTGACAAGGGCGAGGAGGAGGAGGAGGAGGAGGAGGCATCAGTGTTGGCGTTGGAGGAGTCAACAGGTGGCAAGAGGAGGAGGTGTAGATGATGGCAGCAGGCAACACACTCCTTGTGGGTCCGGATCTGGTCACCTTGCCTCATGGGCAGCCCACCCTGGCCCTTTCCCCACAGATGTTCATGCTGGAGAGTGCACAGATACATCCTGCTTTTTGTAAACCTTATTCTCAATGGTAATATGACCTATCTTTTGAAAGCATTAGCTTGGAGTTGCATTACTAAAAGCTCTTCAACCACCCCCACCCCCGCTTATCATCAATTGCCACAGATACATGTCCCTATATTTCATCTTGCTTTTTCTCTTCAGGGCATTGCCTGAGCTAGGCTGCAGAAAGGCCTTGCCTGTTTTGAAAAACGATTGCCCCTTAGTTTCTTTTAGTCCCCTTTGTTTAACTTCCTTACATTTATGACTACCTGATGTGTATTTACAGGCAGATATGGCAGCATGGGGATACACTACCTGATGTGTATTTACAGGCAGATATGGCAGCATGGGGATTGTGCATGTACTGGTCCTTTGGGCTGCAGGCATACCAGAGCGCTAATGAGCCCATGGGTCACACAGATCCAATATTTCTCTGTGTGCTTTTGTGCATATTCATGCATACGTGAGTGCTTTCAATTGAACTCTATCACAATGTTTTCTAGTTACAGGTAGGTAGCCGTGTTGGTCTGACGTAGTTTGAAACAAAATAAAAAAATTCCTTCCAGCAGCACCTTAAAGACCAACTACGTTTTTTATTTTGGTATGAGCTTTCGTGTGCATGCACACTTCTTCAGATACGAATGTTTTCTATTCCCACTAGCTGACAGTGCATGATGGGACATATTGGTACTGTATGTTCTTTTCCCTTCCCCAAGTTCTGGAAACCTTAGGTCCATGATGGGCATTTGTGCAAGTATTTCTGTGTGTAGACCATTTTATTTATTTATTTATTTATTGCTGAGGTACTAATATTCCAGTATGCCAGACTTGCACAAAACAGCAGACGATAGATAGATGATGATAGAGATAGATAGATAGATAGATAGATAGATAGATAGATAGATAGATAGATAGATAGATAGATAGATATAGATAGATCCTCCTGGCCCCATCAGTAGCCCTCTGTCCCTGAGTTCTGGAAAACAGAAATCCATTGAGGCATGTAAGCAGGTATTTGTTTACTGCACTTTGGAAAAGTTGAGCCCTCTCCTGTGCTCAGTTATATGAAGTGGGTATTCTGCAAGAATCCAAATTCAGAGATGTGAAATCCCCTTCTCCTGGCCCAGCACTTCCCAGAAAGAAAAAGTCGATAGGCATAATCGTCCAGACAAGGCTTTGCAACATAATTTTGTAATGAATCTTGTGCAAATCACATTGATTTGATAAATGGTTACCAGTCTCATTCTCTGAAGCAGTAAAGTGACTGTGAAGAAGACATACCTTGTGGGAATTTGTAAAGGATGCTGACCGGCAAAAGGAAAAAAAAGAGAAAGTTGTAATTCCCATGAAAGCTTCGTATTTGTGTTCCTAGTTCAGTTTCATGCATTGGCCTAATATCATCTAAGGCTAAGCAAACCCTGGTTGTTCAGCTGCACTGACAGATTTTTGGAGAAGCAGCAAATACTCTTAGGTACCTTTTGCTATAGCTGAATGAACGAACAAGTGATCAAATTAGCATGATGGAATTAGGGCAGTGCTTAACATATCAAAACTCTACCTGACAAGAGGCTTTCTGGTCTGCTAGTCATCCTTAGTTGAGGATAATGTCTTCTGCTAAAGAAAATCCCTCTGGTATAGGGCAACATCTGGAGGATGGTGCAAGTGATGTCAGTGTTCATCACACATGCATTTGTGTGCATGGACACAGAGAGAGGGAGAGAGGGAGAGAGAGAAAGATTGTTAACTGAGAAAGGACTGTATATTCACCAAATCTTTCACTTCCTCTTTTTTTTCTCCTCATTTGCCAATTAGCAGGCTCCTGTTTAAAACTTTTGCATCCTCTGAGGGTTCCTCTTTGAGGCTGAGAGCAATGAGGGGGAAATAAGGAGGAGAGCGAATGGAGTTGAGCGATGCTCTTGCGCTCACTTCCCAGTTCAATTAAATTACCTCGGCGCACGGCACAAAAGCTAATGCAATGTCAGAAGCTAACTGTGATCAAGAATGACACATATTGCAGTTGTGTCACCAAGCCATAAATATGTGCGCAGCAAAGGTGAATTAACAGAATCAAGCGTTATCGTCCTCTCTCAATCCAGGCACCGCTTAGGAAACAGCAGATGCTAAAACTGCAGCTGCTGGTATCTCACCTCACCAAAAGCAGGCCTTTTGAAGCTGTACAGCACAGGCTCTTGACACACAACCCCTTTCTCTTTTAGAGGCAAAGGTTTCTGGACTCCCAGACCCCCCGGAGAGAGGGAGGGAGTGAGGGAGATGGAGATGGAGATGGAGATGGAGATGGAGATGGAGATGGGGAGGAGGATAATGAGGGGAACTACTCTCAGACCCATAACAGATTATTAACTAGAGTTGTTCTTCAGTTTTCCTTTAGTTTGCTGGGAAGAATCAACCACCAGGCTTCCAGTTGTTTCTGCTCAAGAGTGAAGTACTACCGGTACCGGGAGATGCTGAAAGTTTATTTCTGGGTTCTTTGTGTTCTCCATTCTGCCCCAAGTAGAAACAGGATGTGCAAAGTGGGATGCATGCAGGTTTTTAGTCGGTTTGAACCAGCACTTCTAAGATGCAGAAGGGCACAGGAAAGGAAGTGTGTGCTTCAAGCTCTTATCTCAATCCCATGTTTCATAGCCATCACATTGCTCAGCTCAGACAAGCCTAAAATGCTATTTGGTGGTTATCTTGGGAAATCAGTGCTGTTGTGTTTCCCAGAGGTGGTGCCTTGCATCTTAATGTACCAGGCCCTCGCCTTCCCACAGCTGGGGGCCTAAGTCCATGTTCTGCTGTGGTTTTTTTATGTGAAGGTGACGGGATCCAATCCAACCAACCTAAATGGGAACTCAGTGATGCCATGGGAAGAGATGGGGCTGGCGTGTGGCACCAAGTACACACATACCCCGTTAATCAGAAGAAGAGTTTAAAAGTGGATACTTATAAGTGTGTGTGTGTGTGTGTGTGTGTGTGTGTGTGTGTGTATCTTATCCCTCCAAGTTCTGAAAGCTGCAAATCTTTTAAGAGGCCAATTAAAGATGCAGGAGGACCACACCCGCCTTTCACACTCACCCACATTCAAAAGTCTTTCCCATCATTCTATTATAGCTACTGTGCAGTTTACTTAGCAAAGGTTAACCCAACAATGGAAGGGATAATACAAATGTGATAGCGGAAAGGCTAATTAGCATCTTAAGATTTCTCTCCTTCCCAGCTTTATGTTAGCAACTTTTTTTTGCTTAGCTTTTCCCATGTGCCTTCTCTCTTGTGTCCACAATTTATTTTTAAAATATATATCCATTACTCATGTGTGCTGCTTACAGTTGGCACCTTCCTTGACAGAATTATGAGCTTCTTATGGAAGGAAGCTGTTGCATAGATGCCATCACTCTAAGCAAGCCCACATATTAGTCACGAAGGAAAACCACCTGACCAATTTTGAGCTTATAAAAATGTCATGGGAGGTAATTATCAGAATAAGTCATTATTCCTTTCAAATATAATCGGAGGGCATGCGGACAGAAACGCACACACGTATTATAAACAGGCCGCAAACTGTTTAAGATATATTTTCTGGACAATACAAAACAAGTGTCAACATTATTTTAAAGAAATAAATAACACACAGTTGCATAAGTTTGTCATCTTCAACCGGTGATGCCTTTTCCAGAAACAGGTCATAGGACTCAACAGGTGAAGCTTTTTCCAGCATAAAGGTAAAGGTAAAGGACCCCTGACAATTAAGTCCAGTTGCAGACGACTCTGGGGTTACGGCTCTCATCTTGCTTTACAGGTCGAGGGAGACGGCGTTTGTCCGCAGACAGTTTTTCCAGGTCATGTGGCCAGCTAAGCTGCTTCTGGCGAAATCAGAGCAGCGCACGGAAACGCCTTTACCTTCCTGCCGGAGCGGTACCTATTTATCTACTTGCACTTTTTGGTGTGCTTTCGAACTGCTAGGTGGGGTGGGCAGGAGGTGGGACCAAGCAACGGGAGCTCACCCCGTCGGGGGATTCCAACTGCCGACCTTCCTATCGGCAAGCCCAAGAGGCTCAGTGGTTTAGACCACAGCACCACCCATGTCCAGCATAGAGTTCCAGCATAGAGATATGCTAATAGGAAAAGCAACACATGTTGTTTCTCATGCAGCCATTAAAGGGACATAATTAGGGTGGGTGGGTGCACACATGCGCGCGCGCACACACACACATGCGCATTATACTTGCAGAATTAGTTTTAGCTTTTTCCATAGATGTTATTTACATGCCTCACTCCTGCACTAGCCACATGTTTTTGATATACAAAGACCTTATGTCAAGCAGAGGTGGGGAACCTCAGACCCTGAGACCATACCCTCCAACATTTCTCGGATGAAAATAGGGACGTCCCCTTCCATAACGATAATTTTACTATTTATACTCCACACATCTTACTGGGTTGCCCCAGCCACTCTGGGCAGCTTCCGACATATATAAAGACACAACAAAACATTAAACTTTTTTTAAAAAAAAAAAAAAAAAACCTTCCTTATACAGGATTGCCTTCAGACGGCTCGGGGGCGGGGCGGATAACTCCATACCCTCCAACATTTCTCCAATGAAAATAGGGATATTCTAAGGAAAAGTGGGACATTCCAGGATCAAATCAAAAACTGGGGTGCGTTCTCTAAATCAGGGACGTCCCTGGAAAATATAGACCAGGCACCCCCAAACTGCGGCCCTCCAGATGTTTTGGCCTACAACTCCCATGATCCCTAGCTATCAGGACCAGTGGTTGGGGAAGATGGGAAATGTAGTCCAAAACATCTGGAGGGCCGAAGTTTGGAGATGCCTGCCATAGAGAAAACTGTCCTGCCAGTCTTTTGTTGTTGTTTAGTCGTTTAGTCGTGTCCGACTCTTCGTGACCCCATGGACCATAGCACACCAGGCACTCCTGTCTTGCACTGCCTCCCGCAGTTTGGTCAAACTCATGTTCGTAGCTTCGAGAACACTGTCCAACCATCTTGTCCTCTGTCGTCCCCTTCTCCTAGTGCCCTCAATCTTTCCCAACATCAGGGTCTTTTCCAAGGATTCTTCTCTTCTCATGAGGTGGCCAAAGTATTGGAGCCTCAGCTTCACGATCTGTCCTTCCAGGGAGCACTCAGGGCTGATTTCCTTCAGAATGGATAGGTTTGATCTTCTTGCAGTCCATGGGACTCTCAAGAGTCTCCTCCAGCACCATAATTCAAAAGCATCAATTCTTCGGCGATCAGCCTTCTTTATGGTCCAGCTCTCACTTCCATACATCACTACTGGGAAAACCATAGCTATAACTATACGGACCTTTGTAGGCAAAGTGATGTCTCTGCTTTTCAATATGCTGTCTAGGTTTGTCATTGCTTTTCTCCCAAGAAGCAGGCGTCTTTTAATTTCGTGACTGCTGTCACCATCTGCAGTGATCAAGGAGCCCAAGAAGGTGAAATCTCTCACTGCCTCCATTTCTTCCTCTTCTATTTGCCAGGAGGTGATGGGACCAGTGGCCATGATCTTGGTTTTTTTGATGTTGAGCTTCAGACCATATTTTGCTAGGTCTTAGCTAGGTCATTTCCCCGAAGTTTGGGGATGCCTGGTCTACTGTATAGGAGATCAGTCAAAATCCATTGCTCCACCCCCTTTTAGCTTTGGCCCTGCCCACTTTCGAATCTCCCCCCCAGAAGGTTCTCCACAAGGGAATGTAGCCCTCAGGCTGAAAGATTTCCCCTCCCTTACGTGATATTCTGCAGTTCTGCTCTGTTGCATTTCATACATCTGAAGGTTTCAGTGGCAGGGAAGAGCTCTACCTTTGTAGCATTCACAACCTAGAAATTTAGTAGAATGGTATATTCATCTTAAATCAATGATTTGGATCCTGATCCAAAAACAAGACTCAGTCTGTATGCCACAACAGCAGCGAGAATCTTAATAGCGAAGAATTGGAAGACACAAGAATTACCAACAGTGGAAGATTGGCAAATGAAGATGATTGAATTTATGGAACATGCTGAACTGACGAGGAGACTGCGTGACCAGAGAGAATAGTTGATGGAAGAAGATTGGAAGAAATTTAAAGTACATGTAAAAAGATATTGCAATATTTGAAATTTTGATATTCATTTGGAAGTTGTTATAGGCTGTAGGTGTAGAAGTAGAGATTAGTATTATAGGAAATAAATGGTAATGGAATTAAGAAATCAATGGTAGAAAGTTAAGGTAAGGATAACATGTAAAATATGGTTAAATTTATGCTTTTTAGAAAACTGCTAAAGATGATGTATAAGGAAACTCAGAAAGGGGGGATTTGAGGAAGTCATCTTGAAATTTTTAGGAAATTAGATTTGAGAATGAGAATGTATGTATTTTTATGTTGTCTTGTTGGATTTGTTATTTGTATTGCAGGGTGGTGTTCGTATGTATTTGTTATGTGTTATTATAAAATGAATAATTTTTTTTAAAAAAACAAGACTCAGTGGTTTATTATTATTATTTCATTAAGACCATGTTGGCACTTTCAATGCAGTCAACTCTAGGAACAATATGCCTTTTGCCATTTAAAATTATGGTGTGTGAGAGAAAGTGTGTTTGCTTTCTAAGAAAAGCTTGAAAAAGAACAAAAGATGTCAGCCAAAGGACTGAATTAAGCCAATCTCTTGTACTTAAAAACTCTTGGGGGGGGATGTGTGTTCCTCATCTAATTATAAGCATGAATATAGCGGTAGTAGTGGGCAGTTCTGTAGCAACAACATTAATTACAGCTAATAGAGGCGTGTTGAGACAGGCCATGCGTCTCTTGTCCATTGTACAATCCACCGTTTCCACAACACTGCACGTTGTTGCATCCTTCAAGGACAGCTGCCTCTTTAAAAACACGGGGTGTTTGTTTTGCTAAGCTTCGCCCTGCCTCCTACCCTATTTTGTCTTCTCGGACATAGTTTGGAGCCAGCACTTAGACAGTTATTTCACCTCTTGAAGAGAACTCTCTGTGAGGGTCCTTTATTGCGAGTTAATTGCTCTGGCTAAGTAAGAGGAGCAATTAATTTTTGCAAGAAATATAGGAGGCCAGAGACCACTGGTGCAGACATTTCTGAGAATTTCCAGCGTGAAAGCAACAATTTTGCCTTGTTCCCTTTGAAGTCCACTTCCCGGCATGTTTAATTTAAAATGAATCTATTTCCTGCTGTGTGGATAGGCAGCTTGAAATTTGGAATGAAGGGATGTCACGCTGCTCTGTGGTAATAAGTGGCAAATTTACCTCAGTTTCCATTTCTGGACAAAGAACTGGGTATTCAAGGATGTTATTCCAATGAACCATTATTAATAGCGGCTATTTAGTTTTGTTTCTTTTTAAACACTTAATTAAATCCAAACATACACATATGCACATAGATGAAGCATCAGCTAATAAGTAAATATTGTGCCTGAATTTTCTGATGCTGATACAGCTATACTGCAGTTTCTCAGAAGAAAATGCGTCCCACGCCACATACTGTGGTATTTTCGCCCACATATGTGCTATATATAATCATTCTGCTTTGGTGATATAGTGTACGGAAAAGCACAACAGACTGTACTTACAAGAAGGATAGTCATTAAATCGGCAAACACAAAGGCAGTCATTTTTGAGTTTAGGAACAGGAGTGATTGCCAACAAGTTGTTGGTTTCAGAGCTAGTAATTCATCATTCTTGTAGGATTCTCATGGTCCATCAACCATTTACTTGAGGCATACAGATGTAAAGCAAAAAGGCGCAATCTATTGGGTTTTTCCCCCTCCTGTTAAAGCCCATTTGAAAATAGCGGGAGCTCTGCAAATGGAGCTGAAGTGAATTACGCCTCTTTTGCTAAACAATAGTACTGTACTTAACATTTTAATTTAAGGCTTTATTATGTGACACATCTGTCACATGAAGGTATCACCTTGCTAAACCTAAGTAGGTCTGGGCCTAGTCAGTGACTGGATAGGAAACCTCCTAGGAAACATTTGCCACCTGGTACCGTTTCTTTTCTTTTTCTTCTTCTTCTTTGGGTTTTATAAACAAGAATAATGGTATACAAACAAGTATACCAAGTTTTCTCATGTCACTTGTATATCACAAAAACAGCATAAATGTTTAAAAATATCTACATCATGTTTCATTTTTAGTGGTCAATGTACAGGTTCCTGGTTCATGAATTGGTAGAAAGAAAGAAAGAAAGAAAGAAAGAAAGAAAGAAAGAAAGAAAGAAAGAAAGAAAGAAAGAAAGAAAGAAAGAAAGAAAGAAAGAAAGGGGGAAGAGGGGGAGGGGAAATGGTGAGTGGCATGGGGTCTGGTGATTATGCTTCTGTTCTTCTATTTGTGGGGTGAATTGTGTCAGTGTTACTTATATGGGTTCTCTTACTATTCACTTGTTGTATTTCCTTGGTGGTGAGAGAGTTGGTTGGCTGTAGTGAGAGTTGGTTTTGTGTGTAAAGGGGGGGGGGCTATTTTTGAATAAAGTTAGCCAGTTTAATTTGTAGGCTGTTGGCAATTCTTGTTGTCTTGTTGGGCTGTGTATGTGATGAAGGGGAACCAAACTGGGGTGAAGGCGTCTTCTTCTATTTGCCCCCGTGTCAGTTTCAGTTTATTGGTTAGTTTATCCTAATAAGGCTGTTTCCCATACTATTTGGTACCATTGGTCCATGCTTACTCCTGACAGGTCTCTCCAGTGTCTGGCTATGATGTTTCTGACTGCTTATCTTGGAAGATATTCAGTAGGGCCAGTTCCGGGGTGACTTCTAATACTTTAGTTATTTTGCATATTTCTTGTATGATTGCTCTCCAGAAGAGTTGGATTTCGATTTTTGAGCATCTCCTGGTACCCTTTGTTCATCATCTGAGGCCCTACTCTGTATATGGCCTCTTTCTGTTTAAAAAATAGCTCAGAGAGGCACCAGAACTCACCATGTTCTTATAATAGCAACGGTGCCCATCTTAAGAGGTGCTGGAACGGAGTTCTGGCTGAAAATAAAAAGCCCTGCCTCTGAGGGAGGTGTGGAGGATGACTGCTCATTTAAAGAATGCTCCAGAGCCAGCCCACCCATGAGGCAAGGTGTAGCGATGCCTCAGGCAGCAGGATCCATAGGAGCAGCAGATCTGGGCTCCAAGGAATGCATCACCCACTGCTGATGCCGCAGCCGGATCTGCTATCTCCTCAGCAGCCCCTACAACGTGGCCGCTACAGCGGTGTGCTGGTGAATAAGAGACACTACACTACTGTTCTCCTCTAAGCCCTAGGGAAGAAATGGCAGGGTCTGCCCTCTGGAGTCTCCTGGGCTTTGCATACACCCAGCGTGATTCAGAGCACGCGCCCCATACCAACAGCATTTGATTCTCACTTAAACCATCAGGAAAGGTTGCTTCGATTCTCCCCCTTGTTCCCGATGTAGATCTTCCCTTCCCACTTGTCCCTGATGCAGATCTCTCTCTCTGTCTCTCTCTCTGTCTCTCTCTCTGTCTCTCTCTCTCTCTCTGCATTCACCCCAATTTCCCTGGCTGGGGAGGCGCCATTTTGTGATTCGCTTCAGGTGTCAAAATGCCTTGAACCGGCTCTGCTTTGCTCCATCTGCCCTTATCTGCTTTTAAGTGCCAGGTAAAAACATTTTTTATTCAGCCGGGCCTATGTAGCTTAACTCTCCACATATTATTTTACCGGTAGTGCAGTGGATTTGAGTTGGAATTGCTCTTTTATGCATATTATTGTATTTTAGGCTGTTTTTATATTAGTTTTCAATGTCTCTGAATACCACAGAGTACATTCTTGGGAGCAGGATGAGCTATCGATATAAATAATATATATGCTGTCTTGGGGTTCATGATGGAAGAAAGTTTGCATATAAATGTCAGAAAATAAAGAAATAAACACAGGCATAAATAGATGTATCCAAGGCACACAGGAAAATTGCTTATTCTGAGTCTTACTTCTAAATATATTTTATTAATAATACTTTATTGTGTATTTTTCATTGTTCCAGTGCTCCTGCTTCTATACTCAGTCTAGGCTTGGGCCCACAGAGGGTTCATTAATGCAAAATGACAATAACCTTGTATTCGAAAAGACATTTAAGTCAGTGTCCACTGTAAGACGATCTTTGGACATGTCTCCATCTGCATTTCTTCAGCTGACCAAGATAAGCCTTGAATGTTTCAGATTACGAAATGGTTTGTGTTTCTTATCTGAGGAAAACACATTCTTGCAACCATACACCTTGCGATCTACCTTCTTATGGCCAGGATTAAATCTGGAGTGTAATCCCCACCCCCACCCTGGTTAGAACCAATCTCTAGCTTCCCTACGGAGCTACAGGCAAGCAGTTATTATAAAGCAGGGGAGGAAGTAGAAGTCCTTTTACGTAAACATTTTGCTGTTCCTGGGTGGTGAGAAATTAAAGCACACCTCTACTCTGCAAAAACAACAAAACATCACTGTAGAAATGACACTTTCTTATATAACAGACCCATTCCGCCTGCATTCAGAGTTGCAACTGCCGGCTTCCGTGTTTAAATAGAACTGAACTTTTACAGAACAAAAACAGCTAAGGAGACGGCACTGGATTTTATTGCCGGTTGTTTATCACAACACTTATTGGCTATAGCTGAAGCAGAATATATTGGGATTTGAACACCCCACTGTCGTCATAATTTGACCTCTGGAGTCATGCTTGCCATTGAATGATATGCACACAGAAAAAGCAGCAGTTTGTATTATGTATCTGACACTAGTATAACACCCGCAGAGGTGGCTTTACAGAGCAGATTGGAGGCTCAAGTATAGGAGCCAAATCCTAGGGGCCAAGGTTCCTCTACCCCCCCTAACATATTTGAGGGGTCAGCTCCCTCAAGGTGATGGGCATTGCCATTCAAATGCTGTGCATGTGAGGCAGGGATTACCTCCCCCTCCAATATTTTATTCAAGTTGGCACCCCTGGGCTTCGTTGGCACCAGAGAAAGTTCACAAAGGCACCATAATTAGAGACTTCTGAAGTTCTTCTAACTCTTAAAAGTGTTCGCTCTAGTATAGGATTATTAGAAAAATTCCTTAAAAGGGTGAAATACAATCATAAAATAGCTATTGACATTAATATTGAAGTCTATGGGTCACAGTCACCTAAATCACTGCATACTTAATGTAGTTTTCCCTTCCTCTTCCTATATTGTTATTATTATTTATTGAATTTATATACCACCCTATACCCGGGGGTCTCAGGGCGGTTCCCAGAATAAAATCAAGATATAAAACCACAAAATACATAATAACAATAAAAACAACCCAATAGCCCCCCCAACAAAAAGCACATTTTAAAAGGGCATAGGATGTAAATCAGATCAACCCAAGGCCTGGTTAAAATGAAGGCGCCAGGCGAACTTCCCTGGAGAGAGCATTCCATAGACGGGGAGCCACTGCAGAGAAGGCCTGTTCTTGTGTTGCCACCCTCTGGACCTCTCGAGGAGGTACATGAAGGAGGGTCTCAGAAGATGATCTCAGCGTCTGGGTACATTCATATGGGAAGAGGCGGTCCTTGAGGTATTGCGGTCCTCCCCTGTCCCAAACCTGCTCCAAAGTGTTGGGGAAAACCTCAGAGCAGATTTGGAGGGAATGTAGGAACAGTGGGGGGGGGGGGCATTCCATTTTGTTCAATGATTTCGTTGGATACAATCCTGTGTTTCCTGCATATGAAGTTGGATTCACACCACTAAGTCCACCCATTTTCCTAATCTCACACTGAACTGAATGGGAGCCGCACTAGATCCCAGCTGTGCTTTCAGCATGTTTCCCATACATTTCACCGGGGGTGGTATCAGAGAAGTTCTCAGTAGATTCAGCCCTATTGTCTCACAATATCTCTGCTTTAAAGAAACTTGTTGGTTTTGCTTAAGCATAAACCTCCCTCCCCATCTTTTTCTTTTTTTTCTTTTCTTTTTGCTAGCTGGTTTATTTAGCACATCTTGTATTGACAAAGTGTTTCATTTTCTCCCCTCCACGCTTTGCTACAGCAGCCTGTAAAATACATCTGGGAGAGAAACCTGTGCCATCCATCAGCATTATTTCAGATATGTTTTTTTAATCAAATATCAATACTACTTAAAAGAAAGATACAAGTGGGAAATGGTGTTTGTACAACCTGACATTCCCCGACCTAGGTGTATTTGCTGAAGAGGTTAGCAGCTTTATGGTACATATTAGGAAAGAAATGAAATCGCAGGGCTATGGGCATAGTTTGTTAGGCGATTATTCAGCTGACAGTACAGAATGTAAGCAGAACAAGCATCCTGGTCTCCAAAGAATGAATGCATTATCCCTTATAAGCAAAACATGACTCCCCTGTGGGATTGTAAAGTCTGCTTTTCTTTTCTCTATTGAACACCTTACCTGTATAAAAACCTCAACACAGTGTCATTTCATACCCCAATTACTCATTTTCAGAATGGAACTGCATGCCAAGACTTGACTGTGCTGTTTTTTCCTTCCTTTCCAATGGACAGGTACATGCGCTCTCCCTCCCTCCCTCTCTCTTTCTAATGAGAGTTGAACAATAAGCCATTTTAAATAATGATGGTCAGATGAGTCTTACCAATCTGACTTCTAAGCTGCTCCACACTCCCCGCCCCCAACCTTCAGGGTGTGTAAGAACAGATGGAAACTACAGTAATTCACTGCAGAAGTTCTAACTGGACAAATATAGCCTTCTGGAAGCATTGCTGTAGCTAGGGCTTTTTTCTCCAGAGGGGAACTCAGCTCTCAGGAGAGTTCCGGGACATCATCTTTCTAGAAAAATAGAACTAGTTGTAGCAGATATATAATATGGCTTTGAATCTGTCACATTTCAAGAAAACAGGATTCTAGCGGAATAGGGGTTTGAAATCACCATGCTGGTTTACTCTAGCATTTGGCAGAATTTTTAGCTTAGATGTAAAATCTGGTACTATGGTTTCAGTGGATAGGACATTGCCCTAAAGTTCCTCTCTCTTAAATCGTATAGTGTGTGACACTCACTAGCATTCACACACAGCTTCAGATTAATTATAATATCACAGATAGCACTATGATCCAATTGATTAAAAATAATGCAGTGCCAATCTGTTACCTACAAACTTGCTCACTGGAAGGCTTCCATTAAGTCAGTCTCAGTTCCCCATCTTATAAAATGGGGAAAATAATAATGGTCCGCCACTGAGTTTTTCAGAAGGGAGATAGTTTTGCTTACCATTTCCTTAACATTCATTGTGTCTTAGTCCCGGTTTGGAAATTTAAAATTATATATAAATTACTAATGTAACAGCTCTGCATGCTTTTTCTTTATATAGAGAGTTAAAATAACAGTTGGTTTATCATTCATTGATCATTACATTTTATATGTTTTGAATTTTAGGAGGTTTCTGAAACAGATGGAACAAAAACTAGATTTTCCACTATCAGACTTCTGAATCCTCGAGCTTCAATCCTACATATACTTACATAAGACTAAGTCTTGCTAAACACAGCAAGACTTTCTCCAGGTAAATGAACATAGGAATGGATTGTGGGACTTCTCTTCCTCTTTGAGCATAACTTTGAGTCTATGGTAGCCTTTTAAAATTAGTGATAAAAAAGGGAAAACCTGGTTTTACCAAAGGGGGCTAGTGCTCTTTTAAAAACTATTTGTTGCATCCAATGTTAAGTCATATGTTAGGAGATACATTTAAATTAATAGGCATGACTAATTAGCTCCATTAATTGCAGTGGGTTTACTCAGAGAAGAACTTAAGTTATATGCAACCGAATGAAAATGACTATGTGCAGAAAAAACTGCAAGGTTCTACAAGCATCTGATACATTTTAAATGCACTGAAAATGTTCTATTTTAGTAGTATGGTGAAACACTGGAAAGTTTAACAGTAAACTAGATCCAACAAGAGACTGACAGATACTGAAACTCAAGCTGCGTGGAAGGAAGCTTGGAAATGAGCCTAGATAGATATCTGAAGAGATCCATGTACTGGAAATTCATGTAAGATGCAACAGGCTGAACTAGATAATCTGAGCGCCTTAGTCTTAGGTGTCAAACTGCGGATTCTATTCTCTGACATTTCAGCTGGCCACAACCAATACAATTACTTATTAGAATAAAATAAATATTAACTTGGTTTAAGTACACACTATGTACGCTTTTATTCAGAAGCCTGTCTACTGAATTAAATGGCACTTGCCACTTAGTAAGTGTATGGGTAGAGGTATTTCATAAATGGTTTGGGTAGAGGTATTTCATAAATAATTATTAGAGTTGTTATGGAATGATTTTATATTACAATGACGTTCTCTCACTATTCTTAATACATTCCAGAGTGGAGCATTTTTATATTTTACTTTGTAATATATGACTTTCTTATTATGTTGCCATTAATCTTAGTAGCACCAGTTCTTCAGATTTATTTTCGGTTCTCCTCACACTTCTAAACTCTTCCAATTGGTTCCCCCGCCCTTTGAATTTTATCCTGTTAAATATGGCAGCACAACTTAATGGCTCAGTTATCCTAGAACCTGGTATGTTCTCATTTAGTTTCATTTCACAAGCAGCAGATCACTGAAGACTCTAAAACTGCACTCTCCAAGGCACCAAATACCAGCATTTCATGGGTCATAATTCTAGCGGGCTTCATTTTGGTTCTCACAGGCCAGCAAAACAGGAAACATTAAATTTGCAGATGGCACCAAACTGGGAGAGATAGCCAATGTCGCAGAAGACAGGTTTGAAGATGACCTTAACAGATTGGAGAACTGAGCCAAAACTAGCAAAATGAATTTGATTAGGGACAAATGCAAGGTTCTGCACTTTGGCAGGAATAACCAGCAGCACAAATATAAGATGGGGAACACCTGGTTTGCCAGTAAAAAGGGGTCTAGGGGTCTTAGTAGAGTCAACTCTAAAATTCTTTGATTCTATGAATTCAGGGAAGCCTCTGGTGGAAAAGATATCTTGAAGATCAGGATTTCTAAGCAAAGGAAACAACCAGGAAAAGGGCACCAGGAGAGAACTAGCAAGCCAACACTGGCCTAAGTGATCCCAGAACTGGCCTGCAATCCATTTAAATGGAAAAACAATCTATCTGAAGTGCTGAGCTTCTCCTAACCTGGCCCACCTGGAGAAACAGCTCCTGTATTAAACACACTTGACTGAGGGAGGTTTTCTGAACGGTTTGTTAAGAGATGCAATTGAAATCAGAAGAAATAACAGGCAGTAAGGTTGCATGTGAATGTTTTGAATTGTTTTAACAGAGTATATTAGGAAAACATCATTCCATATGTATCTATTCTGGAATCATTTTACCAAAACAAAACAAGTTGTCTAAACTGAGATATTGTGAAATGCCCCACTGTATCCAAACCCTTATCCCCCTTGTTTTTATAGATTGAAGAAATCCAAATGAATTCCAGCCTGAACTTTCCAACTTCAGAGAAATATACTCTGAATCGCACTGAAATGTCATTTAGGCATAATGCCACTTTTCCTATATCTTTCAGAGAGCACCGTAACACAGAAAAAAACAAAGAGAGAGAGATTGTTATCATTTTATGGTCATCAGTGAATACTGGAACAAATGCCACTGTTTCATCAAATGTCCTGGCTAAAACAGACAAGGCACCATTTATACAATTAGAAATAGTGTAAATATCTCTTTAAAATAAAATAGCAGGAGCTGGGCAGCAGAGGGGAGGAAGATCCCAATTGAGACCATGGTATGGGTGGCAGGGGGAATTGCCTTTTTGCCCCCTGCTGTGGTCCTGATCAGGAGCATCATGCCTGCTATTTACACTGGAAGAAAAGCTTCCATCGATGTGAATGGGCCGTTTCTTCATTTGCAAATAAGCAGGTTTGCAGTGCGGTTGTTTTTGATCTTGACCACAGCACAGAGGAATTAGCACCACCCCACCCCATAGTCACACTGGGTTGGCATCCACTTCCAGATTTTTTTGGGGGGGGGGAGCTTTGTGCCTGCTAATTACTTCTAAGTCATTCACACAACTGAGAGTAGTGTGAATGGCTTCTCATCTGCTTTGACCCTCAACTCAGGCAGAAATTAGTAAGAGCACCCATTAGGTTAGGTTGGGACAATGTAGGGAATTACAATATCAGCATCTTCGCAGAATATGTAAAGGGTGTATTATGGATCAATACTGCATGCCCAGGAAGTATGGAATTGTCTCCAGCTCTATGGTATTATTATTATTATTATTATTATTATTATTAATATTTTTTATTAAATGTGTGTACTGCCCTTCATCCGCAGATCTCAGGGTGGTTCGCAACATAAAAACAAACGAACGCAAAGCACGCAAAATGGTACACATATCTGGCATCCTTATCACTGCGAAGAATCATATAATCCACTCAGTGACTTCAGGTTATATTATCTTACTTTTGATCATGAACCATATACCTCTTAGCAGGAAATTAAAGTCACCAGTAAATTGAGATTTTATACTCCTGCCTACTAAATGCAAAAACACTGCTGATGGCTTTTCAGGAGATGTAAGTTGAGCCTGGAACATAAATCATTGCAAAATCTGGAAATGATTCATAGTTACAGTTCAGCACATTCTTTTTTTGTTTTTTTGCTTCAGCTCTGTTGTAAATGCCCATGTATCTGTAGGACACAGTATCTGCTCTGCTTCTCCAACATTACATCCCATCCTCCTCCTTTCTTCCACAGAGCTGAATCATATTTAGATACTTAAAACAGTAGCCATGTTACTACCATCCTATTTAATTAGCCAACTAACCTCACATCAATTACTAAAAGACAACGGTAAGTTGATGGCAATGTGCCATGCCATCTCTAAGGGAAATTGTTATGCATAGGTTGGGAGTTAATATGCACTAATAAATAAGAACCTAGGAAGCTGTCTTAACCAAGGTGCGACTATTCATCCATGCAGGCCAGTACTGTATACTCTGACCGACAGCAGCTCTCTGCGGTTTAAGGCCCAAAGCTCTTTCCCCTGACTACCTAATCCTTTTCGCCAGAGATAGCAGGGACTGGGATCGCCTCCCTCGAAAGCATATGCCCTACTACTGGGCTATGGTGGTGGAGAATCAGAGGCAAGAAACTCACACAGTGAAAGTTCCCCCCCCAGTTCCAGTCACTACACAGAAGCAGCTTAAGGTCCAAAATAGTTTACTGCTGCAAAAGGTTAGGCTTCAGTAGCACATTTCCTGATGTTGACAATGTGGGCAGGATACCTGCACTGTAGAGGGTTGGACTAGACCAGGCATCCCCAAACTCGGCCCTCCAGATGTTTTGGGACTACAATTCCCATCATCCCTGACCACTGGTCCTGTTAGCTAGGGATGATGGGAGTTGTAGTCCCAAAGCATCTGGAGGGCTGAGTTTGGGGATGCCTGGACTAGACCCTCAGGGTCCGTTCCAACTCAACAATTCTGTGACACACACACACACACACACACCTTGTAGGCTTTGCAGACAGAGATACAGATAAGTAGAAAACATTTCTGTTGCTCCCACAATTCAAGACGTAACACAGACTCCTGACTCACGGGAGGACTCACTGACCGGACATATCACTAATATAGATGGCACTCGACCGCTGTCATAGCAACTGGCTTGGCTGACCTTGCACCTGTTAGCTTATCTCGTACATGAGGGATTAAACTCATGAAGGAAATTAACCCTTCTCTCCATCTCCAGTTCCTCCAACTATGCAGTAAGTAACAAGTAAATGAGGACTGCTGTGCACAACCTTTTGCTTAACTGTTTGACTTCAGATAGCAGACACAGGGTAGAGTGTGTAAACACCTTATCACATAAAATTCTCTACAAACCTGAGAAATAGCTGTATGTTGGGATGGGGATTTGAGTCCAGCTTTGCTCCTTCTTTGTTTCTTGCATGTGTTGCAATAGGGAACCTCAGGCCTGGGGAAATGTGGCCCTCCCTGTCTTTCTACGAAGCCATTGGTATGCCCCCAAGCCACACTGCTCACTGGTTCTATTTGCATCCCAAGTCCTTTTTGCCTGGTTTGAATGTGTCCTTGAAAGCTTGATAATGCCTCTTGCCTGCCTGCATGGAGGATCGAGAGGGTAGGTGTGTAGAAACCAATCTGCACGAAGGTGAAATTTACATTTATTGCTCTGGCTGCTTTTGTGTCTGGCCACACTTACCAAACGCACATGGTCCCTGGCAGGCTGCCCAGAGGAGCATGAAGCTCATAGGTTTAAAAATAGGTCCCTGTCCCTGCTCAATAATATACCATACAAGCATCTTATTCCTTCCCAGACCAGCAGACCATTAGCGGTTACAGCAACAAGCCCTATGCATCTAAAAGACTACAGACTGTCATGAACTGGTAAGACGACAGGGGGGAGGAATGGGATCCTGGCAAAGGGGGGTAGCCAGGACTGGGACACACCAGGACATACAGAGAATAGGGAAAGAAGTACTCACGGGGTGATGGAGAATGGTAAGGGGATGAAGGTCAGTGCACAGGAACCAGAGCAGCAGGACCCATCACCCGAGCCAGAAGGACCCCTTTCTCCATGAACATGGCAGGCTCTAAGGCATAGGGGGCAGCAGGAGGGGTGATCCAGGAGACTGAGGCAGGCCAGGGCCCACAGCCCAGCTCCCTAGCTGGCCAGGTGGAGCTCGCTAGCTTTGGGAGGTATGATTCCTCAGCTGCAGTAGGCTTGGAACAGGTGAGGGTCACAAGCCTCATCAAGTCCAGATGCTGCAATCAGCATGCAAGGTATAAAAGGGCAGCAGAGCAGAGGCGCTGTGTCTGCCCATGTTGGTGGACCTTGGCTTGGATGTGCCTGGCGCTCTATGGGTCTGTGCTTCAGGTTAGACTTCGACTGTGTAGATTGACCCCTGGTCTTTGAACTTTGGCAAGCTGACTTGCCACTAGGTTGGGTAGGAGTTTAGGGTGCCAACATCGGCAGAGAGGACACACTTTGTAGTTCTACCACCTTCAGAAGGTTTTTCCCCTGGGAGATAAGGAGAAGACATTCCCTCCAGCAGTCCCTACATTGCAGAATCCCCCCTACACACACACACACACACACACACACACGTATCTGTCATCTTCATTGTATAATTCTTGCCAAATGCTTAAAGCACACCTCCTTACTGTTGCCTTTGACACCTGAGATATATATTTTAAGATGCACCCTATTCTATTGATTGTAATCTGTTTTAACTGGGGGTTTTTAACACTGTATTTTTAAATAGTTGTAACCTACCCTGGGACCTCATGGTAAAGGGTGGGAACGATAGCATACAGGTGGATATAGTTGTCATTATTCATTAGCTAAGGAATAAGAGAGAGAAAATCATCTCCATTAGCAGAACTAAGGCTCTTGAATAGGCATAGTCTTAAAGAATAGTGGTATTGAAATATACAAGCTAGATTTGAGGAGTCTGGTCCTGGCTACTGCCTTAAGTGGGAGAAGGCCTGGAAATCACACAAAAGACCAATCTGAAGGAAGAACAGGTGGGTGTATAGGCACAGTAAAAAGATAAATGTTGTCAGAGTATCAAATCTATGAAACCTGGAGAAAAGCAAGAAAAGGCCATCTCATGTGCTTGACCAAAACTGTGCCTCAAACTAAATCTGTCCTTAAAATTTCTAGATTTCTCCATTTTGATTATAAACTAGGAGAGCAGAAGTAGGGACTATCCCTGACTGGGATCTGCATATGCAGGGTTCAAAAGCTTGTGTGGACTATACTTGGATTCATTGTTAGTTGGGTAAGAAAGTAAGCAAGACCTTCACCCACCTAGTCTGGGGAGTTTCCCCACTAAAAATAGAATTTTTGAATAGGTTACAGTCTTAGAAAACAGTAACAATACACATTTCATTTATGGACCACCAATATTTAAGTTACCATCTTCTCTGCAGAAACGTCACCAAAACCAAAATCGACACAATATATTCCAAAGTAATTCAAAGAACAGCAAAACAAGGTAGCCCATACCCTGCCCCTCAATGATACATGTTCTTGGAACACTGGGAACTCCGAGGAGATTAAGTCAATTAGAAATTCAGTTTTCCTATCAATGATTTAATTTAAGTTACTGGCCAAAGAAGAGATAAGCCATTTATCGACAACAGCCAACTAAGCATTTCAGCAAACACTGCCAGCCAAGTTATCTTCAATACTGAAGTGAGAGGAATGTGATGGGAGAAATTAAGTCTTCACACAGTATCATGTAAGAGAATCCAGCTGTGCTTGTATAGTCTCCAACTATTTAACAGAAAAGAAAAAAGAAAAATGTTTAGAAACATGGAAGGTAGAAGAGAAATAATAAACTATGCAAATTAAATATACCCAAACAGCAACAAGAACTCCTGAAATTAATTCCCGTAAATCTGCAATGTATATAAATGTTTATTCTGACTGGGTGAGTTCGCCATGTGTATAAGCACAAATAAGGATATGCTATCCTGAAAGTCTCTTGTCCTTTTGTTAGTTTGTAGATTTAAAAGGGTATAGCAAGCATCACCTTGTTCGAAAGCACTTCAACGGCAAATGCGAAACCTGCATTCAGTTAGCGCTTTATAAGAGACATAACTCAGAGATGCAGTGCTTTGGGGGATGAAGCTATTACATGTTTACAAGGAAAGCTCAAACCAAAAACAGCTAGAGCCCAAGGACTGGTAATAAAGACTTATTAAAGGTAAAAGAAAGGTTATCAAAATGTAAGGAAGTCTGTAAAAGCTCCAGTACAGACCTTGTTATAGAACTCAAACAGCTCTTGATGACTGAATTCCACAAACACTTTCTCCATGTTCTGTGAAAGAGAAGAAAACGCCCAAAGAGTTAGCCCATATAATGTGATGTTACCTGCAACACTTCTTCAGGCGTCAAGACTCTTAAAGTTTTAACTCCAGCAGTTTGGGACATAAAAGAGCAGAATACTCCAGCAAACCCCTACAGATGTTGACAATACATACATATTTACATTATGGAGAGAGAGAGAAATGATGTTTTTTGATCTGCAACTTCATTTGTTCCTCTGGAAGTTGTTCTCCAAGTCATAACAAAAGTAGATGCAAAGGAAGAAAATTATTTCATTGTTGTGCTTTTCTAGTTAAATGCAAGATTACATTTCCACTTTCTCAGTAGTCCTTTCAAGTGCTGGCAAATTCCATTACAGGGAGACTGTGCAGGCAGTGAATGTGACTGAACTCGCAGAGCCATTAAAAGCAAGTACATCAGCTCGGAGTTAATACCTCAAATTAATCTAACAGTTTTGAACTTTTCATGCTGAGATTGCTACAGCCATTCCAAGCTGCTTCAAAGCAGTGGTAAACTAAAAGCAAAAGGAAAAACTGAAGGAAGGGGCACAGTGGGTGAAACAGGTAACGGCTCTGTGCATTAGTAAGCCTGTGGTGGTTTGATGGTGGAGTTAAATACATTGTTTTAGGCATTGTTGTTTTTTCCATATGTATATCCAACCTGATGGTCTACTTGAGTCAAAAAAAGCATGCTTCAAATGTGATGTCTTCCTACACTGATTCCTCTGAATTTGCTTTCAGTTACATAGCACTGTTTTCTATCACACTTTCATCTCGTCAAGAGCTGAAGGAGGACATAGGGATGCACCACAACTAACTCTGGCAGGTGGGTTAGGCCACAAAGGAATGACCTGTCCAAAAGTACACTTCATGTCTCCCCAACCCAGGTGCAGCACACTGTTCTCTCTATACCACAGTGGCCCAACAATTCCTGTAGAAAAGCTGTCACTGTTGTATTGATCCTGGTGTGCTGCTTTATCGATCTGTATGGAAGAATTTCTTCTTGGCACAACTGACTACTGAAGGAGAAACAAATTGATGGCAAACACACGCATACACACAAAGTACACTCCAGCCCAATTAAGAAATATATTAAGGTACTAAGTGGGACAAGAACTCCATTCAGTTTTCTTGAAGGCTGCAGTGAAAATTCTACTCACTCCAGTGTACTTATTTTCGGGTAAAACTACTGCATTAGCAGCTAATCTTTCAGTAGACGTTGTTGATCAAGTTACCTAAAAGGAAATAATTTCTGAAGGGTAAAGAATCTGATTTTAGTGCCCAGATTACTGCGTACTAAACAATGGAACCCCAAGGTAAACGAATGGTTTATTAAACAGTGGGATCGTGCTCTTTAAAATAAGCTTACTTGGTATATCCACATTAAACAAGGATAATGCAAAATGTATGTTGATTTAAGGTGGAAATTCTTTGGAGCTTTTCAGAATGCTAAGCTAAGCAAAATATTGTAAAAGGTAATCCTTTTCCTTTGATAAAGTGTTGTTGTTTACTCGTGTCCGACTCTTCATGATCCCATGGACCATAGTATTTCTTGCCTATTCAGACATGGATGTAACATGACACATACATTAAATACATCACTTGCCACAGCCAGTATGAGGAGCTGGCTTGCCCTCCAACCTGCCCCCACCCCCAACAGTTACAGGAAGAAGGTCAGGGGAGCTCAGAATGAACTCTGGCTTTCCAGAAATGTTAAAAACATTTAAAAGGTTTCTTCATGTTTGAAGCAACAGGAAGAACAAGCAACTAAGTAGGTCCCAAGGTCATTCTCACACACTTGATACTCCTAAAATACCCACTCACATAACCTTTATTTTATAAAAGAGATTCTGAATAAGTTGTGTGCAAAGGTTAGACTCGGACCTTCTGTAAAGTGATTTATTATTATAGCGGGTGTATAAAATCAGTTGTGACCATGCCAGACCAAAAGATTAAACAAATTAAAATGGCACTTCTTTCCCCCAAGTGGTTTAAGAGGTGTTTTATATGCATCTTCGGTTCAAGGCAGGAAAGAAAAACAGGAACTACAAGGATTGGATTTGACCACCAGCCCAACTATTTCAGGGAACTTGGGCCTGGCATACTGAATTTTCATAAGCAAACACACTGCCCAACACATACCCTTAAAAGTGGCTATTAACAGCCATAAAATCACTGGGGCCAGCATGTCTACCTCAATGCCACCTCCTCTCTTCAGTAGAAAAAGCCCCTATTCTAGCAATCTGGGGGAACTTACAAAGGACCAGTAATTTGTATGAGAGACTAGTCTTAGCTCTAGTGGAGGGAACAAAGCAATGCTGGGAATGGGGTAGTGAATAAAAAACAGAAGTCCTGGAAAAGGAGTTCTTTCTGCCATGATTCCCGCTGCTCCTCTCTCTATAAAAAACACACACCATAATATGCTAAAAGGAAAGTGAAAGATTTGTAAAATGTTCCGCCGGCCTTTAAACAGAGAGCAAGTCAAGAAGTGGAGGGAAAGACAGAGGAGGGGCCCATTTCTAAACAACAATTTACTGTAGTGTCTCAACCTCCTAGTTTATCACCTGCAATCTGAATCAGTGCTATTAACACACAATTCTGAAAAGCAAACACATACAAACGTTAGAAAATATTACTGGAAGTTTGCTCTTCACGCTATACAAACAAAACTTGGACGCTTTGGTCAACTGTCAGTCGAGATTTGGCACTGGTTAGCGCAGACCCTAACTATTCACAGAAAGTCACAGAAGAAAAGCCTTAATATACTTTTGCATGTATCTTTTAAACCATTCAGCCAATAAGTACCGGTATATAACAATGTTGTGAAAGGGTACCGCTGACTGGAAATTTTGCTTAACTTTAATTTTTGTTTTAAATGTAATATCCTTGGCACCCATTAACGTTCAGAACTTCTTATACTTTATAGGGTTTAGGTGTATTACATTTTCTACATTGCTTTCCGCTAAAAAGAAGTCCTGTATCAATTGACAACCAAAGTAAAAGAAGAAGGGGGGGGGAGAAGCAATTGCAACATTAAAACAGCAGTACAACATAGCTCACAACACATCAAAATGTAAACTGTTGAAGATGGTCTTGAAAAAAATAATCTACTGAAGATGCAAGGGAAATATTATTTAAGAGAGGGGTGAAGAACCTCCAGCAGTTCAAATGTGGCCCCTTTTATCTAAACCACGGTCATCTGACCCATAAATGACATCATATGTGACATCAGGTGTAGGGCCTGTAGAGGCGCAGCTGCCAATGAGCTAAAAGTGCACTTCCGATTGTGCATTGGTGAGGGAATCCAGGCTCTGACTCTATGGCACAGCCAAAGCCTGCCACATCAGGTGTGCAAGATTTAGCTGTGCACAGTGCTTTGGAGTCTTGACTTTGGGACTTCAAATCACCCAGTCACCTGGTGTCATTGTGACATCATGTGACCTTATAAGCCAAAAAGGTTCTCCATGCCTGACTTGAGAGATTTCACCACTTTAGCATCAAACACTTCAACTCAGCCTAGTATGGATTCATGTTCCATATTTCATTCATTCTTAGCTTCCAGTCTGCATTTTGACACAAAGCAGTACAATGGACACTCGGGTTGTGAACGTGATCCGTGCGGGAGGCATGTTCGCCACCCGCAGTGCTGCATCTGCGCACGCGCGGGTCGCTCTTCTGCACAACCCGAAAAGACGCAACCTGAAGTGTCTGTAACCTGAGGTATGACTGTATATACTTGGTTCTATTTTTTTCCTGCCTTTCTAGGGAACACATATGAAAACAGAATTATGTATTTAAAATATTGCCACATTTTGTGGAATTGTATTAGTGACTGGCAACCTGAATTGACAGCATGCTGCATATTTCATTTACTTTTTAACTAATGTTATTACTGTTGTAAGCTACTCAGAGAATTTGGTTACTGGGCCGCATATAAATACCGTTAAGATGTAATAAATAAATGAATGATGAGACTCATGGTGAACACTAAAAATATATATTTAAGGCTGGACTCCTACCTTGACTTGTATTGTTGGCTGTGCTGTGTTTACTTTTATTTATGTATTATTACAAGGTTTATATGTTGTCCATCAACACACATTCCCTGGGTGGCTTACAAAACAAGAAGTATTAAAATGCAAGGTAATAAGTTAAAAACCACGTTAAAACCCCCCACTAAAATGCAGCATAAAAATTTATCCTTTCTAGCAGATGAAAATACAATAAATTAGCGTCTCAGTTTACAAAATAAAACATGGCATAAAACAATGGTCCAGTTTGCACGTAACAATAAGACAAATCGTGGATAAGCAAGTGTGTAAAAATCACATCTGCTTTACTCGTCACAGGTCCTGCAGAATCAAACCACGGTTTGGCTTACGGTAGTGTTATGCCCAAACCCTGGTTCGTGGTTTGTTTCGTTCAAACTCAAAACAAAGCACAAGCTGTAACCAAGCTTTATTCTTGGCATTACCATTCATGGTTTGTTTGGAGAGAAACAAGCCAGAGGCCTGGGTTCAAATGTAAGGTGAAGCCAATCCATGACTTGGCTGCAGGTGAGCAGCAGCAGAACTGAGGAAGGAATGAGCACCTCCAAGCTTGCAGGGCTCCTTGAAGTCTTACAAAAATAAACCAGCCTTTAGGGCCTTTTTCGCAGCTTCATCAGAGCTGTGTTCAGGATCTGGATAAAAATTGAAGGAAACACTCCCCCCCCTTTTCTTTTCTTGGGAAATATATTAGCTGTTTGTCAAAAGAGTACCCCTCATCAAACATGCAGATTCTGACATGAAAAAGCCAGCTCAATTCTAACTAAAACTGGCATAATACTGACAGATGTCAAGTTTTAAAACTAAAAGCTACCTTTTAAAAAAAGGCACTAAGATGGCAAATTAATGTCAAGCACATCTAAGAAGGCAGATGGAGAGACAGGTTGGGTTGTGAATGAGCTGCAAAATAGCTCTTGCTGCAAAAGAAGCAGTCAGAATTTTCAATAGTTTGTTGGTAGAAACTAATGGAAGCCCAGTATATAGCCTTTACTTTTTAAGAGTCTAATACTATATGGAGTAAAAACAAAATTTATTATTTAATAATATTGGGATTTCACAGTGTTACCTGCCCAAAATACTATTTAGTCCCATGAAAATAAACACAAGTTCAGCTAAAATACAGCTTGTGAAGCTTTCCTTTATATTGCACAGATTATGCAGTACCTTATATCAAGATACCTGGCTGCACTTCTAGCCCTGTCCACGAAATCACAAATCTGACAAGATGGCTTGAAGTACCATCACTCTCAGCACTTTGAGGAACAAGTGGAAGTATGGTGTGAAGCAGCTTGCTGCCTAACTGACCTCTTTTCAGGTGCAAGGAGTGGGAAGGGTAGAGAAAACCTTAATAGCAAAGTGTTTTCCACATGGATGAGAGGATGGAAATCCTCTCCCTCCCTCGATGGTGCTCAGGGAACCCTCATCAGTGTGCACCCCGTGTGCTCCACTTCATAGGCCGGGATCTGTTCCTTGATCACACTAGTTAGTTGCACTTAGTTACTACTGAAATTAAATGGGACTTGCCCCATTTATTTCAATGGGAACAGAGCCCATTGCAATTTCATCCAATTAATGGGACAAAAACAGAAGCCGTTTTTATCTGTTATGGAACTCTATAATAAGATTTAGTCTGGGCATAATTAAACAACTTTGATAGTTTTGGTTTTTCTACTGCAGCTTTGTTTTATTTTTCCAAACCCACTACCTTACAATACAAGTTAATACTTGCATTAGCATGGATACCGTGTTTCCCCTTTTTTAAGACACCGTCTTATAACTTTTTCCCCTCAAAAAAACACACAGTGGCTTATTTTCAGGGGGTGTCTTTTTTTTAAAAAAAGTGCTGGTACAACTGGGACCCACTGGCTCAGGACGCTCAGTGCTCTCTTCTGCGCACTGCTGGGCGCGTTGTTGGCGCTGCCAGTTCTGAGCGCCTGCAGGGTGGGGTGGAGGTGGCAGTGCTTTAAACCCCCAACCCTGTAGAAAGCAATGGAAGTTATGGACCGTAACAATCCTTAAGAGGCGCAGGTCTTAAAAACCCCCTGGTATCGCCCTTGAAGCACAGCCTTCCAAAGTCAGGGGGGAAGAGGTCTGTTTAGACAAAGGAAAGGATCGGGGGTGATTCTGCGCCCTGGGACCCACAGAACTACTTTAAAAATCCCAACCTGGGGGGGGGGTCAAATAGTGAAGCCCCATAGCCCTGTAGCAACAGAAGGCACATTCTGAAGCACCCGAGCTGTTCGGTTCCATAAAAAATCCAGGAATTGTAAAATTAACAACAATAATGGGGGGGGCACTCTATCCAAAGAGTTAAGAAGGAATGGGAAAGTGTTGAGTTATATATGGAAAAATATGGAAAGGAAAGTTAGTTAAAGATAAAAAATAAATAATTATCGCAAGGGAAAAAATAACATCATAAAGGGTAATAATATTAAATATAAAATAGACAACACAACAGAAAAAGCAAGTATATGACTAAATGAGATCGCACAGGAGTGAGGGAAGTGGGGAGAGAGGGAGGGGGGGTAAGGAAAGGAAGGAGGCAATGGTTGGAGGAGGGTATAGGGGGATGAATTGAAGGAAAATTAAGACTGAGAAGCGCATGGTTTTTGTTTTTTAAAGATGCAAAGGCTTGCAATCAGCCAAAGTATAGAGCCCAACTTCCAGGAGACTGCGATCTACTTGCGGATTTATAAACTGGAGGTGATCTACCCCCGTTTTATTGGTGTTCAGGTCAGAGTTGTTTTTAGAGAGAGGAAATATCCCATTTTTGAGGTTAAAGTAAAAGTTCCTGACATTTTTTTTATAATGAGGAAATGCTGCTAAAACTCCGTTCTTCATTCCACGAAGGGGAGAGGGGGCGGGGCCGGGTGCTCAAAGACAAAAGAAATGGAAAAGGAGATAGCGATCAACTGCAGCCTCCTGGGGATCACCAGCCTCGCATTCATGCAGCCGCCGGGAGAGGCAGGGGCTGCAGCCGAGTGCTGCTTCGCAAACAAACGAGGGAAAGTGCTAAGAACTCAGAGAATTCGGCTGAAATACATGAAGCAGCAACAGCAATTGCACACACACCATCCCAAGCCAGCACAGTCCCCAAGTCCCAAAAGCAAGAAAGGACTCAGCAAACACTGCTGCGGCCGGTGTTGCTGCTGCTGGGTAACGCTGACTCAGGAAACTCAGTGTTCTCTTCCGCACAGCGCCTATCACTATGGCTTATTTTCGGGGTACGGTTTATATTTCTCAAATGCTTAGAAATGCTGCTATGGCTTACTTTATGACTACGTCTTAAAAAGGGGGAAACACGGTAGAAATGCAAACATTCTGTGGACTTCCTTGACCTTTTTACCTGCTGAAGAAATTTTGCCAAGAGCAAACTGTGACCATTCAAGAGTTACTTTCCTTCTGTACCGATCTCTTATCTGGCACAGTATTTCTGCTTTTTTACATTCTCAAACAGAACACATTGAACGAATTAGGTTACCAACTACATGCCAATCAGAACAGAGAATTCATTTACTGCTGTGTGTGTGTGTGTGTGTGTGTGTGTGTGTGTGTGTGTGTGTAAAAGTGTCTGTGTGTGCAGATATGCCACTATGATTTAAAAGCTCACCAGGAAACAGCTTAGCCACAAACATAAAATGCAATATGTATGTTAAGAGTTGCTTTTCGAAAATCATTAAGACTTAGCATTGCTGTGTAATCGGACTTCTTACTATTAACTGAAAATCATTGATTAAATTAAGAAAGAGCTTCTATTGCAACAACTCTTTCCTTAAGTGTTATCTTATCCCACGTATTAAAAATGAACTTTTCTTTTCCTACCCAAGCACACTGTATCAAATGCAATAACACACACCTTAATCACATTGTATTAGCTAGAGATTTGAGAAAGGCTAAAAGGCAAAGCTCTGCCTTCCTCAGTCAAAATCCATTTTGTTTGGTACAGTAATATTTTAATCACAGAAATGAATCAACATACCACTTCATCTTTTAAATTACATCACTGCCTAAACTCCGGAGTAATGAAGTCATTTACAGCACAAGAGGGAAAAGCAATGAGAAAAGCAAGTTAATATTTCTCAACAACATACAGTAGCTGTTTTTAGTTTAGAGGAAAGGCAAGGAAGAGGCAACATGACAGAAGGGTATAAAATTACGGAGAAAGTGGAGGCGATTTACTGCTAAAGGAGGCAGCAATAGCAAGGGATCCAGCGTCTCCCATCAGGACACACACACCCCAATCTGACTCTGGGCCCTTCGTCATAATATTCAGGTTCTAAAGCTCAGATCCAGTAATGCCGTTTGGCATTGGCAATCCATGTTTCCCTCCTTCCGACCTATGCAAGAAGAGGCTGCAGATCCCACGGTCAGTCTCTAGCTTCTCAATGCTGCTACAACAGCGGTTAAAAATGGATAAAGATGAAGTGATGTACATACTGTAATAATATATTAGGACCGCCCTTGAACAATGACCTTTATCAGGTGTAGGTTTACTAGGTGAGCAAAAACTTTTGAACCAATCAGTGTTACACTTATAATATTTTATGTACTCAAACGAATGTCACCATATTCAAAGAATACAATATGCAAAACACAGATTGGGCATGTTGTTGTTGTTGTTTAGTCGTTTAGTCGTGTCCGACTCTTCGTGACCCCATGGACCAGAGCACGCCAGGCACTCCTGTCTTCCACTGCCTCCCACAGTTTGGTCAAACTTATGTTCATAGCTTCGAGAACACTGTCCAACCTTCTCCTCCTCTGTCGTCCCCTTCTCCTAGTGCCCTCCATCTTTCCCAACATCAGGCTCTTTTCCAGGGAGTCTTCTCTTCTCATGAGGTGGCCAAAGTATTGGAGCCTCAGCTTCACGATCTGTCCTTCCAGTGAGCACTCAGGGCTGATTTCCTTCAGAATGGATAGGTTTGATCTTCTTGGAGTCCATGGGACTTTCAAGAGTCTCCTCTAGCACCATAATTCAAAAGCATCAATTCTTCGGCGATCAGCCTTCTTTATGGTCCAGCTCTCACTTCCATACATCACTACTGGGAAAACCATAGCTTTAACTATATGGACCTTTGTCGGCAAGGTGATGTCTCTGCTTTTTAAGATGCTGTCTCTGCAGCATCTTAAAAAATTGGGCATATCTTCTTCAATAACAGTTTCCCATAAAATAGAATCAGCTTCTTCTATATCATCAACAACAAAATTCCCAAAACCAGCTTAGACTGTGCTCAGTGGGGAGAAATTTGTTTCAGGCTAATGAAGCTCTAAAAAAGCACCCAGTCACACGGGTTTAAAAGTGTTTATGTTGAGCCAAGATATCACATCATTTGCTTACTTAATTATAAGAAACCACAGCTATATCCCAAGGCTCAACACCAAGCCAAGCAGCTAAGGTTGCTTTGATTTGGATTCTCATCGATACCTTACTGGACATTTGGACTCATTACATTTTCTTCCGCAAGGCTGTGGAAAGAAAAATCGGCAGCAATTCTGTAAGAAACATGTTAACTCCAATCTTCCATTTAATCTAATCCATGGTATGTCCTCAAACACGTCTAACCATTCAGTTCCATGAGAAAGTACATCTATTTCAATAGCACTCATCTTTCTTTAAACATCTTAAACGTTGTCAATATTATGAATGCCTCTGGGTCATTCATATCAATGAGGTTGAACTCTACCACTTTTCATTTGGAATATAATCCAAGTCTTCCTATATTTTGTGTGTCAGTGTCCCAAAGTTTGTATTTTCATTTAATATACTGGTCCTTTGAACACATTTATTACTATATAAGCAGTAACATTGCTATAAACAATGTCAATGTTCCTGGAACAACCTTATGAACAGAGGCTGAAGACTATATACTTTAAAGACAGGCATCTTCCCATCTTATTTACAGAACTTTGAGTCATTTTTGTGTGTATTTCAGAACTACGGTTTGTTTATTAGGGAATATGAGCCCTATTCATAATGACAGTGGCGATATTATAGCCATGTGAAAATACGAAAGCAGGGACATGATTATCTCAGAAGGCCTACTGGGAAATGTTACATTTCAAATTTTAAGACAATGGAAGACTGAGCCATGATGAAAAACTTGCCAGAACTAGTGATGTAATGCTAAATCATTAATGCACACCAATGTTTTAAGTATATTTTTCTTAAAATAGGCTCCACTGTAATCAACAGACACATTATAAGACAATTCCTGCAGGATCAAACTCAAGGTGCACCTAGTCTAACATTCTTCTCACAGTGGTCAACAAAATGTTGAATGGACTACCACAAGCCATTGCTCCCCAACAAGCAATGGGATTCTACTTCAGAACAAGGAAGGTTTTTTCCGTTATGGCCTGTGAAGCAGACTTGCTCAATTCAGGGTTGTGTTTTTTTGTTTTTGTTTTAATTGATTTGTGATCTTGCTCTGCGCTACATCTTCTCTATAACAAACACGTTAACCAGTTAACAGATTGGCCACTTAACATTTCAGTCATTTTTGTGTGTTTTCCAATGGCCTCACTTTCAAGGATTTTTAAGGATTTTAATCCAAGCCACCTTTATACTTTTCAAGATATATTGATTACGTAAATACAGTCTCAGAAACTGACACGATGGAAAGCCTGGTGTCCATCAGATGGTGACTCTTTCTCATTTATGCTTGGTCCTGTACCAAACGCTTGCCATGACAGCAAAATAGAATGACTTTGCTAAGGGTATGCTCCCAGATAGAATCAGAAGAACTATGAGTGGAATGGTACTCCTTGTTCTAATGTTTGCTCTGTAGAATAAAAACACTAAAGAATGGCAAAGTTTAAAAGACGGTTGTCTATACAGCATATTTGGGAAGTCCCATTTAAGTCTGTACAGCCAAAAGATCACAGTCTATAACAGGGGTCAGCAAACTTTTTCAGCAGGGGGCCGGTCCACTGTCCCTCAGACCTTGTGGGGGGCCAGACTATATTTTGAAGAGAAAAAAATGAACGAATTCCTATGCCCCACAAATAGCCCAGAGATGCATTTTAAATAAAAGAACACATTCTACCCTGTTTCCCCTTTTTTAATACGTAGTCAAAAAGTAAGCCATGGCAGGGGTTTTAAGCATTTGAGAAATATAAGACATACCCCGAAAATAAGCCATACTTCCGTGCCACGGAAACCAACCTCCGCAGGCACCTCCACGCACAGAGTCACTCCATGCGGCCGGCACTGCAGGAGCACGATCAGCTGTGAAGCGGCGCTCCAAAAGCTCTGCTTAAGAGCTGATCGCGTTCCCGTCTTGCTGGCTGCATCCCTGCGCTCCGCCTTCTCGTCCACCGCTGTCCCTGCCGCTTCCGTGCTTGCCGCCACCGCTAGGCTCACTGCTTCTTTCTTGCCTGGCCTGGCCAAGGAGCTTGGAGCGCCCTCCAGCAGCGGGCAGAGCACCTGAGCCAGCGGCCTCTGCCTGGCCCGGCCAAGGACGCTTGCCGCCCCGCCACCCAGAACCGGTGGCTGCTGCAGCACCGAGCACTCAAGAGAGCCCAGCAGCACCCTGAGCCAGCGCCCTGAGCCATAAAATACCGTACTGGTAATAATAATATAAAAAGACATCCCACCGAAAGTAAGCCACCCTGTGTGTTTTTTGAGGATACACGGGTACTCGTGTAAAAAACACCAGGCAGGCCCCACAAATAACTGATAAGCTGGAACGTGTCCAGAAGAGGGCAACCAAAATGGTCAAAGGCCTGGAAACGATGCCTTATGAGGAACGGCTTAGGGAGCTGGGTATGTTTAGCCTGGAGAAGAGAAGGTTAAGGGGTGATATGATAGCCATGTTCAAATATATAAAAGGATGTCATATAGAGGAGGGAGAAAGGTTGTTTTCTGCTGCTCCAGAGAAGCGGACACGGAGCAACGGATTCAAACTACAAGAAAGAAAATTCCACCTAAACATTAGGAAGAACTTCCTGACAGTAAGAGCTGTTCGGCAGTGGAATTTGCTGCCAAGGAGTGTGGTGGAGTCTCCTTCTTTGGAGGTCTTTAAGCAGAGGCTTGACAGCCATCTGTCAGGAATGCTTTGATGGTGTTTCCTGCTTGGCAGGGGGTTGGACTGGATGGCCCTTGTGGTCTCTTCCAACTCTATGATTCTATGATTCTATGATTCTAACCCAGAGATGCATTTTAAATAAAAGGACACATTCTACTAATGTGAAAACATGCTGATTCCTGGATCGTCCGTGGGCCGGATTTAGAAGGTGATTGGGCTGCATCTGGCCCCCGGGGCCTTAGTTTGGGGACCCCTGGTCTATAAACACAGACATAGCTAGGAGATGCAACAAAATTCTTTCAAGGTCAAAGGGGTATAAAAATGAAGGGAAACGAGAAATTGTCTGACTTGGAAACAGTCATGCCATGCCATGACATCTTCAGACAGATCCTGAGTGTGATATAGCCAGGCTTGCTAAGCCAGGCCCTCCAATGTTTTAACTGTTCTTACAAAGAAGGAGAAAGCATTTTAAAGGCATATAGTGAACACCTCTCCGCACTAAGAAAAACTGTACTCTACTGCCAGCACCCAGACATTTATTTCAACAGGATACTTTCCCATTAATTTTGTCCCTACCTTGAAATGGTTGAGATATGTTGTTTGTTTGTTTTTTAACATTTCAAAGAAAAATTTAATACAAACTCATCGTGCCAATATTTAGCCCAGAGTTGCTTTTATCTTTCTTAAAAGGCTCATAATAAGACCCTGGGGGGAAATCCGTAAAAAAAGAGAAGGTAAGCAAGGGAATGTTCTTAACTATATGGCTGGGTTCATTTTTAACAGCATCTGTAAATAACTGTTTAATGCTATGGAGTGTGCTAATAGCAACTGTTGCTGGGCAGACAATAGTAAGACAGTTTGGGCTGTGTGTTGTTGCAGTTTGTCTCTTGGCTATAAAACTAAAGGCAAAAGATCAGCAGTTTTTGCTGCTGAAAAAGCTGAAGGAGAAATGTTACAGAAGACATGGCGTTTCATAATTAAAGGAGTGGTTGGATTTCAGAGAAGAACCAACTAGCTCAACTTTCTGTTTTAAGAGTACTGAACAGCCACAGGCTACATTTTTTTAAAAAAATGCATAAACACAAAAAATACTGACTGTACTCCAGCCGTCTCACCACATCAGTAAAACAATACAGTTGTAAAGGGAGGGGAGAGTGAAACACATACTACTAACCCTACGCTGTTGCACAGTATCTCACATCAGAAAAACAATTAAAAAATCTTTTTTAAAAAGTCCTACAGTATCATTTACATTTTTCTCCCTTCCAAAAATTGATTCAATCAGTATGCAGGTTTTAAACAAGCCCATCTGCTTTCTTGTCCATCTGAGGAAAATTAATTTTCAGTGACCAGATTAACAATTCCTCTACATGACAATAAGAGGACTAGCTCTTAGGACTTTTACTATATTGCTCCTGGCAACATGCAAAGACCTTTTTCTGTTAACTCTTATTAAAATGTACATTGGTAGGGAATCTTTCAAACTGAATTTTTAAAATCTACAACTCTTCAATGTTTGGCGCTTCATATCCAATGCACATTCTAAACAAAGTGGGTCAGTAGCAGACAGCATATATTAATAATAATCAGGCTATTAGTATGGACCCTTTATTGCTGCTCTTAATAAGAAGAGGTCGTACACTGAAAAAAGCAAGTTGGCTGCCAATCTGAATCTCCTTTTCATGCCAGTCTGAATCATCTTCTAACGCTAACCACTTTGCACAACCCAAGATCATTTTAAATTAACTATGATTATACCTTTACTTACATGCCACGATCAAACAAATTGATATAATTTCAACATATGACTATAACACTTCAAATATGGGTGAAAACATATTCCTGGCACTGAGAAAAAAGGTGAAAATAAACACTCAAGCTACTGAATATAAAATTGTGGTTTTTTTAAAAAACAAAACAAAAATTAAGCTAAAGTATGCAAAACAGCAACATAAAAATCAAATCCATAAAAATTGTAAGAGACTAATTTACTGCTAATTCCATACTCTTAAAACATCCAGAAAACACTATAGACTTTTTTCAGTACGGAATCATTTACAGACCATTCAAAGTACTGATACACCTCACTCTGGTAGATGTGCAGACCAAGCCTATGCAAGGAAGTACAGGGGAAAGAGAATCAACATTCCACATTTTCCTCTCAGGAATGACATATATATCCCCTAACTTTAATTTGGTCGCTCATTTTGCCAAATGATACATCATCTCCAATCTGTACTCCATTGCAGGTTCCAGGGTTGTAAGCATTGCAAGCATTGTATAGTGTTGAGGGACACTGTCAGAACTCCCAAGACTTTCATGCCACCAAAAAGTACTCTGTGTCATTAAAATAGTCCAAGTGCCAGTTTGCATTTCTTAGTACAGAACGTATTGATCTGATGTGTAGAGATCTTTCCTATTCTACTTAGTTGAAGAGGGTTCTGGAAGCTTATCTGTGTGAAAGAAACGAGCAGAAGGTCCATGATGTTTGGGTTATTCCAGGCATCCCCAAACTTCAGCCCTCCAGATGTTTTGGACTACAATTCCCATCATCCCTGGTCCTGTTAGCTAAGGATCATGGGAGTTGTAGGCCAAAACATCTGGAGGGCCGCAGTTTGGGGATGCCTGGGTTATTCCTTCAGCGAAGCTGAGTATAGCTAGGTTGAACTGGTTCTCTTATCTCTTTGTGTCAAGGTCCTGCTGACTATAAAAGTAGGGCCAGAAGGAGCCTGGGCTTCACTTTCTCTTTCTATCTGTTGTGTGTTCTGTACATAGTATGCTTAGTGTTAAGGTTTAGACTTATTATAAGTTATTGTAAGTTTTAGTTTAAGTATGCTGCAACTGGATTTCTTATGGTCAGGTCGAATCCTGAATGTATTGGATTTGTGACCTTTATGTTCATTTGCCTTCAGTAGCAGTAAAGCTCTGCTGGGTGAAATACAATGGCCTCTGGTCTCTTTTGGGGGGAATCCTGCAATGTGTTTAAGTTGATACTCTGCTAACTATACATTGGAATCCACTCTGGATCAATAATGAGTAGAATTTTCATGACACCAAGTGCATTAGTTTGAGATTTTTAGAGAGAACCAAACAGGCTTTGAAACCATCTGGTAATGGCTAGCTGTGGGCTGTGAGTGTTGGAGGAAAAGTGCCATAACGTAATTGAGAGTGCTTTTAAGTAGATTACCTGTGGTGAAGCCATTTGCATGGGGTCATATCCCGACAACCACATGGAGAGAAGTGGCCAAATGCACATTATATTTTAACATATCAGCAGAAATGAGCAACATGCAGTTCAGGACATGCTAAAAATAGTCTAACCAACTAAACGTCCCTCGGCTACACTCCGTGCCCTGGACATATACTGGTGCATATATGTCAATTACATTAAAAACAAAATAAAATTCTGGCATGAACAGGAAACAAGACCAAAAATTGTAGAAAGCCAGGTTTTAATAGCACTCCATTCATGACCCCAAACAAAAGGCAATGAATGTATATGAGAAGATGAACTAACTAATTATTCAGTTTGGATACAAAAGTTCATGACAAAAAGATCTATAACTAGAAATTCAGTTTCACAGTGAGTGCATGCCTTCACTAATAATTCTCAGGAAGGACCCCTGCAGTAGATTATTTTATTTTCCACACAGGACTTCATAATTATGAACATACGACTACAATTTAAAGCTGCGTGAACTCCTGAATAGATCTCAGACCAGCCAAACAATAATTACCTACTGCTTTGATATTGCGGTTTCTGCTGAAAGGTTTATAAAATATAGTAGATGAAAAGAGCTAGAATTAATAACCTGGAATGGCAACTTAAAAAAAAAAGCACCGCATAACTTTTGTTGCAACAGTCTGAACTCAAACTCAACTAGCCCTTGCATATCATACGAGCATACAATCGCTTACAAGAATTTACATACAAAATAATTTTTTAATAGTAAATACAGTGGTACTTCAGGTTACAAACACTTCAGGTTACAAACGCTTCAGCTTACAAACTCCGCCAACCTAGAAATACTACCTCAGGTTAAGAACTTTGCTTCAGGATGAGAACAGAAATCGTGCTCCAGCGACGCGGCGGCAGCAGGAGGCCCCATTAGCTAAAGTGGTGCTTCAGGTTAAGAACAGTTTCAGGTTAAGAACGGACCTCCGGAACAAATTACCGGGTAAGTTCTTAACCAGAGGTATCACTGTAAGTTTATGTTTTGCCATATATTACTGTAATCAATGGACTTGTCTGGAGGTAATACAGGAACTCTGCCAAGTAAGGGGAAACATACCGTATGTCTGGCCTGGGGATGAGCAAGTGGCGATGCCTGGGCCAAATTTGGGCCAGCTGGTCTCCAGTTAACCACCCTTCCCTAAGGGGCCTTCCAGTGAAACCACAGATGCCAACTTAACATTTAATCTGCCACTAAGTGAGACGCGTCTTTTAACGGAATACTGTTTCCCTGTCAAGGTGCAATCATGCTATCTCTACCAACGCTTTCAAATCCTCATTTTTACCTAAGCATGGAGGTCTGCTAAACAGAGAAATCAAAAGCTGGAAATGGCATTTCCTCTGCCCCCACCTGCCACAGCACCCTGCTCCACATCCTACACACCATTCTCCCAAGCATCCCCCAAACCCCAGGACAGATTTTTAGGAGGGTACAGTGACGTGAAAAGGGGAAGGATGGAAAAAACCCTGTGACAATATTCTGTTCACAGAAGGAGTTAGGGTCTTGTTGCAGAATTTGGGGACAAACATGTGAAAGATATGTTCAAAAAGGGGGTGGGATGGATTTTGAAGTCTGATATTACAAATTGTCTTATATGTGTTTTGCTACCTTGCTTCTGGGAAAAAAGGACAATTTCCTCATCCTTTGCATAATGGCAAAACTGTTCCTAGAAGTGACTGCAATGAAGAAGAATCACAGGATATGTGTTATTTTGTAAGAAGTCTTGTCGTTTGGAACTGAACATGGAGGAATAGAAGTTCTGTTGAACGGAATGAAAAGATCAGGTTTTCCTACTTACCCATCCACAGTACCCATCTGTTTTTATGTTTTGTGTTACACTTTTATACTTCATTTATTATATTGACTGTGTCCATAATGGAGAAAAGAACATTTCAGATATATATCGGGCTCAAATTTCGAAAGCTGTTAGAGATGCTTTTACGAACTGGAAATTTGCCAGATCAGAATAGCTTTTTCACTGGATTTGGTCTAGCATTTCTGGTTAACAAATTTTGGGGCTGCTCCAGTAGCTCTGCTGAAGCAGCAGCTCCATCAGGCTCCTTCCTCAAGTGCTACTTGGCACTATCCATACCATCAGGCTGCTGCAGCAATTGAGACGGGAAGCAGTGCCACTCAGCTATTTTGGGAGCAGCCGGTCATTATAAGAACTACTTCGCAAGTGTAAAAAATGGTGCCCAAGGGTGCTTGTTTTCCTCTTTCTTCCCCATTCCTTTTACCTTTTGATTATAAGCCTGTGGGCAAAAAGGACTGTCTTGACTGATCATCTGGAAGTCACCATGGGAGCCTTTCTGGCAAAGAGTGGTATAAAAATGCTTTCAAACAAAGGTATATTATAGATGCCACAGGGGTTCTGCTGAATGCATCAGTGGAAACTTGGTTTGCTTCCATTATTTGGAGAAAAATAGCAACTATTGGTTTTGCCATCTGATCCCTAGGTTGGATGTCATATTTTGTAACAACTACAGTACTTTTGCAAGTTTATTTCATCTATATCCCACCTTTCCTCTAAAGAGCTTAGGGTGGTGTACACAGTTCTCTTTCCCCTTTTATCGGCACAACAACCCTATGAGGTAGGTTAGCCTGAGAGTGAATAACTGGCCAATGGTCACCCAAACAGCTTCAAGACTGATTTTGGGATTTGAACCAGGCCCTAGTCCAAAACTCTAACCTTTACAACCACACTGGCCTTACACCAAAGGACCAATATACATGGTCCATTAATGGTCTTTAAATGGCAGCAGCACTTTGTGGTCTTTTTTAACCAGTTCTGCTTTCAGAGAGCCTTTAAAAAGAGATGCAGGTTTGAATATTAAGTGCTTTGCATGCAAATGCAGATGGTCTACCTATGAGCAATGGCATCTTCCCTTCAAGGTTAAAGAAAGGGGTAGTAACATTTCCTCTCCATTCTTTACCTGGATGTTATGGTCGTCTTTAACTTTTAGTCCAAAGGGACTATTTAATTCTGTGAAGTGTTTCGAAATCATGACACTACAAAGAGCTTGGCTTATAAATCAGAACAGTAGGCAAGCAATCAGCACCAACAAAGACATACTTTAAGTTAGTACCCAGCAACATTTATAACAACAGCAAAACAGCAGCATTTATGAACTATTTCTAGCCCAAGGGGAAAGAGATTCTTACAAGTTCTTCAAAGATGGTTAGGTAAAACGGGACCAGAAAGATGAAGCAAAGTCATAATGGGACATGCTAATGGTACATCCATTAAATGACCATTGATAATATAATCTAAATAATTCTATGGTCATTCCCTAACACCATTCTCCGAACACAACTGAAATATTTGACATGGTGGAGTTTCAAGTAAATGGGATTGTTGCTGTCTCACAAACTATGATGGGCAATCTAAACTTCTGCAGGGTATTTGCATTGTTTCATGTCTGTCTGTCTGTCTCTCTTACATACACCATGTGGTAGGGCTGGGCAATGTCAGCTTTTCAACACTGCGGTATATCACCAACCAAACATCACGATATGGCTATGCATTCTGTTGCTAAACGGAGGAGATGCACCACCACACCTAGCAAGCTAGGAGAGGGGAAGGACAATTGCCGTCTCCTTGCTTTGCATCGTTCGTTTGCCACCCTTCCCAGCTCCACAGTACCTTCCCTCCATGCTCCTTCATCCACCCATCTCAAGCCTGGCCAAGGCTGCTTATTCCTGTCACCGGGTGCTGGAGGCGGAGGAACTCAGGAGCAGTGGTATTTTCACTCATGGTATACCGCTGGATGAAGCCACCAAAACGCTCTGGCCATCATACCGGTCCTGAGCGATGTATCGGTACATCGCCCAGGCCCACAATGTGGAAGCCAAATTCCTCATGGGGCTATCACTCACGACTCTGCTATGCAGATGTATACAGCAACCACAAGGGTGGTGTAGATCTCCCTTGTGTCTATTTGACAAGGTCTAGGTAGCCTTTGAGATTAATTTTAAAGAAAGAGAGGAAGCACAATGCAAGCATAGCAAGGAGTTCCTGGCAAAGGGGAATAAAAACCTCAGCTCAAGTGATTATATTGTCTAAAAGTTATGCTTTTCCTGTTTTTATCAATTTGTCAATTATGAGCCAACTAACCAAGAAGTAAGTACAAAAAATAGTAACACCCTATTGCTCAACAGGATGCTACATCCTTGAACTTCCTGCAGTGATGCTTCCTGTAAATTAAAAAACAGCCATACAGAGAACCACTTTCGTAAGATTTGCAGGAATAATGTCTGCTTAAAGAAACTCCACATGACCCAAATATAACCCGTATATCTCCATATAACCCAAATATTATACAGTACTTGCTTCTTTTTCCTCACAGAGTTTAGTGCTTAGAGGAGTTCAAAGTATAAGTAGAAATCTTTTTCTTTAGATTCAGTATCAGCAAAACATTACTATGTGCATACAGAAATGATCAGACCTGAGCTAGGAGTGCTCCTTTTACAAAAGAATAAGATGCTTGCCTGAGCTTGTGGAGCAGAGCTGAGAAAGGGACAGACTGTGCTCACAGATATCAACAACATCATAGTCTGCTGCTCCCATTTTCCAAAACTGCTAGACAGTGTCAAACACTTACTTGTGGCTGTTTTTGCCAAAGATTTCTGAGTAATATTCAGGGTCACTAGGTTTTTTTTTTTTTTTTGGAAGCTTAGCTGATTATATATAGCATTCTCCAGTGGAACCTGTAACAAAGCATTGCAGTTATCTCCAGTCCCTAAACTGAGGAGGGTTCCTGGTCAGAGCTTCAGCTAGGAAGAGGAAAGGACACATTCTGGTCCCACCCTAAGCCCTGTGCCATATATTAGCAGAAGGATTTCATTGCAGAACATTTAATAGTGGCATAGTGGTGGGTGGGGGTCCCGTAGACTGGAAAAGGAAACACGTTCCTTTTTCCTTCCTTTCCTGCTGAAACATTCTTGTATAAGTGCAGGGGCTATTTTTTTTGGGGGGGGCAACCCACCCACCCCATACTCCCTCCAGGATTCAATATAAGCTGTATGGGCTCTAAGATGGCCTACTGCCTCTCATCACCTGCCCTCCATTTTCTTTTCTTTTTTTCTCCCCCTCAGCTTACACTGTAACATTCAATATCTCCACCGCTCTCCGTCATACACTCAATTGATGGTCTGTCTACAGGAGTCTAATTTATGCTCTTTTCAAATCCCTTTACTCTCTCAAGTTTCAAATGCCAATGAATTCTGCAAGTCCTAGAACCATTTTGGTCTTTAAAAAGAAAAAGAAAAACCCTTTTAATTTATAAGCACATATACTTCTGCATCCTGCGAAAGCCCCGAAAGCATACAGATGCCACTCCCTTCTTTTTGAGTGGCCTTGTTGTGCTTCCAACCACCTGTGGTTAATGTTGAAATGGGTAATTTCTATTCTGAGGCAAGCTAGGAAAGGATACTTGCAACAGTAAGATCTACATTAATTGGACTGGAAGATAATGAGATCACTAGGAAAGTAGGCAACGGATCTTGCCGGAAACCTGCTGTCGCTAAATTAATAATGTTTTCATTGCCTAGAAAAACCATTTGAAAAGTAGACATTGATAGGGGAACAACTTGAAAAGCACTTAACACACCTAAAATACATGAAATGTGTTCCCATTATATGTCATAGAATTAAAAAAAAAACTATTAGAAGGGATTCACTGTTTGATCAGAGAGCTTAATGTTGACACAGCTGCTTAGAAGATTGTCAGGAACAGATGATGTCCTGTTCTGTAAAGGTCTTATCTTAAACAGTTAACTCACAACGCAAGCATACAAGTTTCAGTGACAGCACAATATTGCACGTGCCTACTCATAAGTCAGTCCCATTAAGTTCCATAGGACTTGTTCCCAGGTAAATGCGTATAGAGTCACAGCTGAAGAAAACTTTTATCTTCATAATCCCAAGAGGTAGTATTTCACTCTGAAGCGCATACTACAAGATGTTAGTTACAATTTGTACAGTTAGTATATCATGCTTGTCATTTATCAATATGAATTGGTTTAACGCGACAAATTGTTTAGACTAGTAATCTGCCCAAACCTAAACTCCTTTGAGCTTGTGTGCATAGCTACCACAAAGTTATTTGGCTTTGAAGTTTAAAAATATCACTGGCATCATAAGCACTAAGATATGCAATCAAAGCATAAATTCAAATTATGCCATTTTTGGTTTGGAAATATTTTGCTGAACCCTTGTTTGCTTAATTTAAAAAGTCAAGAGGAGCTCCTCATTTAATGGCAAAAACTCTGGACAAAATAAAAGCCTTCTCTTATTCCGCATAGAAGCCAAGACCCCAAAAGCAAATTTCGCGTACCCAAAGCTGTATTTGCCTTGCAGCCTGTATAGTAAAAAGCTCTCAAAACCAAGGGGAGCAGCAAAAGAAATCTAGGACAGTGATAGGCAACCTTTTGAGCTTGGTGTGTCAGAATTCGCCAAAAAAACGAGCATAACTCGGGTGGTGTGTCACTTCGAGAAAAAAACCATAATTTCATGATATTTATAGTTTAAATAACAAAAATGTATAATTATAATATATAACTGTATTTAATAAACAAAAAACTAATTATTTAACCTAACCAAACCAAAAACCCCTTATTTATCACAAAGTGCCCAGAGTTGTTGAGCTTTTGGGGGGGGGAGCTGCTGACCAAAGTTTTGGAGGTTTTTTGGGGGGGTGCAAAAGTTGCTTTGCTTTTTGGGAGGGTGCCCCAAAGCTGCTGCACTTTTTTGGGGGGGGAGAACAGAAATAAATGACGAATAATACATTCGCTGAAACTAACATGCAGCACTGACATAGTCTGCCAAGGCGACAAAAAAACCCAGCACAGAACAGGTTAAAAAATGAATGCTGTTACACCCAATCATAGTCTGCCAAAGCGCCAGGAAAAAACAGCATAGAAAGGGTTAAAAAACCAATCTCTGGCTACCAGCAACAACAACAACAACAAAAAGGATCCGGGTTTTAACAGCGGAGACAAGCTGTAGCGGAGACAAGCTCTAGTGGAGACGAGCTGTAGGAGGAGCAGGAGAACAAATGGGGGGAAAAATACAACAACAACAGCGTGAATGGGCCGATGGGGCGCGTGCCAGCAGTGAGGGCTCTGCGTGTCATGTCTGACACGCGTGTCATAGATTCGCCATCACTGATCTAGGATATGGCATGGAGGGGTGGGGCGATGAAATCTGCTGTTGAAATCTAAAATACCACTGGGTGGGTACAAACTCTTGAATAAGCTTAAAGTAGCTCTTTGGGTGCTGGCCAAATGCAACCCTTGTGAGGCTCCAATTTTAAGCATGTATAAACTCCGGTGGGGTTATCTCCATTCCTTCAGCTGTATGTATGTTTATGCACTTTGCTGCATGAAGCTCATATAGTGCAAGGTGGCTCAATTTTTTTAAAAAATCAATTTTTTTATGTTATGCTCTTCATTAAAGCCATAGAACAGTTTGCAAGTACAGTGGTATCTCGGGTTAAGAACTTAATTCGTTCTGGAGGTCCGTTCTTAACCTGAAACTGTTCTTAACCTGAGGTACCACTTTAGCTAATGGGGCCTCCTGCTGCCGCCGCACAATTTCTGTTCTCATCTTGAAGCAAAGTTCTTAACCCGAGGTACTAATTCTGGGTTAGCAGAGTCTGTAACCTGAAGCGTCTGTAACCCGAGGTACCACTGTAACAATATAAAATGCATAATCATAAACAGTTAATAAAAATAAAAAACCCAGTTTAAATCCCCTAAACCAACTCAACCGTTACAAACAGCAGTGGGCAATACTGTTCAGTAAATCAGATGTCTAAAAAGCTTCTTTAAAGTAACATCAAAAGGACCCAATGCCCTTTGTATTCAGCATACAAAGGAGAGCAACATATGCAAACATTGCAAATGTTCGGATATAAAAATGTGCAACTGTCATGATACTATTTGATCATTCTTATCAGTTGATTGCAACGAAGTATTTCTAAAAGCACTGTCTTTAAAAGTTTTAAAGAGAAAGCACTTCTGTTGAAATATCACTGGACAGAAAAAGCATTAAGCGGTTAAATTACAGTCACCCGCTGTGGATGTAGTCCATTAGGAAGTTCTACCAAAAAAATAAATAAAACCTCCCTAAAAAGAGTGGCAGCGTAAGAGCACATACCTACTAAAATAGAGAGGTCAATTTTACGAATGCTCCTTAAGACAGAGGCACATTCGGTCCTGCACCAAAATAATTTCATTTTGCTGTTAGAACATAAACCACAACAAAAAATACACACACATACGCACCTAAAGTACTATGGTGTGCCCAGTCTGGGGAAGGGAGCCATCACATCAGGTGATTATGCACTTTGAAGTTCTGAAGCCAGGACTTCAAAAGGACCTCACAACCAACAAAGTGCTGCTAAAGCAAAATAACAAACCCACCCCTTTCTTTCTAGCAGCAAGTTTCTATGAACAACCTTTTTCCTGAATTGAAACAAATGGAAAGATCCACTGGACTCACCTGAAGGGTGTATCTTCATGCCAGCATCTTGGACCTGCTCTAAACAAGAGGTCAACGTGGAGCGTGTCAATGGAAAAGCAAATGAGCAAGCCGACTGGTTGAGCAGAGCGACCCTACAACCAGGGGAACGCCATTTATCTGACCAACTGTTCTGCCAAATCCAAAGCGAATTCAGGCTGATCCAACTAGAGCTGCCCACTTTTCTCCTCAGCAACCAAACACCAAGGTTCTTTTCCAGGTACCACCCACAAGTAGAAGCCATGGATGCCCTCCACACAAACTGGTCCAAGGGACTGGCTCCTGTTTGCCTTTCCCCCTAATGCCTCTTCTAGCAGCCATAACCCTCAAGAAGATACAGTAGGAATCAGAAGAAGACCTTGGTTCACCCAGAAAACATGAAAGCCACCACGGCATCTAACCAGTGTTTCCAGACCTTCTCACACCAGAGACCAGCATAGGAGATAAAATCTTCATTTTAGAAGGGGACTCCATCCTACTTAGCTGGGTTCAAGTGAGCAAAAGTTCCCTACAAGGAGCTCTCTCCGTCATCCAAATGAGCAAGACCGACCTTACCATGCATCAGCTGCTGCATGGAAGTTTTACTCAACAATATAATCTGCAGGAGCATTGCTGGCTGTCCCACAAGTTGATGAAGTTCATCTGACAGCAAAAAGAGATCAAGCTTTTAGTGCAATTGGCCTAATCCTGCACAATGTTCTGTCCATAGATATTCAGCAGGTACCTTCTGTTTTAACCTTTAAAAATCTGGTGAAAACCAAGCTAATTACAGTACAGTATAAGCATTGAAAAAAAATCTTCCTTTAATAATTAACTGATCTATTATTTGAAATCTTTACATGGTGTTTTGTGTGTGTGTGTGTGTGTGTGTGTGGTTTTTGTTAGCTGCATTGATTTTTTTTGTATGAATAGCAGTATTTTATGTCTACAATAAAAATAACACATTATGATTGATCTCTTTGTTAGTTTTGTAATTGGAGTTAATTTTCTCATGCTTGTGGGGACTAAAATATTCACCAAGTATGAATTCACGGCAGCCATCTTGGATTCCAATGTGAAAACTACTTACCTGATTGGTAACAGCTTCTCCGACATAACGCAAGTAGCTCTAACTGAAATATACGCCTGCCACTTGCAGCAATGAGCTTCCTAAAAGGAAACACATTGTACTGTATCTATTTTTTTTTTAAAGTTTTGAGCATTTGGAAAGAAAGAATAAATGTACAAAGCTTCTGTTTAGAAGACCTGCACATGATTATCCTGTGAGATAGGCATGATACCCACTGTAGAAGGAGAAATTTAAACCAGCTGCCTTGTAATTTTATTCCAATATATGCTGAAAATATTCTTATTGTGACAGGTGTAAAGCATGGCATGAATTCAAGAGGTAATAGCTTGAAGATGGCAAGGCTTTGAACAGTCACAACAAAACAGTAACTTCTATTAGGTTACTTTTCCTAAATCAATATCAATTACAATAACCCACTCGTGAAACCTTTTCTAATCTAGCTGCCTTTTCGAACCCACTTCAAGAAGATAGAAGCTCTCTCATTCGCCACTACTTATCATCATTGTTAGGTATTTTACATAAACAAGTAGGAAAGCAAGAAAACCTCCTAATAAATTAATGTAATCATTCATTCATTTATCGCTAGAGACCGATACAAAAAAACCTTTAGTCATGTTACCTATAAAAGCTTTTAGAGTGCCTCGCAAATTTATGCATACGTGCCTCTTTCAAGTGACATTTAACTTACTTTCCTGTCTTACTGACATTTATTGAATGACCTAGTTTGGCTGAAGTTACTAGAGTGAAAAAGTATCTTCAGTTTGATAAGTAATTTTGCCCAGACACAATGTCTCATTCTGAACAGCATACAAGCATCTACAACCCTGATTGCAAAAAGCTGATTATTCATACACATATTCAGGGGTGTGTGGAGGGTAGGGGAGGTTAGAGAGAAATGTGGTACAGTCATACCTCAGTTTAAGTATGCTTTGGTTTGAGTACTTTCAGTTTAAGTACTCCGCAGACCGTCTGGAACTGATTAATCCACTTTCCATTACTTTCAATGGGAAAGTTCGCTTCAGGTCAAGTACGCTTCAGGTTAAGTACAGACTTCCGGAACCAATTGTGTACTTAAACCAAGGTACCACTGTACTTCTAAAAGAACCTTCTTTCAAAAAAGCAAAAGTAAAGGTTTTCCCCCTATTAACCCAAACACTGAAATATATGCTATGAAGTACAGTGGTACCTTGGTTGTCGAACATAATCCGTTCTGGAAGACCATTCGACAACCGAGGCACAATGAGTGGTTGGCAAATTCCATTGAGAAAATTGGGAAACACGCCTCGGAAGCCATTCGACTTCCGAGGTGCATTCGAAAACGGAAGCATTTACTTCCGGGTTTTCGGCCTTCAAAAACCGAAATGTTCGACAACCCAGGTACCTCTGTACCTACATGATTGTGTTGAAATTATCTCGCAGGTGGAAACATTACTTAAAAACAACTCCTCTTAATTAATTAATTTCATTTATATATCCTGTCTTTCCTACCTGGAGTTCAGGGCAGCATACATGGTCCTCTCCTTTCTACCTCACAATATCCTTGAAGTAGTGGGCTGCTTCAGAGTCAATGAAAATGAGCCTAGCCTCTTCCAAGCCTTGCACACACTCCATCATTCACTAGGGCGGCAACAAGGAGGAGTCTAGAAACTTTGCTGTGTATTTTTGATTAAACACAGTTTACTGTGGCATCCAAAGCTGGACGCACCATGGTTAATTTTAGTGGAAACAAGCCATAATTAATGAAGCTAAATTGTTTTCATGAGCCACAGCTGAGATTAACCACAGTAAGTTTGGACAGCATGCTGAAGTGTCCATCTAAGATAGAACCTTCCGGTCTCCTGTGGTAGAGGAAAGCGATGGGGAGAGGAGGGAGAGCAGAAGAGCCTGGGGGGAAGGCTAAGTTAATATGAAGTGAGCTTCATGGCTGATTTGGGATTTGAATCTGGCTCCTAGGCCAACACATTAAACTAGTTCTCTGTTTTGGCTGTAAGAGGGAACTCTGGTTTAAAATAAGCCATATCAAAGATGGCAATAATAGTAACACAGAAGCCATTAACTGCACAGTTTTGTAATTCAAGCCAACCTTTAGCCTTTCAATGTGTAATGTTTTATTATGTTTATCTTTATTACGTTTATGTTTCAGAAGCCACCCAGAGTGGCTGGGGCAACCCAGTTAGATGGGCTGGCTACAATTGTTGTTGTTGTTGTTGTTGCTGCTGCTGCTGCTGCTGTTATACCAAGATTTATTGTGTAATTTAATTCTTAAATATTAATCACAAAACCATACATACTAGATTCAAGTATTCCCAGGTAGAAGCATTATTTTGTACTGGAGCTAAAGTAATACTGGATTTTTCGGCCCGTCATCTCTTCTGTCTTACCTAGAACTGGGGATACCCAAGTTCAAATCCGCATTCAGCCATGAAGTCCACTAGTTAAAACTTCAGTGTAGTCATCATCTCTTTGCCTAATCCACCTCTGCTTTTATAGTTCCTGACATAAACAAAGCCCACCAGAAACGTCATTTTGCTGGAAATACTTTAAGAAACGCCACCCAGAACACCCTCTCCATTCCCAGCTCACAAATCAAATAACTACAGCAGCACCCCTTCTTGAATGCAACACGCACGCACACACACGCACACACACAAACAGAGAGAGAGAGAGAGTACCCACAACACCATTCCAAACAAAACATTGCTATGCTGGAGGGAAAAAAAGAGGTTGGCTTCTTAACAAATCCAGTTTCTGATATACTGTATCCTGATATTTTATATGCCAATTACATTCATTAATTTTATCAAACTTTATCGACTCAAATTATATCTCTAACTGTAGACTGAATCTGGTGGCAGATAGGAAGCCATTCACTGTTATCTTGAAAGTTCAGTAATGCAACACACTTGAAATATTTAACGAGCAACTTGGAAACTAGTCAGCTTGGCCTTTGGATGCAGACTGGTTATGCTGCAATACCAAACGCAGCCTAGAGTTTAAAGCACAGCAGATACCTGAATCACAAGTGCAAAAATAATGTATAATTGCAACTCCATGCAACCAACAACTGTGGAACGTGAAAATGCTCAGTTTCTTTTCCTTTAAGCCACTCACAATGCTACACTGTTCTCTCCTCAACAGGGCATCTATTCAAACGACACTGGATTTGGAGAGATCACGAGTGGTAAAACTGTAGCCCTCCAGATGTTGGCGAACTACAGTTCCCACCTTCCCTGCACAATGGCCATGATGGGAGCTCTAGTTCATCAACATCTGGAGGACCGCAGGTTAGGCATTCTTGCTACAGATTGTGTATGTCCTCTTCAATCAGGAATCAGGCATGTTTAAAACCTTACCAGGTATCAAATTTTTTCCACACTGGAGAAAATAAGACTTAAAACTGAGCTGGCACAGCCAAATTTGATTAGCGCTAGGGCTGAGCAATATCTGGTTTTCAGCACCAAGATATATCACCAGCTAAACACTGAGGCATGCTGATATATCACAATGTCTGAAATAAGGATGGAGCTATGTAGAGGCATTGGCTGGCTTCACAGTCCCCCCCCCCCATTGCGATTTTTGCATAGCATGCACATGCAACGCACACACATCATGATTTGCAATATATTGCCAGGTCAAAAACTATGAAACCAATATCATGATATGGACTTCAAACTGGTTTTGGACAATATATCGATATATCACCCTGGTTAGCGTGTGTGAAAAGCAGAGAAACAGCTAACAGGTGCCTAAAGGTAAAGGGACCCCTGACCATTAGGTCCAGACGTGACCAACTCTGGGGTTGCGGCACTCATCTCGCGTTATTGGCCAAGGGAGCCGGCGTACAGCTTCCAGGTCATGTGGCCAGCATGACAAAGCCGCTTCTGGCGAACCAGAGCAGCACACGGAAATGTCGTTTACCTTCCCGCTGTAAAGGTAAAAGGTAAAGGGCCCCCTGACCATTAGGTCCAGTTGTGACCGACTCTGGGGTTGCGCGCTCATCTCGCATTATTGGCCGAGGGAGCTGGCGTATACCTTCCAGGTCATGTGGCCAGCATGACAAAGCCGCTTCTGGCAAACCAGAGCAGCACATGGAAACGCTGTTTACCTTCCCGCTGTAGTGGTTCCTATTTATCTACTTACATTTTGACGTGCTTTCGAACTGCTAGGTTGGCAGGAGCTGGGACCAAGCAACGGGAGCTCGTCGAGGGGATTCGAACCGCCGACCTTCTGATCAGCAAGCCCTAGGCTCTGTGGTTTAGACCACAGTGCCACCCGCAGGTCCCTAGTTTTGTGCAAAAGCAAATATTAACAGAAGAAGAGATGTAAAAACTGTTGCTGCTTGGGTTTCTTGTAATGCTGCAACCCAGGTACTAAAAAGTGGGTGAGGAAACAACTAGCACCGCAAGAATTTGACTCTGAAGGCCTAAGTAGTAGCAAGAGGATGTATTTGGTTTGGATGAATCCTGAGCTGTGAACAGGATGGGTCCAAGACTCTTCTGACATGAAACGGTGTCCTCTGAGATACCGTGTTTCTCATATTATAAGACATGTCTTATATTTATTTTTTCCTCAAAAAACACACTATGGCTTATTTTCAAGGGATGTCTTATTTTTTTCCTCCTCCTCCTGCCGCGGCCGGCATTGCTGCTGCGCCTATCACTATGTCTTATTTTCGGGGTATGGCTTATATTCCTTGAATGCTTAAAAATCCTGCTATGGCTTATTTTATGGGTATGTCTTAAAATATGAGAAACAGGGTACAGGCAATGACCAATTTATACATGTGCAATTGACGTGTGACTGCACACACACACATGTATCGCCACAATCTGGAAGTGGCCAGGCAGACTTGCGTGCGCACCGCCAACATGCGCGGGGCCCAGGAATGTAACCCCCGTGCAAAACAGCCATTGCCTGTATCCCAAACCTGATCAGGCTGCTGCTGGAGCCTCAGGGCTTCACAGAAACCCAGGGAACTCAGACCATTTGTTTAAATCTGTTACTCCAAATAAAGAGGAGGTTTTAACTGCCTGACTGATAGTTTTAGCCTGTCCCTCAACTTGTCGAAATCAGACAATTAGAGACTAGCAATGAGCCTAAAACCTTCTTGAAGCGTTCCAGTTTTTTCAATATTTATAAATTCGTTCGCCAAAATGCAAACAAATGCTAGTTATCCTATAGAATATATGTTACTCCTATCTGTAATAAGTGAAAACGGATTTTTAAAAAACATATTCAAATGAAACAAGGTTAAAAAGCAGGATTTATAGCTATAAATAAGAAAAGTGTGTATGTGTGCTGGTATTTAAGTTTACTTCACAATATGGGGGGTGGGGGGAGGCTATACACAAATACATTTTATTGCTTGTAATAAAAAATAACAACTGTGAAAAAGCCAGTGGTATACTTGGCCTCTTTATTTTTGAATTCTGTGCTTCTGCAGTCTCAGTTAATTAAACTAAGGAACTTCTAAAATGTGCACTATGGGTACATTTGAAATTTATGACAAGGGACAACAGCAGGAGGCTTACTGTGGCCTTTGACCTTAAATGATGCTGTTCAATAATGAGGGTCACTTTACAATGCAGCTTTAGTGTTAACAGATGTGTAGACTGCCACTATCCTCATAATAAGGTATTAAGATGAATATGTCTTAAAAAATAAAACATTATTATAATTATAATCTCTGATTTGGAGTTTAGTTAAGAAGCCAGACAGTTGTCCAATAAGAGTTCTATTTTTAATTACTTTAAAAAATATCCATTCTATAATATATATTTATTAAAAGATGCACAATAAAAGCCTAACTCAGACCACACATACCACATATTACTTAGGTTAGCTTCCTCTTGCCCACAAATAATACAAAAGGTTGTGAAGCTTTTTAAAAAAAATCCCCTTCTGGCCAAAATCTGATGTAGCAATTAAAAAAAAATCAGAGCAATCTCTGGAAGAAATGAGAAATATAATTCTTGTTCCCCGAGTTTTTTTAAAATGGCATGATTCGATTATACATTAAGAGCTATGAGGAAATGTAATTCAAACTTCCTTTTTCATTTTAATAAGACCTTTGGTGGAATCCATCCCACCCAGGGCCTTTAACACATTTCTTACCTGGGTGGTCATTATGTCATCATTTAAACTTTTTACAAAAGGGGCTTTATTTGGTTCAAACAGTGCTGAACAATGAGTTTCCAGGGACCTAAGAGCGGACAAGGAAACGTTCTGCGGTGAAAAACTTCCTCAAAGAATAATATAACCTTACAATGGCTTACTGTTCTAGCAGCATATGGGCCTTGTTTGGACTTACAATTGAACATAATTCTACTTTATTTTCCTGACACTTTTTATGTCTCCAAATCTTCCCAAGTGCTGCGCTCTAATGCAGCCATGAAATCTTCCCAATCGCAGATATTCTATAAGTACATTATCACCGCCAAATGAGTCCTCAATCTTGAATGTTGGGAGGACAAGGAAGACACTAGAGCTGGATTCTCAAGTCCACCGACGATCGTGAGCCCACAAGCTATTACTTTTGGAGGAACAGAAGTACTAAAGAGAACGCCTAACCTGAATCATCACTAGGGCTGTTAACATTCTAATTTACTTTGAAACATACAGAAGATTTATTGGTTTGTTCCTTTCCCACCAGCTTGGCTCTACAGAGCTCTCAGGGCAGCCTACAACAAATCAAACTCTGACATTCCATCTTTTCCCAACAAATTTGACCAAGCTAGCACACACAAAACTAAACAATGCGTTGTACACCAAGTTTTCAGCAGTAGCAGATCACTTAATGCAAAACTACCAAACGCCTACTGAGATAATAAAGGGAAAATAGTAATATAAAATCACGCTGGCCTGATGGGATTTCCCCGTGGAAGGAGTTTCATAAATCAGGTGCCACCACAAAGGTGGCTTTGCTCCTCAACCCAACCAATCTGGCTTCAGATAAAGAAGATACTTTGAGGAGTGCATTTCCAAACGTACAATGTGAGAAAATTCGAAACAGCTCCTGTCACGGTCCTTGTTTGGCTACTTCTGAGAAACTAGTACCACAGCCATTCTGTCTTTAAGGCTTTTATTTTGCCTGATATTTACAATATGATTCAGTATCAAGAATACATGTCTGATCAGTCTGACGAAGATTCTCCCAATGCCTGGCGTCTGCTCCTCCCCCAGCATAGTAAGCATGGGATTCCTGCCCTCCTCCCTTTGCGCCTGCGCACCTTGGAATGTCTTAAGTCAGGCATGAACTAAAAAGGGTGAGGCATCTCCCCACTGGACACTTCCCCTGATCCCTCCCCCTGGTATCCTGTCTGAGGTTGCAGTAAGGGCTCTAGGATGCTGCCTGAGCCAGGGTGCCTCTCTTCTGCGATTGTCAGGGAATGCTCACTGCTAGAACAATCCCTGACAGCTCCCTTTGAAAACAGAAGCAAATAGCTATGGAATCATGTCTGGATTAGGGCAACCTATTGTACTCCATCTTATGTCTCAAACATTTTGGATCGGGTTATTTAAGAAAACAGCACATACTGCCAGTCAGAAAGTAGAGAAAGGGGCATCCAGGCCTGTCAAGAACAGGAAGACTGCCAATTTCCCAGACCTGAGAACCAAATACCCATAGCATGTCCATCTTGCTGGGGTTCAGCTTTAGCTTGCTGGCCCTCCCCCAACCTGTTACTGATTTCTATTAATATATAATTATTCTCAATGCCAGGTATTATACCTGATGTTTCATTGACTTCCTCAAGGTACCCCAGATGGCGGGGTATAAATAATAAATTAAAAAAAATAATAATAAATTATATCTGTCACGAACTAAAAAGGTCACAATAAAAACTTGGAAAGTTCCAGTGTATCTCTGAATCTGGAAACCCCAGTAGCTGCTAATAGCGACATTTTACAATTCACTTTATCATTTTGAGTCATAGTACAATATAAACCGCTGAAGCTTTGAGGTGGAGCTACTATGAGCTAGAAGGTTGAAGAGGAGACATATATCATTTTAAGTCTGACGTGAAGTGCATTTGCAGTTCCTTGCTCTTTGTGAAGAAATCTTGATAAAATGCATAGTTGAAGTTAGCAATCAGAGAGTCAGACCTGGAGTTGGCAGGGGGAGAAATTATTTTACACTTTGGATATTTTAATAATTCAGGGAACAGATGTTCGTCAGTAGCGTTAGATTAATAACACCATCCTATGCATGTCTACTCAGAAGCCAGTCTCACAAACTTCAAATGGGCTCATTCCCAGGTAAGTAAGTACAGGATTTCAGTCTTAATCTACAATTCAATGTCCATGCAGCTAGGGGAAAGGTAAAGGGACCCCTAACCCTTAGGTGCAGTCACAGACGACTCCGGGGTTGCAGCGCTCATCTCGCTTTACTGGCCGAGGGAGCTGGCGTTTGTCCGCAGACAGCTTCCGGGTCATGTGCCCAGCATGACAAAGCCACTTCTGGTGAAACCAGACCAGCGCATGTAAACACCGTTTACCTTCTCGCCAGTACCTATTTATCTACTTGCACTTTGACATGCTTTCGAACTGCTAGGTTGGCAGGAGCAGGGACCAAGCAACAGGAGCTCACCCCATCACGGGGATTCGAACCGCCGGCCTTCTGATTGGCAAGTCCTAGGCTCTGTGGTTTAGACCACAGCGCTACCCGCATCCCACTGAATTTGGCAGATTTATTTCCAAATAAACAGATAAGGGGTGGGGATAAAAGACTTTTAGCAATAAAAAGCATGGAAGACTTGCAAAACAGGACTGCAACTATAATATATGCATGGCTCTTTAATAGAACTATATTTTGGTATTAATCAAAAGCTTTACTGCTGGTGTCAAGAATAACGTACTTCCTCACTGATCAGCAGGACTAACTATTCCCATACCTCAGTGACCATGAAAGACCCTTGGAGGGAGGGAAGGAAAGACATGCCTATTCTAGGATCTGCCTGTTCCCAGATAAGATCTAAATATTTTCCACGTGTGGGAGGGTGCTTTGTTTTGTTCATTATTTTTAAATTGTGTTTCTCCTAACAAACCCAGCAGCAGCAGCAGCAGTTGGCTGCAATGTTGAATCTGTTTGTTTTACCAAGTGCATCCTAATAGATTTTTTAAAATGTTGTCCACCCCATCTCATTTAGTGAAATAACATTTTCACAAGCAATGAATAAATTCTTTTTTTATGCTTTTGCTTTCTGTTTTGCATTAATATTCACATATACCATATTTCAAACTAAAAGGCATTTTCTGAATAATTTGTAAAAAGAGCTCCAATTTCAGTTCATGCAAATTATAAATGCTAATGACAGGCAAGTGTTTAACTCCTGTTAATCTGTAACGTTTGAAAGAAATGTGCATTTTAAATTCATCTCACGTTCAATGCAGAAATATGCATGAAGAAGTCAGATCTAATCACTCTCTCCAGAGTGGAGATGTATACGAGATGGAAAAGAGAGGGCTGTTCAATTATTGTTGCCATCTTAGTGGGCATACAACACAGGCCTTTAACTGTGGAGCCACTAAAACCATAACACAAGGAGCAGTCCTCAATCCAAGGGGTAAATAATAGCAAAACCAACCAACAAACAAAACCATACTTGTAAGATGAAATAATATGACACTAACTGCAAGCATTCAGAGATTTTCTCTCTCTCCAAATAGCCATTGAATCTTGTCTCCAGAACAAGCTTTCACTAAACAGTTTGAAGTCAATTTCTGCAATTCCGCAAATTCACAGAAAAATAGACTGTAAGAATTTTTTTTACAGATAGTTCAGCAATTCTGCAATATTATTGCTTGGAGTTGATTGTGCTAAGGCAAACATGCAGGCTTCAAGAGATGAGCTTGCAACTGATTTGTTCCAGTCCTTTTTGCTGCTGCACCACACGAAGCCCAGATTTTCCTGCACTGAGACTCATAGACCTTTATAGTTTGTGGTTAGTGAGACAGTGTATGGCAATGATGTACCTAATAATACCATATAATAATGTGGGGGGGGGATGAGAATCTAAAAACACAATGTTACTCAACCCATGCTTGTCATCCTCAGTGATAAAATATAGATTTGTAATAATACATATTGTTTCTCCCCGAACCCTGAACAAGAATACCATGAAAATACATATCCTTGCAGCATTTGCAATAGCCAAAATCACATATGAAAAAAATAAATAAACTAAAGCATCCAAAAGGAGAACCCCAAATATAAAACATAAACATGCAAATTTACTAGAGTCAAAACAATGCCTTCACCTGGTTATAAGTTGTCATGGAAGAGGGCCTCATTCCTGCAGTTGTTTGCAAAGAGCCTTGTAATCCATTAATTAGAGATATTAACAGAGGTCCCCTGCGATAGTAATGTGTAACCAAGGTGGGGTTTATATTAAACAGGAGTTTGAGAATTAAGAATTGTTCCCTTAACTAGTGTATACAAGTGTTCATTTGTGTTTAAGGACATTCCCCTCTGTACCTTTGTGCCGACAACTGTAAGTGTGATGAAGTTAAGTTGTAGAATAGCTGCAGGTGGCAAACTTGTTTGCAGCAAACTGCACAATGGGATCGATGTAAACTGCTGGCCTTGCAACTGATTGAGGTGGTGACCTGTTCAGATACCTGAAACATGTCTGCAATGGTTGCTGGAACACTGTGACTGCTTATTTGCTCCCTGCTAAGCTTATACAGTGTTTATAACATGCAACAACATGGACTGCAATATTCAGCTTGTCAAACAATACAGGTTTTATGGAGATGAAACTTAATCTTCCAATAATCTGCATCATTTCATGTTTTTACCCCCCACCTTCCCTTCCAAGGGCCTCAGGATGTCAGGTCACAACAACTCTGAGGGGTAGCTTAGATGAGAATGACTAGCCCAGGGTCACCCAGTGAGTTTCATGACTCCTATTTTTTGTATGTTTGGGGTTTTTCCTCCTCATTTCCCTCAGCCCTTTCTTTGTATAACATTCCTGCCTGATGAAGAGCACTGGAGAACTTGAAACCTTGCTGGCTATTTTGTGACATTTGGTTGGTCCCAATGAAGTGACTGCCCACCTGTGGATTTGGGTGGTGGTGTTTTTTTTAAACTTATGAACAGATGCAGATGCCTTTGTTCAGACGCCTAGTAGACAGCATACTGAGTGGAATATATTAAGGTATAAGGACCCCTGACCATTAGGTCCAGTCGTGACCGACTCTGGGGTTGCGGCGCTCATCTCGCGTTATTGGCCAAGGGAGCCGGTGTATAGCTTCCAGGTCATGTGGCCAGCATGACAAAGCCGCTTCTGGCGAACCAGAGCAGCACACAGAAATGCCGTTTACCTTCCTGCTAGGTTGGCAGGAGCTGGGACCGAGCAACGGGAGCTCACCCCATCGCAGGGATTCGAACCGCCGACCTTCTGATCAGCAAGCCCTAGGCTCTGTGGTTTAACCCACAGCACCACCTGCGTCCCGAGTGGAATATATAGCCAGAGATTATTTTCTAGTACCTGAATTGGGATTCTGCATCCTGTGTTGGAAGCCGCCCAGACTGGCTGGGGTAGCCCAGCCAGATGGGTGGGGTATAAATAATAAATTGTTGTTGCTGCTGCTGCTGCTGTTGCTGCTGCTGCTGCTGTTACTGAGGGATTACATGCCCTCCAATGACCAATACTACACATTTGGCTTCAGATGACTTTTACCTTACTACCCACAATTTAATCTCCAGCTTTACTAATATAAATACTGCCATATTTAGCTTTGCAGCTGCTTCCTGCCTAACCAGAAACTTGCACGTTTTTGTTTAAAGCATTAGACAGAGCTGGGTAACAACCAGCTTTTAGGTTTTTCCAAATGGGGATCAGCCATTGTTTTGTCATCTTAGAATATTAGGTATTACTGAATACCTGCAACTACCCAGCAGGGACTAATTCAGCCTGCAATCTTCCTTGTCAGGCTGAATTGAAATGAAGACCTCGAGGCTTCAACATCCAACCTAATTTTTGCACTAACTCCATTCCCAGTGCCCCCAACCGTTGCTATGTGCAATATCTAGCCTGCTCATTGCTTTTGGGCATTATTGGTACTAATAAAGGTATTGCTCAATGTTCTTATGAACAAGTATGAATGCATTTGCTAGTTTAAAATTCTGTCTACTAGATCCTGAGAACAGATTTACCAGCCTCCTCAATAACACCCTTTTGTATCAAGTTTTTAATCCCTTCCAACACAGCATCTCTAATTTCAAACAGTAAACAACGTAGCTTCTGATATGCAGGTACTGTATCGCATAATGTTCAGTTTAATTTTAAGAACAAAAGCCAAGTTTTCCCTCACACTGGTCCTCTGATGCGGCTGAAACTGTGTTTGTACTGCAGCAGCAGCACTTGACTGAGGAGGGATGTGTCCATCAACTATACATTCAATGCATCAAATATACGTCTGCCAAGAACAGGAGTGCCATGAAGAACAATACAGAACTCTTTTAGGTGCCCGAGAGGAGCAAAAGGTCGCTTTTTAAAGGTAAACAATCACACTGAGGAATCTGATTCTTCATATACTAAAGCCAAAATTACGATTGGTGTGCTCAATGGCATAAATTAATGCAAAGAAACCAATTCAGGTAATATAGAAATTCCTGAGGCAATATTCAGCATTCATTCCATATCCTTTGGTAACCTTGCAGCTGTAGCAAAAACATTAACCGCACACTTTTTATTTTTTTTAAAAAAATGCAAGGTGTGTGACTAACCCTGTCCACACTCAAAATAATAACACCGGGTACTGTAACTATATGTGATTTCTAGTCAGACTGACGACGGTGATACACTTCAGCAAAATGTCCTCTTTTTTACAATTAGTACATTGAACCAGCTTAGCAGGGTATTCTGTGTAACTTGCAGGGTACTGCGAAGGCTTACAGCGGAAATGTACTCTCACTAAAAACACTCGACTTTGCTGAAGTAACCGTTTTCAACCAGCTCGCTTTTTAACTCTCCATCTGCTTTATACTGGAACTTCCCAGCACCACACCCGCTTTATTGGAGCTCATTATTTTGGCTTCTGTCAGTGCAACTTCAATTTTGGGTGCAAGAATTATAGCTCTGCCCAGTGTAGGATCTGTCTCTAGGAGCAAGTGCTCACATACAAGGCATTAGATGCTTTCTCAATCAGATGGTCTCTAGCCTCATCTGCCACATATCTGAAGCTACAAAGCCCCTTTAAATCCTTCAGAGCAACCATGCAGATTCCCCCACCTAGGTTTCAGTTCAAAGCTGGCTGAGTTTGTACTAATGAGCTACCACATTCGCATTTGGCACAAAAATGCTGCTTAAAACCGGGAGTGTAGCCTCATATTTATCATCTATCTACAAAGGGGAAGGGTGCTTTCCCAAGCCATGAACAAGCAATGCGTGTTTCCTTGCTTCAGGGATCACTTATCGTTATCTGCAAACAGAGTTTACAAAAGTCCAGATCCAAACTGGAAAAGTAATTGGCAAAAAAAAGAAAAAGAAAGCTGCAATAAGGTTCAGTGGCAGAAGAGGCATCCTAATCACCAATGTGCAATAACCAATATGCAAGGCAAGAATAAGTTTCAAACACTTTATTTTAACAGTACAGAAGTAACCATGAAAGCAGAACTGAGCAACAAGCACCTAGGCTTAAGGGAAAAGCCCATTGCTACTTCCCGCTTCTATTTATAGTCTGCTTTCCCTCATATTCCCAGCTGTTCTAAAAAGTTACACTCCCTACAAAATCACTACACAGCATCACTGGTATCTCAGGGGAAGGGCAGAGAAAGAACAAAGGAGTTTGGGGGCTGCAATAAGATTTGAAGATCGTACCAAAGCAGCCATTTCTATAGGCAAAGTGTGTGTGTGTGTGTGTGTGTGCGCACGCACACACACACACACACACACACAAAACACACCCGCTATAAGAATTCTGCATTTTATAAGAAACGAACTAAAGATTCAGAAATTGCCAATAACAACCTAAAGCCTAACACTGTCAATGCTGCTGGCTGCAATAATCACATCTTCCCACCTTGTAGGTACCCATGCATTTTCTGAAATTCCAAGATATGTGGGTGGGGATATGTGTTGTCTGCCCTCCTTGAAAGGAAAGAAGAAGCAAATTTCCAGCAGTGAAGGGGCAGAGAGCACAGATACAGGATACAGATAAAATTATACTTCCTGGTGTGCACTACTGGTTTAAAAAGGCTGTCGACAGGTATGGCAAAGTTAGCAAGCTGAAACATTTTCAGAAGACAGAACCCTGTGGACAGACTTGAAAGGGCCAATATAGCATTTGATTAGAACAGACTGGAAAAAAAGTTTTCAGTTTGAAAAGAACAGTACTTTTAGTTTATAAATCTCAGTGGCATGTTTATGCTTTGATTTTTATCAGGCTACTATAAAGCAGGGCTAGAGTCCATAAGAGAAAGAAATCATAAAATAAATCTACAGCAAGTTTGTATTTTACATTTCAGTATCATTTGATTTTGCTTAAATTAAAGATTGTCAAGAAGATTCTGTAAATTCCTTTAATCAGTTTGTTTTGCACAATCACACTATTCAAAGGAAAGAATTTGCATGGGAGTCCACTGAAATGCATCAAATTGCACAGTGTGGTGGATTTCATCTTTTGGCAGGTTTCACTAGATACATGTTTTAGGAGGCAACATGACCAATGCAGACTACAGCTACTACAGTGGTACCTCTGGTTGCGAACGGGATCCGTTCTGGAGGCCCATTCACAACATGAAAAGGCCGCATCCGGAAGTGTTGCGTCTGCGCACGCGTGTGACACAATTCGGCGCTTCTGCGCATGCACAAAGCACAATTTAGTGCTTCTGCGCATGTGTGCGCGCCGAACCCGGAAGTAACCCTTTCCAGGACTTCCAGGTTCTGCGCATCCGTAACCTGAAAAGACGTAACCCGCAGCGGACATAACATGAGGTATGACTGTACTTTTTTTTTTAAGAAAATAACAGATACTGTATTCACATAATCAAAAAGAGTCTTGAGGCACCTTAAAGACAAACACAATTATGAGTTTTCAGGGTGCCACAAGACTCTTCATCCATTTGGTTCAACAGAGAGACAGCTTTCCCTCTAGAAGATATTCACATAGTGATATAGGGATCACACAACAGCACCTCCTCTTCTTCTCTGCAACTATTTGTGCACCCTGAAAATTTGCTCGGGGGGCACTAGAGGTGTTTGTGGGAGCTGCCAGAGAACAGGATGGTAAAGTCTCATTGCAAGAGTTAAAGTCACACAATGTTGGATTCTGTCCAAGCAGAGGACCTTCTCGGTGATGGCGTCTGTCCTCTGGAACGCTCTGCTATCAGATGTCAAGGAAATAAACAACTATCTGAGTTTTAGAAGACATCTGAAGGCCCTGTTTAGGGAAGTTTTTAATGACTGATGTTTTATCGTATTTTTAATACTTTGTTGGAAGCTGCCCAGAGTGGCTGGGGAAACCCAGCCGGATGAGCAGGGTATAAATAATAAATAATAATAATAATTATCATCATCATCATCATCATCATTAATTATGTCCACAGTTTCTTTTTATATTTTCAAAGAGATGAAAATTTAAGTAGGATGAACAGAAGAGTACATTTATTCAATGGATACAGATCTAATTTTTTGTTGTCCAAAATGTAGAAAATCTGAAGGGCTCAAATCTGGAAAATTTGCCGTCACTGGAATTAACAATGGTCTAACGTAGCCATTATTCATTTGTTGTCAAACTGATGTTGCAGCATGGTACGAATAAATCCAAAGTACTGTACATGGAAGTTGTTGAGAAAGGGGGGGGAGCAGCATTCAGTTCACCAGGTTTTAGGAGAGAAAGGCTTACTTCCAGGGTTTTGCACAGCCTTTATTTCACACATTCCTCTTTTTTGGGGGGGGGGAGCACGACATTCAAAGCCTTTTACAGCACAATTCTGAACATGTCTACTCTGAAGGAAGTCAGAAGGAAAGATAAACAGGACTCACTACCAGGGAAGTAGGCCTACAATTGCAATTTGTGTGGCAAAAATGCTGAAATGACAGCATTTAAGAGTCCACTTACAATGTGCTGTTTCAGCATAGCTCTTTTATTTACATGCAGGATACAATGAACTACAGTGGTACCTCTGGTTATGGATTTAATTCGTTCCAGGGTGCCGTGTGCACCCCGAAAAACCCGTTACTAGAGGGGCCGCTTCTACACACACATGCAGCGCAATAGAGCACTTCTGCGCATGCGTGAGCAGCAGTATACGCTTCCGGGTTTGCCTCAGCCATAACCCAAAGATTCCGTAACCTGGAGGTTACGCAATACCTATTTTAATAGCCGTTAAGGGGCAGGAGGGGGTTTATTGTTCATGTTTTTGTTATATGTTTTGTGTTTTTATGTTGTGAGCCGCCCCAAGATCTACAGAGGAAGGGCGGTAAACAAATTTAATAATCAATCAATCAATCTCTCTTTGCAGACTTCCAGTATAATAGTCAACTGATCCACACTACCCATCCATCCATAGTTTAAAAGTTTAAGAAGAACTTGCAAAATATATGTTCGGTTGAAATAGTGGCAATTGAGGAAATTAACACAATCACTACGAAAAAAATTAAGACTGCAATCCTATGCACAATTTCACAGAAGTATGTTCCATTTAACACAGTGGGGCTTTCCTCCAAGCAAACATGCATCAAATTGCACTGAAAGAGAAAATTTACGGCACAAGAGAAACAGTTAGGGGGGATGAAGGGAGAAGCTTAAAAAAAGGAAAGAAGAGCCAGCATGATACATTTTGCAAAGACAATGTTTTTCATCCCGAGTGTTTCCAATTTGAAACTCTTCCCACAAGTAGTGCACCCTTTGCAAACAGAATCTAATCCAATTCTTTTTTGTAAAATAAATTATCCTTTGTTGTCAAGGCGATTTCATGGCAGCATCCTGGGAAGACGGATTAAATATAAACTCAAAGCAAAATGGAATTTTTATTTTATGAGAAATATAATCTACCAGAAGTGATTAGATCTGAAGTTACCAAAATCTCTCTTCATCAGTTCAGTCACTGCTAAGTTTTAGACAGCCTCCTTCCCTTACTGTTAGAACACTATAATCTATAGTGCAAAATATTCCCCGAGAGTCAAAGAGCTCTGACAAAACAACACAAATCTCTTAACACTAGAGCATTAACCATAAGCGATGAGACCTTGCAGTTTAATCCATTCATTTCCTTATACCCACTTGGTAATTGTTGCTTTTTTCTATTTTCAAGCAAAGGAATATTTTTAAAAATTCTGCTTATTTTTCCAGCAAGCAGACAGATCACACAATAGCAACTGAGTATGCACTGGCAAGAAAACTGTTTCCGCTCCTAACCATTCCAGTACAGAGCAGACTTAAAGAAGAAAGCCATGTTAGACATCATTTTCACCATGGAAAGTTGCCAGTCTCCTGGCCATAACATGAAGCGGAACTAACTGTACAAGTAAGGTGATCGTGGGGCAAGTTCCCATGTCTGTGCTCCACAACAGCAGTGGCCACCAGTGAAGACAGGGAAGCTAATATCACCAACTCACTTGGCAAGCTGGTGGGAAACTGATTGCAGGGATCAAGCCCACTTTGAAGTGAGAAAGAGAAGGGGCAGAGAGAAGGGGGAAGAAGGAAGGAGACAGGCAGCAATGGGAGAGGAATGATGATGAATGATTATTATCCAGCACTTCAACAAAAAGAGTTGCACATTATCAAGTTGCATACTTCATTCTCCTCCCATTTGTGGAATATGCCTTAAGATGTAGGAACCCGTAAGGAAACGGAATATTAAATTATCTCCGAATAGTCATTTATTGGAAATTTCTTTTAAAATTATGTCTAGATGGCATCTGACCACATGATGGGATTAAAAGAATGATAGGTTTTACAAATGGATTTAATATATTCTTCTTTTGTATCTCTGTATCTCGTATTTTATTTTTATTTATTTATTTTTTGTACATCACCACAATCTTTTTGAGTGGTGGGCAGTTTATATATTATTTAGTGATTTAAAAAAAACAAAAAAACCAGTATCCAATAGAACTCAGTACTGCTGCCATGATCCAAATAAGGCCTGCATGGGCATAACACAGTTTGGCTTTGCTATTTGCTTCACAAGATTTCTGTTGCCAGAGAGACAAGCTGCTTTTTATTCTTAACAGTGGCTTGTCTCTTCTGCACTGGAAACATCTGTGGCCAAAAAAAGCACACAAAGTTTCACACTGCAACCTTTCTTCTTTGGTTCCCATACTGGAACAATAAGCAAAAAATGGTAATATACCTCTATGGCTTCTTTTGAGGAGTCCAAGTTAATAAGAAATCCCTTAGGTATGTAGTTCACTGGGATTCCTTAAAGGGGGGGGGGCATAAGGTTTCCACTGATGAAAAAAGCATTGCATTGATTTTAAAAAGCATTAAAATGAGCAGGCAGGTATAACAGAACCGTACTGTTGTATGTAGATTAGAAAGGTAAACACTGTTTCCCACCACAACTAACTTCACAACTAATTCAACAATGTTATTTGAGGGAGAGAGAAAAGCATTCAATGTGTCAAAGAAAAACAGACACTTGGAAGAGCTCTACTGCCCTCTAGTGAGCCAATACAACACACATTTCAGGCCAATAAGTAGCTAACCACCAACCACTATTAGTAAAATCAGATTTTGAAGTCGTTGCTTTCCACAGCAAAATAAATAAATAAATGAAAATATGACCGCATAACTTTAAAAGAGGAAGAGGAAGCTGAGAAGGATTAGAAGAATAAAGCCACAAATGTTTTATCGCACTTGACAGCAATATTTTATACATTCCTCAAAATAAATAATTCAGAGCATTCATTTAAGGAGGGGACATACTTTTTACAAAAGGCTCTTTATAGTTCAAGTTTATTTCAGTTGGCTTCTATTAAGATTCAAGATGCAATGGACGCAGAAAGTTATAAATGTTTGCAAATATACAGAGGACTGAAAAATTGCCCCCAAAAGAACAAGTATATTATATGTACACAATCAGAGGTCCACATAGCCAGCCAAAGTTCATGGTTGCCAGAGATCCTACCCTTCTCCCAAGAAAGGGGGGGGGGCTTGCCCAAGATCACATGAGTCCACATGACTGCAAGGTCAAGACTGCACATTCGCCTCAAGACAGGCAAGAGGAAGAAGGTGTATGTTGTTACCATGGCACTAAGACTTCCAAAGGCTCAGAAAGCAGAAAGATGCTTCACTGCTTACCACACCTCTTCTTAAGAGTTCAGTACAAAGGACTGGAAGAGAGGGACCTCTCACTGTGCCTTGGGAAAGGGTGGAGAACAACATTCTGCATCACTCCTTCTAAGGACATTTGAGTCAGCATGACACCTACTGGCTGAGGGAAAGGGAAAGGAAACTTTCCAGAACAATAATAAAATCACTTTATTTTAAAAGGAACTCCTATGTCAAGTGAAAAATTTATACAGCAAGAGATTATCTACTTAACTGGAGGTAAATCTGCAAGTTGGGGCACTACTAATCTAGAATCCGGTTTATAATCCGTATAGGAAAAGTGATAAGGATTACCAGGTCCCATTTCTCTGGGAAGGGAACTCGCAGGATCCTTTTAAAATGATGGGCTTGAGTACAAAACGTTACATATCATGCCTCTGCAAGGAGCAAGTTGCACCAGCATCCACTTCAATAGGCTATGAGAGCTTTGCGAAGCCACAGGCTCCATTCCAAAAAGCTGTGTTCCACTTTTTGCTGTGAATGCTCATAATGGTGGAGGGAAACTGTTGCTAGAGAGGCTATTCAGGAGGAAATCTCCCCACTTCCACCAGGGAGATCATAGAGGGTAGCAATAGGCATTTTTCCTAGGATTGGTCCTGTGGCATCCCATAAGGTCAAGAGACAGGACTGTGCTGAGCTCTAGAATTCAGCATCAGCACGGTGCTGAGGACACACAATATGCCGTTCATTTTACTGAAGTCCTGCATACGTATGTGGGTAATGATGATCGACTATTTTGGGAGCGGATCAGAAAGGACAGAAAAGGAGACAGGAACAACAGTAATAAGCGGTTCTCATTCCCCAATCACAGATTCAGCTGCACAAATTGGTACGGTTTATATTTCTAAATTGAAGTTCATTGTAATGGGTATCGACTATTATCTCAAATGTGCTGAGTGCTCTTTAGGATTGTGTAATCTTTGTATTATGGTTAAGATATTGTAGTATTTGTTTTATTTATTTGTACTTAACCTTGGAGGCAGTGATGCATCCACTCCAGAGGAGGATTTTGCTGGACTCTGAAGTGCCCACTATTGCTCGGTGGCAAATATCCCCTTTTGGGGCAAGGTGCTCTGGGTGTGTGTGTGTCCAGTTTCAGGCATGCTCGGAGGACATTGAATATCTGGATCCTTTTTGGTCATCAGGCCAATTCAGGGCACTGAAACTGCCTTAGTTGCTGTGGCTGATGGCATTTGTTGCTGGGGGGGGGGAGGTGGAGGGAGTTTAAACTTTCTCTTTTTATTGACCCTCAGCAGCTTTTGAGACTACAGACCATTGTATTCGTCTGAAGCAGCTCAAGAAGGTGAGAGTTCTGTGATTCAATCTACAATCAGGGCCATTCATAACATTTATTAAAAAGTAGCACCTTAGAGACCAACTAAGTTTGTTCTGGGTATAAGCTTTCCTGCGCATGCACAGTTCTTCAGATACCTAGTAGGACAGGTGGATTGTAGAGGGTTCTTAATACTAAGACCCTTAGGAATAGTGTCCAGGTTCTTGCATTTAGTCAGAAAGGAAATATCAGTCTGTACCTGTGCAAGTTTCTTTGTGAGGTTGATGGACTTCTCTGAAGAAGTGTGCATGCACACGAAAACTTATACCCAGAACAAACTTAGCTGGTCTCTAAGGTGCTACTGGACAATTATATATATATATATATATATATATACTGGACAATTAAGGTGCTACTGGACAATTATATATATTTCGACCGCGTCAGACCAACACGGCTACCTACATGAATTCATTAAAAAGGTATTTAGAACTGCTGCAACAGTTGAGTTGGATGGTTAAGGGTATACTCTATAGATTTGAAAACGGCAATGTAAATAAATATTATATGTAATGGTTTTGACGCATCGTCCACCTTAATGACCCAAAGAAAGCCCTGATACATTAATTCACTACGAAAGCAAGAGAAGAGTTTCCCTGCATGGCACACATATAAGAATCATGAAACCCAGGTCATTTAGCGATACCTCAGCAGCTCTACACACCAAGGCCTATTTAAATTTGCTACCTATCTTTGATATCTGAAAGCTGAATCATCACCAGCAGCATTGCAGCAATGGCTATGAGAGGAGGCTTCTTACCTTTGAATCTTCATTGCTCATTCCAAGTTCTAAAACAGCTTGAGGAGATTTTTGTTTTGCTTGGGTTGATTGAGCCATCTGTAGGTTAAGCTGCCATCCAACAGACTCAAGCTAGGAAACACAAATGCAAATTAAAATAAGATGTGCCACAACCACCCAGGTAAACCAATGTTTTAGCTTTCAAGGCTGATGCTATCACTCCCTAAGCAAATGCCGACAGCCTTCAGACTTCAAGAAACACACTTCTAGAAACTTTGCTCAGTTCTTTCCTTAACCTAAAGCCTGGCTCGTTTTCACTGCAATTATATGAAGTAACAGATAAGGCTTATTTTAGGACAATCACCCTATTCATGAGGATAGACTTCAAGCACCCTAAAAGTATGCAATTGTGATTAAAACCACAAACCACAAATGATGTTTGCTAGTTCCTAGTTCTCTTAACTGTGAGTGCTGCAAAGATAAAAAGTGCCTGTGGTAAAGAAGTTACTATGTGAAAACAAGGCCTTCTCAAATCAGCCAAACTGCTCCCTATGTGAATTCAGTCAAAGCTACTGACTTCTAGCAATGAAGTGCACACTGGTGGTGCTGTGGTCTAAACCACTGAGCTACTTGGGCTTGCTGATCAGAAGGTTGGCTGTTCAAATCCGCATGACGGGGTGAGCTCCCGTTACTCTGTCCCAGCTTCTGCCAAGCTAGCAGTTCGAAAGCACGCCAGCGCAAGTAGATAAATAGGTACCGCTGCAGCGGGAAGGTAAATGGTGTTACTGTGCGCTCTGGCACTTGTCACGGTGTCCCGTTGCACCGGAATCAGTTTAGTCATGACCCGGAAAGCTGTCTGTGGACAAACGCTGGCTCCTTCAGCCTGAAAGCTAGACTAGCGCTGCAACCCCATAGTCACCTTTGACTGGACGTAACTGTCCAGGGGTCCTTTACCTTTACCTTTATTCTAGCAACGAAAATATATTTATAAATCCCTGACTTGTCAGCCATTTTTTGGTTTGCAGGGCTAAGAGCATGAGATTCAAAAGCCGTTTCCTTGAGCAGATCAAAATGCAAGCCTGAAGGCAAAGTTGCAAACTTTTACATGATGTACCAGTTTTTAAACCCAAGGATTTTTCTGTGTTCTATTTCCAAACATTTCTGTAAGCAAGTATCACAAGGCAGACACCACTGCTATGTTTACAGGAAACAAAAACTTCCAGGATTTATATAGAGATATAGATATACATGATATATAGATCTATTTAAGAGGGAGGGACCATAAAGAAGACTGGTCGCAAAAGAACTGATGTATTTGAATTATGGTGCTGGCTAACAGGACCAGTGGTCAGGGATGATGGGAATTGTACTCTCAAAACATCTGGAGGGCCAAGTTTGCCTATGCCTGGAATAGGCAGTGTTTGGAGCCCCATCAAAGGCTTCCTACATGGCCTAGGGGCAAAAGGTTGTGTGAAAAGGGATCTTTTGGGATAAGGAGGATCTTTTGGGATAAGGAGGAGCCTCTGCTTTTTTAATTGTATTTCCAAGATTGGTATAGTCCCTCAATAACTTAAATGAACATGAACCTTTGCTCATTTGTATGGATATAGTGGTGATGTATGGAAGTGAGAGCTGGACCATAAAGAAGGCTGATTGCCGAAGAATTGATGCGTTTGAATTATGGTGCTGGAGGAGACTCTTGAGGGTCCCATGGACTGCAAGAAGATCAAACCTATCCATTTTGAAGAAAGTCAGCCCTGAGTGCTCACTGGAAGGACAGATCGTGAAGCTGAGGCTCCAATACTTTGGCCAGCTCATGAGAAGAGAAGACTCCCTGGAAAAGACCCTGATGTTGGGAAAGATTGAGGACACAAGGAGAAGGGGACAACAGAGGACAAGATGGTTGGACAATGTTCTTGAAGCTACTAACATGAGTTTGACCAAACTGTGGGAGGCAGTGGAAGACAGGAGAGCCTGGCGTGCTCTGGTCCATGGGGTCATGAAGAGCCGGACACGACTAAACGACTAAACAACAACAACAAAGAGGGAGGGAAAACTGGTATTATTTGCTAGGACATATTTATTGTTTCCATCTAGTGCTATAAAGTTCAAAAGAGAGATTTTTATTCCCTGGGCGAGTATGAATAAAACAGAAACAGTAGGCCAGAGTATGTGGGCAGAGAATTCTGGATTCCCATTACACTATTAACCACCCCTTAGACAATTTTGATTATGTGATCAAGTGGTACCACTGGTACTCATGCTATCATGTAGCCGAAACAAATTCCAAGTATGCTGGGAAATGTACTTGGCCAATTATCATTTGGATAGCTGCAAACGGTATTTTCTTGAATGAGTTAATCTCTCAGAATCTGTTTGGGTCATTGTCTAAAAGGCAACTGGGTCCTCATAGCCATACTGTTCCACAATTCTATTTTTATGTAAATACTTGAAAGCCAGGCTATTTATAAATGTTTTCATTCATATATCACATTTATTTAGATGCGCGACTTCCACAGGGGAAAATCAAACAGGAACACCATATGGTGTACCAGTTTATATACTGTAAATCAGGATATTTAAAGCTTCAACTTTGCTAAAAGTTTGGGATAGAATTGATAACTTTCTTTTTTAAGCTGGGCTTAGACTTTCAGTGAAAAGTTACCAGTGTAGCCTTGGGGCTTCCACTATATGAGAAATAAAACATTTGACCTTATTAATGTTAATATATCTCTGTTTTACAAGTATAGTTGTCTCCTATGGAAATAAGGAGATGAAAGATGGAATGTTCTTTTCAGAGCAAAGACTTAATACACAGGTATTAGTATCACATAATCATTTTTCCATCCTGGTTTTAGTGATCTCAAAACATGTTTCATTTCTGATACACAAGCCACAAGATATCTTGCTCACATGTCATTGTAAACAATAATGAAAGTTTATAATGACTGCACATATTGGCCACTTTGCTCACGGAAGAAACAAGCCATGATCCCTGAGTTAACATTATGCCCAACCCAGAGACCATGGTTTGTTTTGCTCCAAACAAACCACATCTATAGCCAAGATTTTTTATTCACTTACTGACTGTGGTTTGAGCAGGTTTAAAGAGTTGTCGTTTTATGAATATTTTCCTGTGAATCACCCCAAGGTCTCTTGGTGGAAGAGAAATTCATAAATACAAATAACAACAATTCATTTTGTGGCATAAACAATTCCACACGTTTATCAACCATTTCAGAAGCTCTTCGACTGCATCGTGCTGGCTCCCTTTTCTACCATGCCCAACTCATGAAATGTTGTGTCAATATATCATGCAAGCATTGCTGTGCATGGAACACAGGTTTTCCTCACAACTACACTTTCTTTGACGTATAGTTATTTTTATCACAATGGCATTGAAAACTATTATATATATATTCAGATTTAATGCGCACACTTAAAAATATCAGAGAACCACAGAAGCACTGGAACAATCACAAATTACACTGCAGATTAACGGAGTTAGCAAGCAAAGGAAAACCCAAGTAACCTTTTCATAGATTGGGTGGTCTGATTTTCCAGTGCAATTCAAGTGGAGTTTTCACCCCACATTTCTAGAAGTATAGCTATGCTTTCCAAATCTTTGATTAATGTACCATATGCTGCCTGGGGCTTCAGAATGGCTTGCCTATTTATTTTATTGAAAGGAAGATTGAATATAATAGAGTCCATCCAACTCTGACTGCTAAGAGTACATGATATATGATTACAATAAAATGGGACAAGGCATATAGGCATAGAGAAGTGGGTTACTTAACACATGCTGAGAATTAAGGAACCTTCCAAGTAAGCAAAATTATTTTACGGAGATTTGCTTTCGCAAAAATGCTATACAACAATATATTGTTACATACAGTAGGTCTCTTACCAAACACAAGTTTTAAGGCTGGGGTTTTATTTTTTGAATGTCTGTGCGTGCAAAATTATCACACCTAATATGTAGAATTACAAAGTTCAAAATCATTTCCCAAAAGCAATAACATATCAGACAGTGGATAACCTTCAGTATTACATTCCAGTGCACTTCCGGGGCGGAGGAGGCCCATGGACATGTGCACAAGCTATTTCCGGCGCTTTTCCAGCCCAGAAGTGCGCCAGAAATATCATCTGCGAATGCGCATGCGCACGCACTCCCCCGCCCTACCCCGCTTTCCAGCCCAAAGCCGGGTAAGTTTGGGGACCCCTGCTCTAGACCAACCCCCTCCAGTGCAGGAATCACAGCACAAGCATCTCTCACTAAACAAGTTTGCTCCATCTTCCCTGTGAACAGCCCTTCAGATACAACAGAATAACAGAACCATTCACAGAGTTGGAAGGGAACCACCAGGGTCATCTAGTCCAACCCCTTGCAATGCAGGAATCATCTGCCCAACATGGGGCTCATGCTTTACTGACTGAGGTTTGTTTCTGTTTTCTGTTTTCTTTTCCCAAGCAGAGATAATGTGTAAGCGTGGTGTCAGCTCCCCAAAAAAGGTCAACAACTTTGGGGTCCCCCCCTTAAAAAAGGTCGACAACTCTGGGAAAGGGGGGGCGCCGGAGGGATCTTTGCACCACGCCGCCAGATATGCTTAAGACAGCCCTGGCAGCAGCTAAAAGAATGAACTGCGAATCAGACTATGCTTTGAATCTCATTTCTGCCTTAGGCCACCCCATCTCACTCTGCCCCAACTACACAATGAGGGATGGTAATACAGTATCAACCTATTTTACAGGGTTGCCGTAAAGAATACAACTGTTGGTGCTTTCCCTTAACACGAGAAAGCTACTTCCAGTTCAGCAAGCATATTTTTGTGACCTGGGAACCCTAAATACTAATTATGGGCACCCATGTTTTGCATGGGGATACCCCACACAAACACTCTTTATAGTCACATTCTTGGTCCTCTTTTTGAAATATAAATTTCAATCCAGTTTACAGATAGCCCTGTTTAGGGAAGTTTTTAATGAATGATGTTTTAATGTATTTTTTATCTTTTGTTGGAAGCCGCCCAGAGTGGCTGGGGAAACCCAACCAGATGGGCAGGGTAAAATCATCATCGTCATCACCCCATCCCTACAAAAACCTGACCGAGTACAGAAGTGGCTCAAACTAGAAAAACCTGCACTTGTTTCTTCTTAAATAGCAGGCATAGTGGAGGGGGGTAAGGGTTAATTCCACCCTCAGGATCCTGATGAGAATCCCTTCCTCTAGGTGCTATTTGACCTTGGATGGAAGCTGCTATTGGCAGCAACGCTTGTTTCCAGCACCGAAAAGTCACACTTGCATAAATTTCTTATTTGTGCTCCAATTTTAAGCTAAGGAATCTGCGCGTGAAGGATTCATGCTCCCAAGAGGAGGAAACAGGTGAAGAGACTGGGGGGGGGTGAGAAAGAGGCTGCAGACAGGTTAGATGATGCATTTAAAAATGAACTTAATGTGATTTATAACAGTGTTAAAACAGCCCCTGTAGTAATGACAAAGGTGACAAAGCCCAACATCGTTTTAGGAATCAAGCTAAAATGAGGAAGATAAGCATCATTAAACATTAGCGCAGGAGGATTTTTAAACAAACAGTGGCTCAAAGCTCCTGAAAGGAGGACATTGCCAGAAAAAATATGGGAAGCTACGAACCACCTGCTCTTTAGCAAATGTTTCTCATTTTCAGCAAAAAGGGCTTCTTCCAAAAGAGAGTCTTCTACTGGACCTTTCTCACTACTGTATGTCCTGTTTTTCTTTGTTTTTGAAACATTTTTATTAAGCTTTTATAATTACGAAGTGGTAACAAAAATTCTTTATATAATCAAGCCATGAGATTCTCTGAATCTCGTGACTTCCCCCCCCCATCCCTTACATGGGTCCTAATAACAATTTTTTACCAATCTACATATCAATATATTCTCCATACTTCTCATAAGTGTGAGTTGTACATAAGACCCGTTACTTTACAAGTGGTTCTTAAAGTCCAGCTAATGTTTTGATTTGCTTACAGTGTTCTCTTAGGCAGATTATTAATTTTTCCCATTCTTTTTTGTATGTCCTATTTTAAAAAACTACTAGCCCATTAAAACCACTAGCCCATATTTAAATAAAACTTAGCAATTATTTTATGTCCTTCCACTAGGAATGGACTGGCATTCTTTGTGTCAAAAGCATCTCTGGGAACTGGGATACTGCAAGAGCCAGTGGCTACATATGCATAAACACCAATCTTGAAGCATCTTATCTTAGCAGTAGCAAGCTTCTTCCGGACACGGAGCCCAGACTCAACCTGTTACAGCTGCTTAAACCAATCACATCACATTTGGTGGCTATGGTGCAGCCAATGGGCCACGCAGTACCCCATTCCTAGGAATGTATAAGGTTTCTTAGTGCCTGGCTACTTGCAATGATGGGCATGGAGAAGAGGAGGGGATTGCAGCCTTGGGATCCAACAGATCATAATGTCAAGAAAAGAACTGTGAGCAAATCTGACCCTAGAAAGCAGTGCTTCCCGACTGGTGGTCCTTGAACCCCAGAAGGTTCATGTAACTCACCAAGCAGGTCCGTGGTTGCATTCACCTAACAAAAACTACCATAGAGATAGCAACATTTTCAAAAGTAGGAGGTCCATGGCTTGGCTTTTGAAAAAGAGAGGTCTGCAGTACTTAGCTAATTGGGAACCACTGCTATAAAGCATAATGTGGGCTGGTTTCATTCACTTAACTTTTGTGGATTTTTGTTTTGTGTGTCAACCTTCAGTGGGTTAGAAGTAGAATCTTGCCAGCGTAAAAATATATATATAAAATTAAAGCCGTAAAATCATCTTTTGATGAATTTTTCTTCTTCTTCTTTTAAAAAAAGAAAAGATTGCTAACACAGCAATAGTATAAGCACACTGAAAAAAGAGCAACCACAAAGTTATGGCACGGTAATAAATCTTGTATTGATCTCTGTTATAATCAACTATCAGTCAGACCACACCAGTCCCTCATTATGTCATCCCTTGAGCACAAAAGAGAAATAAAACTAAACGTTTATTTTTATATTAGATCTTGCCATGTATCCTGATCTACTTCTAATAGTTCTGCTCCTTCTGGCATTAGCAGTACCCATAACCAAGCTGTTAATGTGAACAGTCATGCTTTGAATTTATTTCAGGTTAATTTCAAGGCAGCTTCTAACGCATTGCTTCCAAACAGCTACAACAAAACAAGTAAAAATATTAGGGCATAAAGTATCTTCATATGAACTTTCATACATGAACTTGCATACGCATTATGGAGCTTTAAGTGTGGATATATTATTACATGTGCATTGCTTTATTTTGGTTTACATTACTGTATATCATACACTTGCCCTAATCTATTTACTTGTTTTCTATATTTGTCGTCTATAGAGTATGTGATATCGGCATTATTATTCATCAGCTGGTCACGTTTCGTTGTATGGTTTACGCATAGCTATACGTCTTAGGTTTGTTGTTGGTTGTATATTGTCCAAACAGCTACAGGCAGACAGAGATTTTAATCTATGTTAAATACCTGTACAAGAAGCCATTTGAAGCCATTAGCTGCTTCCACCTCCACCCAGCCACCCACGGAACACAAAATGAAGACGGTGAGAATGAATATCTTCCTGTGTTCTATCCATTTGTTGTTGTTGTTTAGTCGTTTAGTCGTGTCCGACTCTTCGTGACCCCATGGACCAGAGCACGCCAGGCACTCCTGTCTTCCACTGTCTCCCGCAGTTTCGTCAAACTCATGTTCATAGCTTCAAGAACACTGTCCAACCATATTGTCCTCTGTCATCCCCTTCTCCTTGTGTCCTCAATCTTTCCCAACATCAGGGTCTTTTCCAGGGAGTCTTCTCTTCTCATGAGCTGGCCAAAGTATTGGAGCCTCAGCTTCAGGATCTGTCCTTCCAGTGAGCACTCAGGGCTGATTTCCTTCAGAATGGATAGGTTTGATCTTCTTGCAGTCCATGGGACCCTCAAGAGTCTCCTCCAGCACCATAATTCAAAAGCATCAATTCTTCGGCAACCAGCCTTCTTTATGGTCCAGCTCTCACTTCCATACATCACTACTATATCCATACAAATGAGCAAAGGTTCATGTTCATTTAAGTTATTGAGGGACTGTACCAATCTTGGAAATACAAATCAAAAAGCAGAGGCATGGCATCCTCCTTATCCCAAAAGATCCCTTTTCACACAACCTTTTGTCCCTAGGCCATGTAGGAAGCCTTTGATGGGGCTCCAAACACTGCCTATTCCAGGCATAGGCAAACTCGGCCCTCCAGATGTTTTGAGACTACAATTCCCATCATCCCTGACCACTGGTCCTGTTAGCTAGGGATGATGGGAGTTGTAGTCCAAAAACATCTGGAGGGCCGAGTTTGCCTGTGCCTGGCCTCTTCAAGCCCCTTTCTCATATTCTCCTTCCCATCTCCTTTCCTTGACTCCTGCTTGCCATTTACTGAACTTGCATCCTTTATAGTCCCAGGTTTGTTGCATTCAAACCTACACCATTCAGCTTTCTTCTAGCACCAGCGACCCCAAGCTCCCTTCTACTGTTTTAGAAAGCTGAGTGGCGGGGGGGGGGGGGGGAGATGCCTCATTTAAAAAATTTACCAGGGGAAAACGAGAAAATTTGTCTTGTGGATTTCATTAAAGACTCTACTATAATCTGAGCCCTTCCTTTCAAGTTGTCATAAATCATGTTAGTATATGTATATGTCTATCACACCGATTCATCCTGGCTCACACATATGGCATTTCCATGCAAGAACAGCTGACATGAGTCCTAAGAGCAGAAGCAGCTGATGGAGTCTGCTGCACACTGGTACTTCTCCCAGGCAATACGAGGGTAGCTCTTGTTAAAATAGCACCCAATACTAAAAAATTCCCAAAACAAATCATTCAGAGCGAAGGACGAGCTAACATTCTCCTGCCTTTTCATCTGGCTCTGACCTTCTGCCTCTCTAAAAGTGTGTAGCCTTTCAACTCAGGCAGCTACTCCACGGGATCAATAATAAAAGTTCATAATACAGTGTTCCCCCTTCCTGCCTTCTTACCTAATGGGGTATGTAAGGTAAAGGTAAAGGTAAAGGGACCCCTGACTATTAGGTCCAGTCGTGACCGACTCTGGGGTTGTGCGCTCATCTCGCATTATTGGCCGAGGGAGCCGGCGTACAGCTTCCAGGTCATGTGGCCAGCATGACAAAGCCGCTTCTGGCAAACCAGAGCAGCACATGGAAACACCGTTTACCTTCCCGCTGTAGCGGTTCCTATTTATCTACTTGCATTTTGACGTGCTTTCGAACTGCTAGGTTGGCAGGAGCTGGGACCAAGCAACGGGAGCTCACCCCGTCACAGGGATTCGAACCGCCGACCTTCTGATCAGCAAGCCCTAGGCTCAGTGGTTTAACCACAGCGCCACCTGGGTATGTAGGAGCATTTAAAGAAGCAATCTATCCCACATGAGGTACAGAAGTAAACACAACTCTCTTGATAGAGCACCATTAGAGTAGTTTTTGCTTAAACCTTTCCAAACTCATTTGTCACCTTAATTATGCTCTTAAGAGTAACAGAGGTGGGTTTTTTTAATAGTCCCAGGTTTTAATACTCAGTACATTTTAATTTCCTCCCATCTCCCTTATGCATCCATCTCATATGGATGTTTTTTTAATTGTACATGAATGAAAACTGTAAACAATCAGTACAGTGGCGACCAATTAAAATAAGATGAGGCACAGCAGAGAATAAGATTCATGGTGATACAACAGAAATGAATGCTCTGAATGTATTATTAATGTATTGCAACATTAATTAATAAACAAATAAACGAATGCTCTGATCTTGCTACATGTACGTGTTGCCTTAAGGAAACTTGGGCACGCTGCCCAAGTACATTTCACAAATCAACCAGTAACCATATCTACCAATAATAATATGCAACATGTCATTCTTAAATAAATGGCTTCATTGCCTTATCTGAATCATTTAATGCTGTACTCTCTTACACCAGCCAAGTATCTTACTCAACCGACAAGCCAGTCACGTAAATGAATGGATTCTCTACAAGGAATTAATGGGTTCAAAGCAAGGTTTGTTGCTGTTTTTTGAACATAATGTGTCAAACTCTCAAAGCTGACTCATGCATATGTATGTACACACACTAGAATGTTGACATTGCTTGGATAGCAATAAAATAAAGGTTTTCACTATTAAAATATTTCTTTCAATTTTGGCACACACCTAGTTCTTAGCTCATATGCATCACGTTCACCATTCACGGTGTACCTTTTGTCCCAATGGAAATGTATTTTCTATATGTTTCTGTAACCGTTACCTTCTGAGGTGACAAAGTCCTCTGTCTGAACTTTTCCACTGTCTCTGGACCTGCAGCAGCCCATGTGGTGGCAAACACTTCTGCTCTGTCGTGATCCACTTTGGAATGCTCCAACTGCTGCTGCAGAACAGTTGGCTTCAAGTTGTGATACACAGCCTGTAAAAAAAGAAAGAAAAATGATGCAATACACACACTTCTCTAGCTCATACACTAGAAAACATGTTCAGCAACCCAAGTGATGGTAAATATTTGACACTCACGGTTCATTATTTAAGTCAAGGCGGGTATGTCCAAAATGTAAAAAAAAAAAAGCACAAAATTTACAACAGCAATGAGAGCACTGGCTGAAGGAAGAACAGAATGTTTCTAACAACAAAATATTTCTGCAACAGAAAGGATACTTTAAAGTTGTTGGAACCGTTGAAATGATTAGCTGCACATTAGTTGTAGGGCAAACCAACTGTCTGGAAAGGCCTTGTACAATTGACACATGATATACAGTACCAGGATAAAATCCTACTTAAGTCAATGTTTAGGATCAGGATGTTTCATTACTTGTAAACCTATTTACATGCCTAAGAGCAGGCTTCCTCAACTTCGGCCCTCCAGGTGTTTTTGGCCTTCAACTCCCATGATCCCTAGCTAGCAGGACCAGTGGTCAGGGATGCTGGGAACTGTAGTCTCAAAACATCTGGAGGCCGAGGTTGAGGAAGCCCGCCTAAGAGGAACAAATTGCAGCTTTATTATTTCTTCCTATGCACCCATCCCAGTTAACATATGGGTATATGTTCTTCAGTCCCATGCGCTACAGCACACCATTATATATACCACTGCAAGAAACAGAGAAGACTACATGTGTCACATGTGTGTGTGTTGCGCGCGCGCACACACACACACACACACAGAGGGTTCTGAATTACAACCCCAAATCATCCCAATTTAGATCACAATCCTATGCATGTTTTCTTGTAAGGTAGGTTCCATTCTGATCAATGCAGCTTACTCACTAATAATCATGCAGGGACAGACATCATAAAGCACGAAGCAGCAATCCCAAGTGTTTTTAATGAAATGGGGAATCTCGACATAATTCTGCCATACAGCTTGAATCCTTTCAGTTATTTACTACTGGCCTAAGTTACAGTAAATACTGCTACCCGAATAAAGGAAATAAAAAGTCAAGTAACAAAACACTTGTGGCTGATGCAGTACCTTAAAGGAGGAGGATTAGCCCTTATATTTTGCATCAATTTACTGAAAGTATAGAACTATAATAGAAGATACCTGTTCCAAAATGAATGCAATGGTTTCAAGGACAAGATGAAGATCTTGCTTCTCCATTGAAAAAGCGACTTGAAGCTTTTCTTCCTCCTCTTCTGTGAAAGTACTCTCAGTCTAAAATAAAAAGATTTCCATTTACCAAAAATTAAGATACTATTTTATTCACTAGATTGATTGGTCTCATGCCTATTCACAAACAGCATAAATGTTGATTTTATTGGCAAAAGCTGCTTTACACTGAGTCAGCCCACTGGTTCACCTAGCTTAGTATTATTTATACTGACAGGCAAAATCACTCCAGAGCTTCAAACAGGAATCACCATCCCTTATATAGCTCCCTCTCCCATCCCTTCGAACCTCATCCTCTGGCTTTCATTGAACTAGCTTTCAGCTATTTCCCGTGAGAGTGGAATAATAATTATTAGTGGTAGTAGTAATAGTAGTAATTAAATTTATATACTACCCTATACCTACATGTCTCAGGATGGTTCACAAAATAAAATTGCCTGGAGAGCACAGCAGCATTTTTTAACCCCATCAGTTGCCCAAAAAGCTAAAAAGCCTGTGAAACATCTACTGAACGGTTTTTCCCCAGGTCTTCCTCCCAGCAGAAAATATTGCCCTTACAGAACTCTCAGAGGAAAGCTCCCATTGGCAGAGACACTTGGACAAGCAACTGTATTGTACTTTTCTGAACCTATACTCAATTGTCGCCCTTGGATACTACCAGCTTAAGAGATTTCGCTGTGCGTTGTGCAGTCATTTTCTCTCTCTGTATACAAACCTTTAGGTGAAGCTTCTGAAGGATGCGGGAGAGCAACCGAGAGAACCTTCCCGTGTCTATAGCATTGATGAGGGACACAGCCTTTCGAACACTAGAAAAGTGGAAGAGAGGGTGGCAAGTGTCAGTTAAAGACAAGGGACTTGGTGGGCACAATAAGTTTTTCTTGGTTCTTTTCTGATACCAGGAGGTTTAAACAACAATGAAAAGGGCTGCCTACTTTTCCAGACAAAGTTCCTGAACACACAAGTGTTGTGGGGAAACCTCCCACCAGAGATGCGGCCACCAAAGAAAAGGAAAGAAACAGTCTCCTGATCAGCAATTACCACTTTATTTAAAATGTTTATTGAATATATTTTTTGGGGGGGGGAGTGTGTACATTTGAAAACGTGGGCAGCATTAAGATAAATTTAACAGTGTAAATAAGTTTTGATGGATGTAATAATGGAATACTGAATGGTTAAGTTTATATAAAATATGCAGGGATTTATTTTATGCAAAGTGAACCATGGGAAGAGAAGAAGGGAAGTCACTGAAATTTTGAGATTGTTTAAATGAATATTCTAAAATGTAAAACAGAAAAGTTAATAAAAAATATAGAAAAAAGAAGAAGGAATTACCACTTTATTCTATGCTTGAGCATAGCATTTCAGCTTCTAGCAACCCTGAGAAGCTAGAAATTAAAAATGCTGGAACAAAGGACTGGGGGGGGGGGTGTTATACCCCAGCAGAATTTTACATCTGGTTTCGGGCCGTCTAGTTCCTGCTTTTCAACCAGCATACCATCCTCTGTCCTGCCTGAAAGTGTGTGTCGCTCAGCAAATTGCTGGCGATTGCTTTTTTCTTCGGTTCGTTGCTCTACGCACATCACAGGCTATCCAACAGCAAATACTGGTGTTGTTGTTGCTTTTCCTACCACTGCACTTCTATGCTAAGCGCAGAGGGAGAATCAGCAATAGGTTTTCTTTGCAGCGCAATGTTATGCACGTCTCGGAAACCAAGACCCGATGAGTTCAGGAGAGTTTGCTCCCCAATAAACGTGTGCACAATAGCAACCCCGGTTGCCATGGAACTGTTCAGACACGGGAATACCGGCAAGTCCGAAGTTGCGGAGACACAGCCTCAGACCCACGCTAGGTAGGCAACGTTGGCGCGGTGAAAGAAACCTGCACATGCCCAGACACCACTTTGTTTTTGCTACTTTGGTATAATAAGCCTTGGCATTGAAAACCGTTCCAAGGCGCCACACCCTCGCCTGTGCCCGTGTCATATTTAAAGGGAGAAACGGGGTTGAGGCAGGGCCTTTGGCAGACCCACAAGGGAGGAGGCAGCACAGCAGATCCTACCTGACGGTATCCGGAATAACAGTGGGCGCCGCCATCTTGGTCGCTGTCGATCATACTCTCCCCGCCCCCCGCCCAGCCAATATCCAGGGAGCTAAAGCCGAGAGCCAATCCCGCCTCAGGATGCCCGAGCTAGCTCCGCCTTTCGACTTCAACCCCGCCCCGACAGGACTGAGGTTTAGTGTCGGAGATGCTTTCGCAAAGTGGGGCGGAGAGCGGGGTGTTTCCTCTCTGTCCGCCAGGCGGCGCGGTCCTTAGCTCGCGTATGCCAGATCACTTACTAATGAGACAATTGACCCATAAAATGAAAGCAATAAACAATGTACTGTAGAATCATAGAATCATAGAGTTGGAAGAGACCACAAGGGCCATCCAGTCCAACCCCCTGTCAAGCAGGAAACACCATCAAAGCGTTCTTGACATATGCCTGTCAAGCCTCTGCTTAAAGACCTCCAAAGAAGGAGACTCCACCACACTCCTTGGTAGCAAATTCCACTGCCGAACAGCTCTTACTGTCAGGAAGTTCTTCCTAATGTTTAGGTGGAATCTTCTTTCTTGAAGTTTGAATCCATTGCTCCGTGTCCGCTTCTCTGGAGCAGCAGAAAACAATCTTTCTCCCTCCTCTATATGACATCCTTTCATATATTTGAACATGGCTATCATATCACCCCTTAACCTTCTCTTCTCCAGGCTAAACATACCCAGCTCCCTAAGCCGTTCCTCATAAGGCATCATTTCCAGGCCTTTGACCATTTTGGTTGCCCTCTTCTGGACACGTTCCAGCTTGTCAGTATCCTTCTTGAACTATGGTGCCCAGAACTGGACACAGTACTCCAGGTGAGGTCTGACCAGAGCAGAATACAGTGGTACTATTACTTCCTTAGATCTAGATGCTATACTCCTATTGATGCAGCCCAGAATTGCATTGGCTTTTTTAGCTGCAGCATCACACTTCTGACTCATGTCAAGTTTGTGGTCTACCAAGACTCCTAGATCCTTTTCACATGTACTGCTCTCAAGCCAGGTGTCACCCATCCTGTATTTATGCCTTTCATTTTTTTTGCCCAAGTGTAGTACCTTACATTTCTCCTTGTTAAAATTCATCTTGTTTGCTTTGGCCCAGTTGTCTAACCTGTTAAGGTCATTGTGTGATCCTGTCCTCTGGGGTATTAGCCACCGCTCCCAATTTGGTGTCTGCAAACTTGCTCAGGATCACACAATCAATCAGTCAGTAGCTGAACTGGGTTCCACACAGTCACAAAAGCAAAACAAAAAGAGCCGCATGAACAAAAACGCAAAATAAATAGCAAAAACAGACAGACCTCAGTGTAATACTCAAATCGGAAGGGTAACACTCAAAACAGAGCCCGTTCAGCTTCTAAAAGTTCGCAGACCAGAACACTACCGGGTTTGCAGTGTTTGGGTTCCAAGTTGTTTGAGTACGAAGGCATTTGAGAAACAAAGTACCACTGTATAGGTTATCTTAAAAGCGGAAGAAGAACCCCTAACTCACCCTTTCCAACTTGAGCTGCCTAATGTCTTCTTTGTGCTTCCATAGGGGTTGTGTTGGTCATGTAAGTTAAATAATTATGCAGTTGGAAGGAATTCCCCCAAGGGCTATCTTCCTGCAAGGCAGGAACCGCTGCTAAAGAACGACTGGCAGGGAGGTGGCGCAGCCTCTGTTTGAAAACTTCTAAGGAAGAAGAACCCACTGCCTTCTGGAGGAGCCTGTTCCAGTGGAACAGTTCCACTGATAGCCCTCTTTTCCAGGAATTTGCCTAATCCTATTTTACATGTTTGTAGATCACAGACAAAAGCATTTGGCTTAATTATATTTAGGTTGATCAGAGTTTTCTCTCTCTAAGCAAGCATTTAAAAGTCATGTTAATTTTAAGCTGTTCATATTCATGCCATAAAGTTGTCTTCTATAACCCGCTTATACAGCTCTACTTTGTGTAATTTTGATACTCAGATCTCAGTTGGATTGTGTTTCTTTCTGTTGGGTGTGGGGGGCAACATTCCATTTTGTTGGGTTCAGGTAACAATAAGAACCAGTCCACAGAGCAATCTTCTCAAACTTGGTGCCTGCTATATCTTTTGGACTACAACTCCCATCAAACTCTCAGGAAACATGGCTGGCACCAATTTAGGGAAGGCTGCCATTAGAGAAATTAAATTTCAGTGCTTAGGGCATTTATGGAACTGGCACAAAACTTCCTCTGAATTTGCCCCATTGTGTGGATTCTGCCTAGGATGAAACTGAATGACGAGTCATAATAGCTAACTCAGAAACAGAGGAAACAATTCTGACTGAATTTATTCACTTCTCACTTTTTAATTAAACCTCTTATTTGCAATGTCCCCCTCTGAAGTTAAATATAAATGTATTTTTCTTTTTTTAAGAGAGTGGACTAAAATCCTTCTCAGAGTTATACAGTCATGCCTCGGGTTACAGGCGCATCAGGTTGTGTGTTTTTGGGTTGTGCACTGTGCTGAACCCGGAAGTACCGGGACAGGTTACTTCTGTGTTTCAGCGCTCGTGCATGCGCAAAATCACTAAATCGCCAAATCGTGACCCGTGCGTGTGCAGACGCAGCACTGTGGGTTGCGAACGTGCCTTCCGCACGGATCACATTCGCAACCTGAGCGTCCACTGTACAGGATTTGAGTTTAAAGTCTGGGAACTGGCTGGTGTGCCCGAACTCGGCTGTCTACACCAGGGGCCAGCAAAGTTTACCTCGCCTGGGCCAGTTTACTCCAATAGAGATCCCTCTGTGGGCTGGATTGTGCGCGCATGTGAGCGCGCGTGCCTGCAATTTCCAGCGTCTGCACCTGTGCAGACGCAATTTCCGGCATCTGCGCCTGTGCAGACGCAAATTCTGGCGCTGTGGAAGCAAGTCCCCACACTGTGCCAGTTTAGCACTGGATGCAGGGACTTGCCGAGAGGGCGGCTTGGTTCAGGGGCGGCTCATGGGCCAGTTAGACGAACCCTTGGGCTGCTTGTGGCCCACGGGCCTTAGGTTACCTACACCTGCTTTACGCCAATGGGACACTGCTTTGGGAATACATAATACACAGCAGGGGCGGATTTGGGGGACAGGGTGCCCTGAGCGGGGACAAAAATGTGGCGGGAGCCCCCCTTGAAATATTTCTTATTTTCACAATAATTCCTTTTGGTACAATTGCTTTTCTAATGGATCTTCTCAGTAGGTACAAGTAGTGCTTTTTTCTTAAAAAATGTTTAGGGGTACTCTCATTTTCCTACTCATATTGAAATACTGCCTCAATGTGGCCAAACTTAGATTCACAAAATGTTTAGGGTATGTGTACCCCTGTGTCCCCCCCGCCGCCGCCCCGAAAAAAGCACTGGGTACAACACATAGGTGCCATCTTTACTCTCTGCAAGAGAAAAGAAGGTTCCTATGATCTGTGTTCCTTTGGAGAATTGAGACATGGCAGAGTCTGCTGTAGCTTTAAGAAATATAGTTTATTCACCTATTTGCACCTTCAGTCTGCACGGAGGGGGTCCAGATCTTACAGCATGGTCATGTCAAGTGGGCACTATTCCTCTGGTGCATCTATTCAGTTACAGAAGCCCTTATCCGTACTGATATTGTTCGTCTTCATCATTAAACATCCATCAAATTGTTGAATTATGAAAACATACTCAATAATTGCATGTTGAACTGGCTTTGCTTCAAAATAAAAAAAAATCCTTCCAGCAGCACCTTAGGGACCAACAAAGTTTGTCATTGGCATGAGCTTTCGTGTGCATGCACACTTCTTCAGATGCAGTCTCTAAGGTGCTACTGGAAGGAGTTTTTTTATTTTGTTTTGACTACAGCAGACCAACACGGCTACCTACCTGTAATTGGCTTTGCTTCAGTGTTATTTCATTCCTCCCCTGCAGTTTTTCTACCTGCCCATCTATCAATAGGTGCCTTCCTAGTCTATTTCAGGTGCAGAATACCTGAAGGAGCCTCTCCACCCCATCGTTCTGCCCGGACACTGAGGTCCAGTACCGAGGGCCTTCTGGTGGTTCCCTCGTTGCGAGAAGCCAAGTTGCAGGGGACCAGGCAGAGGGCCTTCTCGGTGGTGGCACCCGCCCTGTGGAACGCCCTCCCATCAGATGTCAAAGAGAAAAACAGCTACCAGATCTTTAGAAGACATCTGAAGGCAGCCCTGTTTAGGGAGGCTTTTAACGTTTAATAGATTATTTTATTTCATTTTTCTGTTGGAAGCCGCCCAGAGTGGCTGGGGAAACCCAGCCAGATGGACGGGGTATAAATAATATATTATTATTATTATTATTATTATTATTATTATTATTATTATTATTTTCTGCATTTGCACCACTATGGCCCCTTCCTGGGTCTGCATGCCACATTAAAGGGGTGTTGTGCATGTGTGAGTACAGAAAGGAGTGGTACCTGCATTTTATTCAGCATTATTCTTCAGCATTATTTTAAAATAACCCAGAGCTTACAGAGGGAAACAAATATGGGCAATAAACATCCGGAGGGATCTCTTGATTTACGGTAACTGGCTCTCTTATGTAACTTGAACACGATACAGTAGGCCCCCCATAACATACAATTTTCCTCCTAAGACACGGTGGTACTTGCATCATAATAATAGCATAACAATTCTGGACCTAAAAGTACAATCCCCTAAAGATTCCTGGGTATAATATTACATGATAACATATCTGCACTGTTTTTAAAAAGATGAGCAGTGATCTCAGGGAGACCTATGGCTCCAGAAAGTCTAATAGTTTCAATCCCAGGTTTTGACCATTAAGCCGCCCCTTTGGGTTTCAAAGAGTGATTCTGATGTATTTTGGGCAAAATGCCAACTGGTCCCACTTCATCACTTGATGGAAAATGAGTCTGGCCTGTTCAACCACTCGTAGCGATCAACGTCTGCTATGGGGAGAGCTTAATAGTTAATGTTCACCAGCCTTGGCCTGTTAAGAGCATAACTATGCCAGAACATTCACAAATCACAACCTCTTTCCAGGCTCTTTTTCTTTTAACAATACAAAGCTGAACGTAAGTAATATTTCCAAGCCCAAGTAGATCTGATTGAGGACCGCCAGTCTCAAAATCAGTTAAACTTGGAACAAAGCCTCAGCAAACATTTCAAGATATAATCCAGATACTTTCTTTCTTGGTCTCTGCAATCTTGCAACTGATACAAAAATTAAGTTGTAGTGTGACTTTGTCAGCTGAGCACATTCCAAACTCCACACTAGAGTTTTGGAGTCAAAGAGCAACCATTTGTGAAGGGTATCTGGCTGCCTATTAAGTTAAGTTCTCTGCTTTTTTTGTATTTAATACAATACTATTTTAACACAATAATGCTATTCTTAACACAATAATGCTATTTTTTAAAGATATAAACAGTGAAAAGCAGCACAAAAAACAGTGCTTTCTGGAAGAGGAAGAAGTAAAACTATTAAGAATACAGGTATACAATAAAAACTACTAACTTTAGAAGCCCCGATTGTAAAACAACAAGGTGTTTAAAGCCTGAGTGGACATACATTTATTCATCTAGTGCTGAAAAGAACATAAAGGTGGTGCAGGGAACATGCATTGCTGGGAAGGACATTACATAACCAGGGTTTTGCCACTGAGGTCTTTCTTCATTAGCCACCTGCTTCAATTAGCATCATAGAATCTTAGAGTTAGAAGGGACCTATCGGTCATCTAGTCCAACCCCCTGCAAAGCAGGAATCTCAGCTAAAGCATCCACGACAGATGGCCATCCAACCTCTGCTTAAAATCCTCCAAGGAAGGAGAGTCCACAACCTCCTGAGGGAGACAGTTCCACTGTTGAACAGCTCTGTCAGAAAGTTCTTCCTGATGTTTAGTCAGAATTTCCTTTCTTGTAACTTGAAGCCATTGGTTTGAGTCCTATTCTCCACAGCAGAAGAAAACAAGCTTGCCACAGAGCCTAGAGCTTGCCAATCAGAAGGTCAGCGGTTCAAATCCCCGTGACGGGGTGAGCTCCCGTTGCTTCGTCCCTGCTCCTACCAACCTAGCAGTTCGAAAGCATGCCAAAGTACAAGTAGATAAATAGGTAACGCTCCAGTGGGAAGATAAACGGCGTTTCCGTGTGCTGCTCTGGTTCGCCAGAAGCGGCTTTGTCATGCTGGCCACATGACCTGGCCACATGACCTGGAAGCTGTACGCCGGCTCCCTCGGCCAATAACGCGAGATGAGCACTGCAACCCCAGAGTTGGTCACGACTGGACCTAATGGTTGGGGTCCCTTTACCTTTAGTTGTCTATAGTCCTTTCCACCACCACCTGTGGGCAGTCATGTGCCTGCAGTCAGCAAAGCATGGGTGTGTCTGAAAGCAGTGTGTGAAGTGCAAACTAATCCCACGTGAACAAGTTTCTACTTAATAAAGACCTGGGGGATAAAGTAGGTGGAGAAAAAGCCTGGCCACATGACCTGGAAGCTGTATGCCGGCTCCCTCAGACAATAGAGCGAGATGAGCGCCGCAACCCCAGAGTCGGTCACGACTGGACCTAATGATCATGGTTCCCTTTACCTTTACCTTGATCTGGACTCTATACTTCTGTTGAATTGTTAAATGCAGATTTTGCCGAGTAGTCTTATTGTACTGAACCTTTCAGAATTCTGTCTATATGCCAATAAAGGATTGAGATTGAGATTGGTCTTTGGTCAAGCATGTCTGCAAAGGGGAAGCCCATACGCAGCAAACCCTACAATTTGTACCGAGAATACAAGAATAACAAAATTTAAAACTGCAAGCCTACCACAAACACAGAAGTGTGGCTTGAGCACTTCCCAAAACATTTTGTGTGACATTGAAGGGACATACTTTTAAGCAAAACATTGACTTGTGTTGGAGCTATACCAAACAGCACCAGCTGAAAACCTGACCAAGTTGGCATATCAGAAGTGATTTCCCGTGGCTGCCTGTCTCACATTAAAAGCCGATGAGGGGAAAATGAAAGTGAACAACCAAGCCTCCCAACAGAAAGTGTTATGGCTCAATTTTCTCTGAAATAAGAAAAAGGGGTCAAGGCCACCTAGCCAATTTTGTGAAGGTCAATTGGAGTCAAAAGAAAACTACAGCCAAGCAAAGAAGTATTGCAGGGAGGGGGGAACCATCAGCTCTTATGGGATTTCACATGCGAATTTAGTCCAAAGTTATTTAAAGTTCTAATTTACATTAACAGTTTAAGTGTGCAGCTATTGCATAACTGCATTAGTAAACTGCAAAGAGAAGCAAACACTGCAGAAACCTTGGTTAACCAGAATAAAAATTAAACCTGTTAGCATTTCTCTTTGCTGCAAAAGGTGGGGCTCCCTCAAAATTCTAATAAAAGTTTTCATTGTGATATTAGCCACTATATCATTTGATAACCTCTTTCATATATACCACTATATTACCAGCATACATGCCCATTTCCTTTCCACTAACCCCTATGTCGCTGATGTATTTATTTTTTCAGTCAAGGAGCCGTGACTTGTTGTCCAGTTTCAGTATCTTAATAGTAAGCAACTCATTTAAGGAAGGGGAGGGGAAGTGACTCAAAGTTGGAAATGACACTTTTAATAAAAATCACCTGCATGTTTCCTTTTATGAATATCCGTTTTTATGTACATTACAGGCAGACTAGTGTAAAATGGTTGAGAACATAACTTTTAAACTATGAATTCCTTAAAGACATTTAGAACCCGGGTATTCGTACCAATAAAAACCTGTATGCTTGACATGATTTACCTCCAACTTTATTTTCTGCAACTTTGCTCAAGGACTTAAACATTTACTTTGATAGCCCCTCGTTCTGCACAGATGATAAACACAGAAGGAATCAGTTTTCAAGTTGTGCAGCAGCCCGTTGGGGAAAAAGAAGAGGCTTTCATTAATCTTGAATTCCTTGGTTCCCCCTTTCCTCTTTCTGTTTGCAAGAGTCACTTTGCAGTGTGATTTTTCGGAAGGTCACAGTCTTTTCACCTGAGCAATAACAGGGTACAATAATCTATATGAGGCATGTATAGATGCAGTCAAGAAATAATGAGCTTTTAAAGAGGGGAGGCCTGCTTTTTCTTTAATTTGCTTCTGCTGGCTTTGAATTGGTTTATTCCCAAGGCAGCTGGATCTGTCCAACGAAAATGTTCAAATCTCACACACACCCCTTCTCTACAGCCTTAACAGATGAGAAAGATTAAATAAACTTCCTAGTAGCCAATTCCAACTCCTAACTTGATTAAATTAAAGAAACTCAGAGGCTAGGCAATATATTATGAACCAATGCCTGGTTCAGAGCAAACGTGAACAAAAAGATATGAGAAAGTGCTTGAACTTTTTCATCTGCCCTTTTCCAACTCCACACACCTAGTGGCTGTGCGTGTATTTTGGCCCCCACAGACAGAAAAGACTGCTTGGGGGGTGATTTGGAGCAGATAAGTGGTGGGTGGTTAAAATGTTAAGCTCCGCTCTCTTCCACACTCAATATTATGGTCTGCATGTCACACCCTGACAGCTCTGCTACCCGTCTTTGAACGTCAGGCATTTTGTTCCTCTAACAGGAGGAATAACACCCCTCTCTCTTCTTAAATAAATAAGTCCAGCCTCTGTTTCACAACAACAGTGGTTAGGTAAATAGCCGTTCAAAACGGAAATCTGATAACTGCCCCGGCCTCTATTTGAATCTCATCGTAAACCCATTTCCGGTTGCAGCGACACTCTGCCCCACACTTGGTGGAATTGCATTTAGGGCAGGGGTAGAAGCAGCCCAAGCAGTTCTTATCCAGGCAGTCACACAAATCCACTTTACTGGAAAGCAGCCGGCCGTGTTTGTCATATTTCTTCGTGGGTCTGTAAAAAAGAAAACATGGAATCGCCATTGGTTTTCAGAGTATGAAGCAAATAAAAGTGGGAAAGCCATTGGGTGTGTGTGCTCCGTACTTCCTCCTGATACTCCTGCAATATACAGTGTACCTCAGTTGTCAAAAGTAATCCGTTCCGGAAGACCATTCGACTTCCCAAATGTTCAACAACCGAGGCGCAATGGGCGGTCTCCAAAGTCCGCCAAAGTCAATGGAGAAAATTGAGAAAAGTTTCAAAACGGAAGCAATTACTTCCTGGTTTTTGGCATTTGAAAACCAAAACATTCGGCTTCCGAGATGCTCAAAAACCAAGGTACTACTGTACTGAAAAAACAGTTTTGAATCTCAGACCTTAACTTGGGGAGATATTACCTAAGTCCAACATGGAAGGATGAGTTAGGGGTTGTTTGGGGAAGATGTTTGCTAAGGACTGCTGTGCCCAGGAAGATTTTCCACAGATAACCTGGATGTAGCCACAGTGGCTCTAAGTTATGCAGTTAAGCACTGTAGCCATATAAGAACAGCTGTCATTTCTGCGGTTAGCAAGGGACCCTAAATATCAGGAATCTGATCAGTTGCACAACTTACCTAACAAATGGGCACACATATCAACAAACTAGGGTTCAGTGGAGTATTCTGCAGGGGACAGCCAGGAACATTAGCCACAAAGACTGGCCAGCATGATTAATTACAATCCAAACTAACGAGAGATAAGGAATTGCATTCCTGTACTGTCTTGCAAACAGCATATTTAAAATAAATTAGAGGTGTCCTGGATTCTGATCTTGATGAGCACTATCAATAAGCCTATCCTGGTTCCTTATCAGCAGAATTCACAACCACCATCAATTCTAGTTTTCTTGGGATTCAGACTATTTTTTTTGTCCTCCTCATCCAATTTATTAGTGTCTCCAAGCACCAGTTCAAAGTCGCTATTTGCTTCCGATTCAGATGCAAAAACAAAGTAGAGAAGGGTACCACCAGCACATTGATGGCCCCTTTCTCCAAATTCTGGACATTTTCCATGGAGTTTGTTATACTGTACTAAATAAACCATGTGAAGAAGAAGGGGAATGAGAAAGGTTTGCTGCACTCAAGTACAGTGGTACCTTGGTAGTCGAACGGCTCGGTTCCCAAACAAATCGGGTCCCAAACACCGCAAACCCAGAAGTGTTCTGGTTTGCAAACGTTTTTCAGAAGCCGAATGCCTGACACGGCTTCCACAGCTTCCAATTGAGTGCAGGAAGCTCCTGCAGCCAATTGGAAGCCGCACCTTGGTTTTTGAACTGTTTTGGGAGTCGAACGGACTCCTGGAACGGATTAAATTCGAGAACCAAGGTACCACTGTAGTCTCCATAAAGATGTAAGCTGTCCATTACTATTTTACCATTATAACCAGAAAAATTCTAAACCAGTTGAGTGCAGGGACCCGAACTGCATTCCATTCCCTAAGGATGGCATGATAACTTATGACAATTTCTTTTATGCACTTTTCTCTTGTTTTTTAAAGACAAAGCAGCCTCGGCAGATAGAAAAATCAACTCTGCCCTCAGATGAGCAGGTAATATTTATGATCAACTGTGGTTCTACTCCAGATGAACACCTGCCTACTGGGGCTACTGAAAAGGATACAGTCTATGTTGGAGCGTGGAGAACAAGGAGAAGATGGATGTTACCATTGGGCCCCACTTCTGATTTTTCCCTTGTCTGCCTAATGAATGTTAATCAACTACCAATTCTGTGCCTATTTACTCAGAAAGCAAATTCCAGAGAAACCAGTGGGGCTTAAAATACAGTTTGATCTTAAATTATAAGCATCAGGACCCAGCCTTATGATCTCATGGTAATTGTTATGATGGTCTGTAATTACTCCCAATTTAAAATAGAGAATAAGATGTCGCATGTTACTTACTTCTTTGTATTGTTAAAACAATCCTGGTTTATCATTGACATGCAGGCTTTCTTCTGTTGCTCTCGGGTTTCAGGGTTGAAGTCTGCTAGAAGCGGTCCCGGATTTTGAAATGCCAGGCATTTCAGCTGACGCTCTATTTGTTGCTAAGAGAAAAAGAGCGGTTCTGATAAAATACTCTAAAATAGTGATAAAATACTCTAAATCAGGCAGTAGCACAGGGTGGACCCATTCCAAGCCACACCCAAACTTAAAGCATTCTGCAGGGTGTGACATGCTTTTGAACAAAGAAGGCATTCACCTTCTTACCTTCTCCATTTGACAGCCACACCTACATACACCCAGCCACTTCAATATGACTCACACTTATTTATTTATTATCTATATTCTTAGTCATCTCAGAATATAGATCCTCCAGATGATGTACAGTAAGTTAAATAAAACCACATTTTAAATGTAACAATGATGATACGAGCTCACACTAAATGCCAGATCAACACAAAGCAATAAAGCAATGCCTATCCCAAAAACCCATTGTGCACATCAGAAAAGCCACAACAGAGGAGCCACCCCCAAAAAGGCCTTCTCTCTCCAGCCATTCCCACAACCTGTCTGCTGTGCTGAACCCACTTTATTGGGGGTTCCACTAATCCACTAATGATAGTGGTGGATTGCTGGGCGCATGAAGGAAAGGAGGGAAGGATGGTCGACCATCACAATGCAGATGAGATCAGGATGGCAAAAGGCAGCCAACTGATTTCTGTTGCAATGCAGGAGAAAGTATCGGTTCAATCATCCATCACTCTCTTTTCCTCTCTTGCTCACCATTTCTGCATGCTCAAGGCGGAGGATTATCTTTACCATAATGGCATCAGCTGTAGGGCACATGCAATTTTATGAATTATGAATTATAAATTCCCCTCATCTTGTCATAATTTAGCAGAGAGAGCAGATGGCAAACACAGGGGTGGAGAGATAGCCAATGCACAGAGAAACTATGCCAGCCAACCTGTCCTGGCCAGGCAGGCAGCTGCACTAACTGCTACTGGAAATGATGAACAAAATCATGATAAACCAACACTTATTGGTGTCAACAGTAAGTCATCATCAGAAACAAATCACGGTTTACAGTGAATTAACAAGCAATGTGCAGAAGCACTCGTGCCCACTCTGCCTTGCCTATCCCTAGGAGAAAAAAGCATTACGTGCAAACCACTAACTGGTAAGCCAAGAACAAACCTTTGAATCCATTTGTGGTTTACTGAGAGAGAAACAAACCTCAAATGCTGCTTCACACCTAACACTAAGGCAAGCCTTGCCGTTTGTTTGTCCCAGAGATGCTGAAGGTGTGATTGAGTAGAACACACCAGGACACTCCTCATAGTTTTTTCCTGATTATAGCTCACCTTTACCTGCGAACCAGGCCAAGGTTAAATGACAACAAAGAAACTATAGGGCAGCACCACTGAGCCTCTTGGCCTTGCCAATCAAGAAGGTCAGCGGTTCAAATACCCACAATGGGATAAGCTCCCGTTGCTCAGTCCCAGCTCCTGCCAACCTAGCAGTTTGAAAGCATGCCAAAAACTGCAAGTAGATAAATAGGTACCGCTCCAGCAGGAAGGTAAATGGCGTTTCTGTGCGCTGCTCTGATTTTGGTGTTCCATTGCGCCAGAAGTGGCTTAGTCATGCTGGCCTCATGACCCAGAAAAACTTCTGCGGACAAACGCCGGCTCCCTCAGCCTGTAAAGCGAGATGAGCGCCGCAACCCCAGAGTCGTCTGCGACTGGACTCAACTGTCAGGGGTCCTTTACCTTTACTAGCATTAGTAAGGAAGCTGCTAGGCAGGCATGATAGTTGAGTTGCTCACTTAAGCTAATTTTGTGATGTCTAAGAGACCCTCAGTTTGCCTAGGTGCCAAGACAACCACTCAAAATGTACCGGTGTCATGATCAAGGGCCCTGACACTTTATCTACAGGGGGAAAGGCCATGGATTCAGAGGATATCTCTGACTGGGAGGGAAATGCAGCCTCTGAACCCACCTGTGACATGCATCTTCAGCCTGAAGAGGTCACATTACTTTCTTCAAACACCCAAGGACTTCAGCTCAGAAGCTACAGTAGTAGTAGTAGTAGTAGTAGTAGTAGTATATTATTATTAATTATTATTATTATTATTATTATTATTATTATTAATACCCCGCCCTGGAAATGCTTGAACTCTGCTACTCTCTGCTAGGTAGTTGCCTCCCTCCAAGCTCTTACCGTCTTCTTTCTCCACTGATCCCCTTCGCCTGGCAACTCATGAATCTGAAGGCAAGGAAAAGGCACAGAAAGAATCATTGATGCAAAAACAAGAAAATGGGCAAAGGTGCTACAGCAAAGTACTGAAAAGAATGAATAAACCAAAAGCCAACACATTAATAGCTAGGGAAAGTATTTCAGGGTGGCCGTTTTCTTTTCAGAAGCAAGAAAGGGTTGAATTTTGATTCATAATAAAATGCAAGTAAGCTAGTAAATTTTGTGCACAAATTCAAATGGGAGCTAAGAATGAGGTCGTGCTTTTATTTATTTATTTTAAAATATTTAAGTCAGTACAGTAGTTGACTACCGTATTAATTTAGTTGTTCGAAAAGGTGGGGGGAGGAGGGACAAGTCAAATAAATGAATTGCAGAAAAAACAAGCATCTATTCTGTTCTAATAAAAGGCTTGCACAATGAAAGCGAAATGATAAGGAACAACATTGAAGGAGAAAACGCCAAACTTATGCTCGATCAACTGTGCAATGATGTGCCTATGTGGCTAAAAATATATCACCTGCCTATGTTTGACTAAATTGCTCTCGGGCTGTTACCTTTTCCTATTATCAGCTTAGGGATGAACGCCTTAAATTCTTCCATGTGGAAACTGTTGTGACATGACGAGTTGTGGCTCACCATAAAGTCTGAGCAAGTTCCACCAGGGAACTGCTAAACTCCCTCTTCCAATATTTGTGGTTACATGGCCAAACCTGCCTAATCTGCGAGATGAATCACCATGGGCAAGCAGCTCTCCATGTAACAACAGCTGCCACATGAAAGGATTTAAAGCAGCCTTCACATGCTAGCTGTACTGGATACATCCCCCGCTATCACACACACACTTTTCAGAGCTGATTGAGGATGCAAATGTATTTGCAGGTGCTGAAGCATTAACCTACGTTGCATATTTGTAATGTGTGACTGTTTTCTTTGTGTCTGGAACTTTATGTCAAGATCTGGCCCAGATCCTTATCTCCCCCGTCATACACAAGCCACATTTGATAGGTGGGTGGGACCTCCCACCTGTCTGTCACGTGATACCACGATGCCATCAGTCACCTGTGTAGGTGGTCACCTGATGATATCACTGATACATGAAGTTTAGATACAGGTACAAGGATGTGGGAATGTTAAGGATAGTAAGAGAGGATATATTGATTAGACATTATCCTTCCTTCACTCACACCAGTGAGTCATGTAGCAGAGCAGATTCCCCTCAACACAGCAGGAAGCTAGTTTGCAGATTCATTTGAATCGCTTTGTTAAGCAATCTAGATGCATTATTCCTGGTGTCCCCTTTTATCCCTCTTAAAAGAATAAAGACACAAGAGTCTTTCCTTAAAAGTAACAAGATGTTTACTCACATTCAGTTCACAGTATGATCCCTGAAGGCAGGCTTTAGCTTGTGATTACATAACAAAGTGTGAGTTAATCCCACACGGGGATTGAGCCCATGTGCTGCTGGCTGATAGCCAGCAGACAGCAAAATACATTAAGAGAACAGCATCAAGAAAACAAAATGGCTGCAGGAGAGCAGCATGGCATCAAAAGAAAGATGGTTGCGTGACTCGGCTCTTTTGCGGAGTCAGCCAGGGTCACGCCCATCTTTTTGGTCACATGCAGGGGGAGGACGATCCAGATCAGGGGAACAATAAGTTATACTGACTGGAGTAACATCCCCCTGCCTGTGTCCACTCTAGGGAAACAAGGAATGTTGTATTTGACTGCTCCAATGGATTACATCCCACAAAGGATAGGTTTTTTAGACAACCACTTATAACTTCATGAGTAGAACAGGTGAGTGTGGCAAAACACGCTTGCAGGTCAAACTGGGATGCCTCACAGCTGGAGGTTCCCCACCGCTGTTTTAGATTACTATTGCTATGCATGTGGTTTGCATGGCCACATTGCCACACCCTCATCACTGACAATATAAACATTGATACACACATAAGGATAGGTTCTTTTGAAAAGCATTCCCTTCTTTAAAAAAAAAAAAGAGAGAGAGAAGAAAAGCCAGATGGGCCATAGCACCATGTAGCTGAGTACTGTATTTATTTCTGCTTCTCAGGGAAGCAGAACAGAAAACAACCACTGGCAGAAAACTGCTACAATATATAAGAAAGCAGATAAAATAAAAGCAGCTAATACACCAATTCAGAGAAGAAGAATAAACTAGCTCTAAATCTATGTGTGTTGTGTGCAAAGGGTAACAGTCTGCACAGTGACAGTACCTACGCACAATACAACCTATTATATGACCCCAACAAAACCATTTGCTGCATCACACATCCCTGACTAATCCACTTTTTGTCTAAGCAAGAGCATATGAGAAACTGGATTCTATGCACATGTCAACATAAATATATGAAGACGTCAGCCCAACCTAGATCGGCTATATATTTTCACCCTAAGACAGAGATTGTTTTAGTTGCTGAATCAGTCCCTCCATAAATTTCTTGGTTTGGATACTTGTGGAACTACAAAGTGACCCAGTTAAAACAACACAGTGGTAGAGTGGTTAGAGTTGTGGACTAGGGTGTGGAAAGCAGTGAAGTTCACTGTATGACCTTGGGTCAGTGGCAGTATCTCAGCCTAAGCTACCTCACAGGGCTGTTGGGAAGATAATGTGGGGACTGGAAGAGCTACACATGCCATCTTGATTATTTTGGAATGGAGGTGGTATATAAATGTAATAAGCAAATAAACTCATGGTGTGCAGTATATTGTTTTGGAACTCATGATTTTGTGATTGTGACATATTCTGATGTCATTTACAGTGTTCTTACCCTTCCCTGTATCCTGCCACATCCTGGGGATCACAAGACAAACTTAACTGTGTACCTAAAAGCCCCACCTCGGTCAACAGAATTAAGTCTACAATAGAATAGCCAAATGCATTATTAACTGCTACCATATAGAGCCACAGAACTTTACCATAGTTTGGTTAAGAGGCTGAAGATCAGGACATGCAGTGAGATACTGGAATCCCACTGTATCAAACCACACCAGCTGTGTTTAAACCTCAGAAACTGATTTATAAACCAATTATACACAACATGGTATTGAAGCCAACTTACAAAAACAAAAAAAGTTTGTTCTGACTTCTGAACTTGCATCTAACTACTGTCATAGGCAGTGAATGTTTCTTATGTGCTTCAGAAATAGTGGAGTCTAAAATTACAAGTCTTTCGTGCTGCTCTCATGGTAAATGAATAGCATTGCTCCTCATCAGGTAACTCCAACTGAAGGCCCCGAGCACAGGACTGCATTTATAGATACAGTATTTGCCTGTAAAGTTAACAGAGGCCTAACTGCATCAGGACGTTGGCTGGGATGAAACGAAGGTTGATGGTCCATTCAGGAAAGGAGGCAGGAAGGAACACTGGAGCCTTGGGGTGTAGCAAAAGGTCAAACAAACATTTCAGTTTTCTATCATTTGACCCCAACTCTTTGTGTCAGCTACAATAGTTCAACTTCTGGTTCATACACAACAGCAAGCCAAGATTAGGGGGAAGTGAATCTTCAACATTCTGGCAAAGCCCTCAGGTAGAACAGGAGAGGGGTTGGACATGAATCCAAAGCTTTGTTTGGAGTTCTTCCAACTCATGTACGTAGCACTAAAACTGTGAACCTGTCCCACGTGGAAGGAAGAGGGGTGGTCAGTACTGCAGTGGTCAGTGGAGTACTGCTTACCTAACCTGACACTCATATCACTGTGGCTTTCTGGGAGGGGGTGAGGCAGCAGCAAGGCTGCCAAAACATGTAAACCTGGTCATTGTAGCAATAAGGATGTACTGGCAAGCTAGCTGCATTGGCTCCAACACCCTGTCAACCTCTACTGGAAACAGGAGAAGATATTGGTGGTATCACAAATTCAAAGCAGCCTTCTCAGAGAGGTTCAACTGGCACCAGTGCTTTTTTCTGGGGGGATGCAGGGGTACACATATCCCTAAACAGTTTGTGAATCTTTCTACTTTTGTCCATTTATTGCATTTATTTTTCCCCATTTGAACGATAAAATGGTGATTTTCTTGAGTCAAAATGAGAAAACCCCTAAACATTTTTTTAGGGGGAAAAACACCACCTGGCACCATCTTTATGATATTTCCAGCACCAGGTGAAGAGTTATCTATTCTGTAATTAACACTTTATAATCTCAACCTCTCAGTTTTAAGCTGAGTTTTGAATTGTGCTTTAGGGGTTTGTTTGTTTAAAAAAAATTAATTTGTTATAGTTTTTAGTGTTTATATTTTTTTAAATGTTGTTTTTGCTTTGTGAGCTATCCAGAGAATTCCTGCTATGGGAAAAATTATTATTATTAATTATGCATATCAATCAAACTTATTAGTTGTCCTTTTAAAAAAAGCAACTCAAATAAATCCAATAAATAAACAACAGCCTAGTACTTACTGTTTGAACCTGTGACACGTTGTCTCTGAGCTATATATCCCCCCTCCCATTAAGATGGTGAAGAAAACTACACATCACTTTACTGACAGCATAAAGTCCATCCTCCATTTCCTTTGTCCCATAAGGAGCCTTGTCAGTAGAAAGATGGTTGAAAATATGGGCATCTTGCAGCACTTAGGAATACTGGAGCTGCTAAATAGCTAGGGGAGGTGGGGGGGTCCCCAAACCCAAGAGAAATCTAGGCATGTTATACATTTGTATCAGTACTCAGGTTCGAGACAGATTTCTAACGGGAGGAACCCCCTGGATCGAAAATTTTTATTTTATTGTTATTTATTAAATTTGTATACCGCCATTCATCTCCAGATCTCAGGGCATTACACACAGACACAGACACACAGACAGACACACACACACACACACACACACAAAATACAATATAAAAACCACAGTGTGGATCAACTTGAAATCTCATTTTCTATACTGTAATTTAGGAAAGAATACACCTTTTGAAAGATAGAAATAAATAATATGTGTGCATTCAGGTGTCCTACCTGTTGTTTTTGCTCTTTAGTGCAGGTGCTAATTGCTCCTACCAGCCCCGCAGCTGCAGATTGTTTTCCTGCTGGACCATTTCCTTTTGAGGAACCATCCATTGTCAAAGGCATACAAAACCTAAAATGGCAGATGTACAATGTATACAGGTGAAGCATGTGCCAGACTTTAGGCAGCTAAAGATTTTCAAAGATGGCAGCAACAAGACCTTTTATGGGGCACATTGACCTAGCTAGGGAACCCTTTCTTTACCATAGTAACTGAACCCAGGTTTTTTATTATTCATTCTTACTTACATTACTCCCTTGCCCCGCCTCCAAAAAAAATCCCACTGATAGACTTCATCTCCACATGTTAATTCCTGCAAGAGTGCTTCTAAAGCTTCAGAAGGCACCACAAAAATGTTTTTTAAAAAACAACAATGGCAGATTAGGACAATTTGAGGGCTGCTTAATCTAATAACAGTATCAGCAAGAATGACAAAGAGCCTTCTGGCACGATAAAAAAAAAAAACACCCTAAGAAATTTGTTGCAACACAAAACTTCATTACATTAGAGATATATTAAAAGGTATCGAAGCCAGTATACTATAAAAGTCTACAAATGTTTGCTTGGCTTTCTAGCCAAGCCAACAACCCTCAGTACTAATTCCAACCTCACCCACCCCCTCTCTGGCTCGTGCAGAGGACAAATTCTGGAAGACTCTGTTGTGACGTGGGGTTTGTGATTTCAGCTCTCTTGACATAATATGCTGGAGACAGTTCTCTAGTAACAGCTCTTTATTAAAGTGAACAAGACTGACTCTGAGGGCAGGAAGGCTACATTTATAGGGACAGGGAACTAGCTAGAAAGGGATACATTTCGGAGGGAACAATATCAGGCAATCACAGTGCTGCCTTTTGGAAGACACCAATAAGACAGAGGATCTAAATACAGCAGCTTAAATGAACCAATAGTAGCTGTACCCTCTGGAAGCAAAAGGCAGTTACTTTATCCTAATGCAAATACAGACAATAATAATACAGATATAAAATCCTTTGACTCAATACACAACAGACACCAGGTTTTTGGTGAACGGCAATAAGGATAAGCTTTCCTTTTCTATTCCTGATGTGTAAATCTGAGCCCCAGTCTTCCCTAATCCGAGACCCTCCAACTACAACTCCCACCGGCCCCACCCAACATAGAGGACTCAGGAAGGAGACGGCGCCTGGCCTGAATTGCACCAGAAGTCTAGCTGAGATAAAGAATATGAGGAGATATTGAAGAGATCTATATACTTTATACTATACTGTGTATATGCTATATACTAATCTCCTCAAGGGGGTGGGGGGCTTGGTGAGAGAGACCCCCAAGACAGCCTCAGAGAGGCTCTCACGCCTGCAGTTAATTTGACTTAGAATAAAATAAAATATATATTTGGCTAAGAATATATTATAAAATATATATTTGGACACACACACACACACACCAGATTTCTTTCAGGTCAAGTTTTGTAACAATCAGGAATGGAGGTCATCTGGAAATAAGGTGAATAAAGCAGGAGCTGGAATTGGGCCAATGTGCTTTCCTGTCCCCAATTCCTCTGCACCAAAACAGAAATCTTCCAGGATTTGTTAAAGACTGCTGCTTCTTGTATGTATAAGCCCTTCTTCCTCTCATCCCACCCCACTTCAGGGAGCAATGTATCTGGCTTCTCCTTCCTCTTTATAGTCGCAAAGCTCAGTTAATTACAGGGACTTCTTCTATCCATTCTAACTATATATTTTCATTTCTTTTTGTATACAATTTTATCAAGTTTTCTGTTTTACAATTTAAAATACTCATTTCACATCCTTAATATATCAATTCCTTTCTTCTCTTTCCATGGCTCATTTTACATATCATAAACTCCTGCATATTAAAAAAAAAACCTATTCCATTATTGCATCCATCCAAACTTGTTTACCCTGTTGAATTTATCTTAACGCTTCCAGCGTTTTCAGCTGTAAACAATTATTTCCCATATATTCATAAACCTTTTCCAATCTTCTTTAACGTATGTTCTTCTTGTTCTATATCAGGGGTCCCCAAACTAAGGCCCGGGGGCCGCTAAATCCAGCCGACGGACGGTCTAGAAATCAGCATGTTTTTACATGAGTAGAATGTGTGCTTTTATTTAAAATGCATCTCTGGATTATTTGTGGGGCATAGGAATTCGTTCATATTTTTTTTCCAAAATATAGTCCGGCCCCCCACAAGGTCTGAGGGACAGTGGACCGGCCCCCTGCTGAAAAAGTTTGCTGACCCCTGTTCTATATGTCAAGTCTGCGAGTTGTGCTTATTCTGTCAACTTAAGTTGCCACTCTTCTTTAGTTGGGCCCTCGCTCGTTTTGCATTTTGGGCTAATTACAGGGACTTTTTAATGACAAAACAGCTTTAGACAGCTTTCCTTAAAGGTGACGATATTTTCCCCCACCCACAGTAAATGTTATCTCCTGCCTTTCCCTTTTACTAGTTTCAGCCCCGGGATGATAGGGAGCCTCGGGGCCAGCTCTAGATTTTCCCAGTCTCTGCTTTCCTTCATTTCCTTTCTTTATAAAGGAACAGAAGGAGCTAGGCCACTAGAGCACTTCAGGCCACACAGTGTCACAATGGGGTGGATATGAGCCCCAGCCATGCCTGGCCTCCCCCAGCAGGCCCAGTGCCGGATTTACGTACTTTATAGCTTAGGGCCCCACTCTCTTGGGGGGCCCCAAAAAAATTAAAGGAAAAAAACCTGGATGTAAATTTCCAAAATATAAGATAAAAAATAAAACCTACATACAGCAACAGTGTTTTGTGTTGTGTAGCCTCCTATGGTGTAAGTCATGGGCCCCACCTGTTAGCCTCTTCCCTAAAATATCACTGGTTTGCTCATTTCTATATCAATTACTTTGATATAATACCTGTTTTGTTATGTGAAAATGGCTTTAGATACCTATTGGGTCCGTAAATGACCATCTAGCATATATTCAACACAAAAAACAGCGACCATTTGTTGTTGACAAAGGACAGCTGGACATAGAAATGGCCCCATTACCTTCAGTAGCTTAGGGCCTCATCAAACCTAAATCGACTCTGAGCAGGGCGTGTCATTTTAAGGGGTGAAACTTATTTTCCCCCAAATTTATTCAGTGAGGGGTCTTTAAAATATTGTTTTTGGGTGTGAAGAATTCAAACCTGCTGTTGTTTTTGTGACTGGGCAACATTTAGTTTGGTAAATCTAAGATTACCACAGAATCATAGAATTGCAGGATTGGTCCAACACCACAATGCAGGAATCAGTGTGGGGCTAGGAGATTAAGAGTCTCCTAAGAACTGCTTTCAGAAAACCAAAGAATTTCTATTTTACCTTCTGAAAACATCAGTTAATATGTAACGGCAAATACTTGGCCATGCTTTTTAACTACTTCAATGCAATCTCTCACACATTTTACTTACCAAGCAAAACTAAATTATATTAATTTAACCCGAATACATTTTGAATTCCCAAGTCGCGTTAGAACTTTTTAGCACCCTTCGCTTTTGGAAGCTGGAAGTTAAAAAAAGTCAACACACCCAACTCACATTTCAATTACCTGCAAAAGTTTTTTTTAAATCTGAAACTCATGTGCTTCCCTGTTGCATAATGCCCCAAAGGGAAACACCGAACTCCATTTGCAGGGATGAGCCCAAAAACTCTGGCACCTGAGACAAAAAATCAAAATGGTGCTCTCAACTGTGGCAAAATATATATAAAAAACAAAATTCAAGTAGGTAGCTGTGTTGGTCTGACGCAATAGAAATATATATAATTGTCCAGTAGCACCTTAGAGACCAACTAAGTTTGTTCTTGGTATGAGCTTTCGTGTATCTGAAGAAGTGTGCATGCAAACGAAAGCTCATACCAAGAACAAACTTAGTTGGTCTCTAAGGTGCTACTGGACAATGTTTTTATTGTTTTTATTTATAAAAAACAAAATAACTGACAATTTGCTGTTTTTAAATGGTACTCCAAATTCTGATATTTGAAGCTGACCACCACACTCTTTCTAACTGTAGGGCCAATTCCAGAAGCAGAGGTATCACTCTTTTATCTTAAATATGAATTCTGCTGTCTTTATATCTGCTGTGTAGGCCACACATAAAACACAGGCCTGCTGTGCCATCTCCCTTCATTGCAATGTTATTTCCATCAGTGGTCACCGAAAAGTATTTCACAAAATTTAAAAACTGTATTTGGGGCCTGTCTGACTGGTCACGCTGAAAGGCCTTGTGTTGATTTGAAGTAAGAAACAGGTCTTAAAAAAAAAAGTAATATGTAGTTAAACTGATATGCCATTAGGTGTCACTATTGTTCTGTGAAGGCACAAGGACAGTATCATGCCACTCGAGGAATGAAAACTAAACGTACTGTATATGTTTCTTTTCGACACAGACCATGAAGCATTCATTTGAATTGCCATCCCACTTACCTTGCAATCAAATACCTTGCAAGGTTTTCACACAGCTTTTAAGTTAGCATAAAAATTATTGCCAACAATTATTTTGATACATAACACACGCATAAATCCCAATGCAAGTTTCAGAACGAGCCACTATTTCTCTCTTCCCAAATACCCGCTTTAACACACAAACCCTTGCCTCCAGGGCCAGCCTTACCATTGGTAGCAGCAACAAACAGACAACACGGTTATGTTAGCAAAACAATGAAAAGGTAAACTACCGTGAAGTGCAAATATATAAATGTATAGGCACCAACAACCTTCACATATACAAGGAGTTTCAAAAATGTGTACAAAATCTCATGCTCGAGGTCTTAAAAGTCCAGTATAAAGTGCAATAATCAAGTCCGATATATCAAGTCTGATGTATCATGTGTTCTTATCTCATCCAAACATTGTACATGAAGCTTTGGTGAGTATTTTAAACATTTCTGTACAATGTTTGGATGAGATAAGAACGCATGATACATCATAGCACTTTACTATCGGATTTGATTATTGCACTTTATACTGGACTTTTAAGACCTCGAGCATGAGATTTTGTACACATTTTTGAAACTCCTTGTATATGTGAAGGTTGTTGGTGCATATACATTTATATATTTTCACTTCATGGTGGTTTACCTTTTCATTGTTTTGCTAGCCTTGCCATTGGTAAACGAAAAATCACAAGAACTCGGGCCAGAAAGGATAATTTCAAAAAATCTTCACAAAGTTTTATTCAGGATAACTTCCAGTAAATATCAACATCATAGTATGCAGCAAGTATGTTTGGTACACTTAGACCTGAGAAACCTCGCTGATGAAGAATCATCGAAACAGGGCCTTGTCCTGATGTTGATATTTACTGGAAGTTATCCTGAATAAAACTTTGTGAAGATTTTTTGAAATTATCCTTTCTGGCCCGAGTTCTTGTGATTTTTCGTTTACTTCTGGACTTTACCAAGAACTCCAATTTCTACTGTAATTCAATATAGCCTTGCCATTGGGGCAAGGCAATCGCCTCAGGCAGCACAGAGGGTGAAGCAGCAGCAGCAGCCCCCACCCCCATATGCCATTCCTCATGAGCCCTCTGGACAAGAGCTTCCAAGCTCTCTCTTGGAAGACCAGAGCTCTCTATGCCACAAAACCTGGCATGCATCCCTTAAAGTAGCCTGCCCACTCCCTTTTGCTCCATAACTGATAGCTGGGCCCCATAACACTGAAGCAAACACATCACGTACCCAGCTGTCCCCAGCCTGCCGAGTGGCTGGGCCTGCATAATCACATTCCCACAGTGATAACTGCAAGGTGGGTTATACCTGGTCTGCTCCTGAGCTCGAGATAAGGATGGGACAGGAAAGAACTGCCCTGTAGCCAACTGAAAGAATCCCTGGCTTAAGCATGCTTTGTCTACACAAGTTCTTAGGCAATAGTAACACAAGAAACGAAGAAATTGGGCATGCACTTGCTAGGATCGTATAAATGCTTTTGTGTTTTGTGCATTTGAGGACTGGTCTTTTGGAGAGATCCTGCCAAACCTCTACGCTGCAGCATTGAATAAACTCTTTTGCCCTTCTGTCCGTTGTCTTTTATTGGCGACAAAAAGGCAGCAAGGGAGGTCTTGCCTCCATCACATAGCCATCCCATGCCTTCCAACTGCTAAAATGAGAGGCAGTGCACACTTCAGGTTTGCAACAATCCCTATCTATCCTTTATCCATCTTGTCATTCCTTGGGAAATACAAGTAATTTGCAACTTAAGTGCATTTAACTTGTACACATTCAGCTTTACACACTTGGCATAAAATAAATAGAAAAGGGGTGGGTTTTTGGAAAAATGATTACGGCAATCCCACCCACCATTGGACCGAATGGGTTTTTTTTACTATACACAATGGTGGCTTTGCACACAATCGCTGGAACCTAAACCCCGTATAATATAAGAGTCGCCTGCACTGCGTTTTGATGCATTTTCCTGAAAACCGGTTTCAATCCAAATTGAGAAAAAGGATGGACCTAGCTGTAATGTGTACACAGCTTCGGGTAAAATGGAGGGTACTGTCCCATTGTCAGTGTTAAAATAAGAATCAACTAAACAGTCGGCTTCTGTACATGTAATGTGGTTGGAGAAATGACATCTTCATTGTCACATAAAATGCCCTGGGCCAGTTTTCCTTATTTCTCATAAGTCTACCCAGCCTATCCTCTGCTATGACTTATGCATGGTTTACATATTTTAACAGAAAAAGGATACTACTCATTTGGATAATCAAGCATAAACAGTTCAAACGTACGATGATTTCAGTATAGTCTTAATGCTTCTCTTGGATAGCCATGTGTCCTACTTCATGGAATATATTTTTTCTCTTGAAAGGAGTCCATTATCTGAAAAGCTACCTGTGTCATAGAGTGATCAGTGCTGGATTTACGTATAAGCTATAGCTTAGGGCCCCACTCTCTTGCTCCCCCCCCAAAAAATGTTACAATTAATATACTTCTTAATTGTATTTCAGTTCAACAATTACTTTGATAAAATACATATTTTGTTATGTGCAAATGGCTTTAGATACCTATTAGGTCCATAAATTACCATATAGCATGTATTCAACACAAAAAACAGTGACCATTTGTTGTTGACAAAGGACAGCTAGACATATAAAGGGCCCCATTACCTTCAGTAGCTTAGGGCCTCATCAAACCTAAATCCAGACCTAGGGGTGATTCTGTAAAGTATCACTGGGTGCGGCCCCTCAGGCAGGTGTTAATAATTAGTCCCCAACGTGGGAACAGGTGATGGGGCTGCCCTATAAATCTTAGAGTTAACCTAACAGGGTGGGGAGTGGAGAGGAGTACTGTCACGGTCCGGTCGGCGGGCAGCTGAAGCCCTGGCTGAGGACGTCAGGACCAGAGGCAAAATGGTGGTGTAGAAGCAGGAGCAGGTGCAGGGCTGAGGGTCCCGTAGCAGGCAGTCGCAGGGTCAAGGAGCAAGGCGTCGGCAAGGCAAAGGTCCAAGGGTCGAGGAACAAGGTGTCAGCAAGGTGAGGGTCCAAGGAGCAAGAGGCCAGAGGCAACCAGGCAGGGATAGCGTTGCTGTGGCAAGGAGCTGAAGGGAAATGCTGAGTTTTTATCCCTCTCAGCTCCTGCCACCAGGTGCAGTGAAGTATCAAGTGGCCTCACCTGAGTGACCACTTCTTGCCTCTCCAGCACAAGCTGAGGTCTTCACCTGAGTGGCCACTCCTTGCTTCCCCAGCAAAAGCTGAGGCAGGCCCCAGTCCTGCAAAGCACTACAGGCCCCAGAGCCTGACTCCTGCCCATACTCCTGACAAGTACATGCTGTAGATAAGACTGCTGTTTGGTGTCTGTAACTTGTGCCAGAGAAGACTGCAGTAAAGCCTTGTAACCCGATTGGTGCCTACTGTTGGCGTTGAGCTGGACGAGCAGGAGTGGTGACAAGCCCCCCCCCCCTGGGAGGATGCCCCCACGGGAGAACCTGGGGAAATGGAGGAATTCATGGAGAAGACTGGTGGCGGCATTCCTCAGAAGAGGAAGAATCAGATAGGGAAGAGGGAAGACCAGAACAGGAGGAGGAAGGAGTTGAGTCAGAATCAGGTCCTTGTGAGGAGAGGAGCCGGCGGGCCCCCTCCCCTCCTCCCTTCTCAGCTGTAGAGCGTAGAGCTGAGAGCCGTAGGGAACAATTGGAGGCAGCTGCAGCTCGTAAGAGTCGTGGTGATGAGCCGGCTACTTAAGGAAGGCTGGCTGCTCCTTTTGCCAGCACTTGCAACAGCTGTGCTGAAGCGTGTGGTTCTTCCTGCTTGTCCTGTTCCTGATTCCAGTGTACCTGACTTTGGCTCCTCCTGACCCTGGTACTGATAACTGACCTTGGCTGGTTCCTGACTTCAGCTCCTCCTGACCCCGGTACTGATACCCGATCTCGGCTGGTTCCTGACCCGGACCATTGGATCTAGGCTCCATCTGCCTCCAACTGCTGCCTTCAGCATGCCAACCTGTTGGTGCCCTAACACCTACCTGTGAGTTATTGGAAGCTTGGAGGGAGGACTTGGGAAGACGACCCCCTCCTTGACAACCTGGTCAAAGTCCAGATGAAACCGTAAGAATGGAAAACAGGGCTCTTGAGTCGACATGGACAGTGGACTCTGCAGGCACACAAGGTGACTTGATCGTTTTGTGTCTTGTGTCTTCCTCATTAAGGTAAGATGTATTTCTGTCAAATTACCTTTATCTAAAGGCAGCTATATGTTTAATCACTGGAGATTTTTGCTGACCTAGTAGTACAAAACGAGGAAGAGGATTGCAAGATAGTTCCAGGAAATTGGACACTGAAGCAGAAGAAGGAAGATACTTTAGCCAAAAAGAGCATTGCTCAAGCCACAAACAGCTGTGCATTTAACTCTGTGAAGGAGCCAGTATTATAAAAACCTTTTTCGTAAAGAGCAACTGCTCGCAGAGGTAACAGCTACCAAATGATATTGCATTGCCAAATGCAGATTTACAAAAAAAGCTAATCTGGAAAAAGTTAGTTGGACTGACACCATTTCAGTTTATTATATTGTTTTGATAAACCATTAAATATAAAAATTTGGATAATTTATACCAGGCTGGTTTAAAAGGAATTGTGCAGAAGTTTGCATCAATAATGTGCTTTCATGCCTTTAAAACTAAACCATAAATCATTCAGGGGGAAACAGAAATGCTTCTTATTCCAAACCTTTCTACATTAGGATGAAACACTGCTCTGTAAATGTTTTTCCCTCTCTTACAAATTTCACAGCAAATTAGTTACTTGGAAGAAGCATATTAGTCCACAAATTAAATCTGCACTTGTACTAGAATGAAAAGGGTTTTTTATATTTAACTCTTTGCAGCAGAGAGGGGAAAATGCAGCATTTAATGTGAATATGCACAGTGTCATGAATTCAATGACAGTAACTGATCATTTACTGAAGTTAGCATTGACCTAAAATCATGTCATTTTTTTTAAAGGCGGACACACAAATTTCCGGCACATTTGGCATGTTAGAAAGAGATCAGTTTTTCAATATGTTAAAATGCCTACTGTATATTCCTGTGTATAAGACTACTTTTTAACCCAGGAAAATCTTCTCAAAGCTGGGGGTCATCTTATATGCCGGGTCGTATTTCTTATACAGAGAGTATATCCCAAACTCTATATTTTAACTGGAAAAGTTGGGGGGTCGTCTTATACACCCAGTTGTCTTATACGCCGGAATATACACTATACTGTATCCCATATCAAAGGGCCACTGTACATTTTGTCTTGAACTGCCATGTCAATAGCATAAGCTTTGCCAGCTCAGAATTTAGGAGAGAAAACCACAAGTTCCCACCTGTTCTTTTCTGCAAAATATGAAGAATCATCCCACCTCACAAGCTGGAACTGAAATTTAAATGTTATGCAAACAGATACATACGTAGATTATTATTTTCTACCAAGTTAGCATTTTTATGTGCATATATATATATGTATATCTTACCTAATTTGATAATTAAACTGCAAAAAGCAACCTATTGCTGCATTCCATTTGGAGTTGCACAGAGCAGAAATTCAAATGATTGTAGAATTACACAATGGCCCGCAGATAGTCTCTTGGTAGCGATGCTGCTTGTTTGCTACACACAAATGTAATTGGACACAATGGGCCACCAATTCTGCCAATTAAAACTGTTAGTGCACCTGAGACATGATTTAATCAGTGGTTCTGTAGACTGCATGAGAAAAATACTGTGTGGCGAAAAGAGAGTGCACGTTTTAAGAGCGTGGATGGCAGTTTTCAAATGTTTGATTTGTTAAGAGTTAAATCAGCTAGGCACTTTTCAAAATTTAAGAGCTCTCCTCATAAACACAAAACAGACCATTCTCTTCATGTGGCTTCTGCATCCATCAGGACTCAAGCCTACAGCACACACTATCAGAAGTCATATCAGTTGTGCATTCTTTGTGTGCAACATCACACAGCTCTGGCCAAAGCAGAGATCTGCAGCGACTGGGAGATCAACCAAGCCCAACAAAGAACAACAGGCCACAGTCAGTGAGCTAGTGACACCGGCTTTAGGTCAGGTTCCCCTACAAGTCTTTAATTTGAATATGTTGCTGGTGGTTATAGGCTGCCAGGGTTGGGCTCTAGAGCACTCTGTTAGGAGCCACGAATTGAGCCAGAGAATGAGATCTATGGGACTAAGGAGAAATTGTCACAGAGGTGTAGACCAGAGCTTGGGAGTAAGTAGGAAATGGAACCAAGGAGTAGGTCAGAGATGAAAATCTGTGCCAGTAAGCAAGTCAGAATGAATACCAAATAAGCAAGCAAGCACCAAAAAATGAGCACTGAACAAACCAATTACTTGTGACTGGACTAAAGCCAGGAAGACTTTGCTTTTCAGGCAAGGCTGAATTCACAACAGAAACCACTTCCTGCCCAGGGAGAGTCAATGGCCAGCTTTTCTCATGTGGTGAAAAGGATGCAGGGCCCTCAGCTATTCCACAGTCCCACCACACAATCATGTATTTCACTTCTGGCACCATGCGTTGTCTTTGTCATGAACTTCCAGATTCCGTGTAGTAATTTAGAAGATACATTTTATTAACAAGCAAACATCCATGTTGTACAACATCCATCAGCTGAAAGGCTGATAGGCTTAGCGGTACAGTAACAAATACCAGCATAAAGAGAGGGCATAAAAAGTGTGCATAAAAGAGGGGTGCAGAATAAGAGGAGGCACGGAAATGGGGTGGTAGTCTGAGTGCAATAGAAAGTTGAAGGAAAGAGTTGATAGGAAGCAAGGAGTGAAGGAGTTAATGGAGTGTGCGCGCAAAAAGGGAGTGACAATAGGAGAGGAAAAGGCCTAGAAATGGGGGCGATCTGTGTGCAATGGAGAGTTGAGAAAAGTAGGGGCTGTAGGAAATAAAGAAGTGAACATGAAAATGGGGGTGCAAGGAAGGAGGAGGTATGGAAATGGGCTTAAAGATGAAAGCTTCTGAAGAACAAGTGGCACGGTGGCTTCATAACTGGACAGAAGGTGGAAAGGATGTTTAGCTGTCTCAATGTGGAAGGGGGGAGATAGTGGGGCTGCAGAATACTGTAGAAGAAGTGGCTTCAGAAACTGGGTGGGGAAAGTGAAAAGTGAGTTTAGTACTTGCTTGGGGTAGGAAGGGGAAGCTCTAGGGGTTGATGTGGAAGGAGTATTTGGGGGGTTAGCAAGAGGAAGCGAGCTGATGTTGCCCCCCTTTAAGAGGCAAGAAAGCTGAAATTTTACAGATGTGCAGCCCGAAGAGTCCCACGTCGCATAGCAAACTGACGACAATGGCTTCCTCTAGTTGCTAGTTCTTCATTTCAATTGGTAAGGCTTGCTACATTCAGTCCATTTGACATGAGCGTCAAGATATTCCTTAAGGTTCCTTTTACCTTTGTATAGGCACGGGGTTGTTTTTAGTTCATTCTGTCTTTTATGGCAATGTTCTGAGTAGAAATTTGACTCCACAGTAGCCTGGTTTGCACAGACACTATTGCAAGACTACCACCATTTAAAACATTAAGTGGGAGCTCTATGCACAAAATATGTGCTCCTTTTAAAAAAAATGCTACTAAAGCAGTTGCCAAAAACAGATATTTGGAAGAATTCTCAAATGTCAAATGTCCATATTTCTTTGTAGCCACTTGACCATTTTAGTAACTGATTCTTTTCTTTCTTCATTTCTAGATTTCGTTTTCTGCAGCATCTCTGTAGGAATTATTGTTTGTTCTGGTTCAAGTGTATTGTTAAGAAAAACCCGGACCTAAAATAACGTTTATGGTAAATTGGCAGATGTTATTCAAAGTTTTGCATTTTCACTTTCACTCACTCTCTCTTTAATTATTTTAAAAATCCTACATACATTTCTGCCACCTCCAACCCTCATTTCCACCACCCTCCTCTACACAGAAGGACAAAGAACAGAGAAAAGGAATTCACAAGACTTGTCCATTCTGGCTTTGGGGCAATTGAAGAGAGGATTCCATCCCCTGCTGATATGGATCAGAGATGGGCAAAGGCTTCTAAGCAGTGGAATTACCTAAGAAACTCAGCTGCGTTATTCTTTCTATTCCACATGGTTTTTATATAAGATCTTTTTAAGGGCTTAAAATCCTTCATTTTCAGAGCGACTGTTCTATGCTGTGTCTGTCCTACTTACCACTTGAACCTCGAAGTCTGTACTGATAGAATCCATGAAAGCATATAATGGTTCAAAGGAGCACCTATAAAAGAAAGCATGTTCATAAAGAGAAAACGTTTTGATAAAAATGTTGAGCAGTGCGCCACTCGTCTGTTTTCACTCAAGCATATTTTGCAAAAAGTTTGACAGAACGTTCAAATGGATTACCAGAGTAGACAATTCACCTTGTAAAGGGAATGAATGTTCTATGATTTAACACCACGGATGTAGCCAAGAGGGGCAAGTAAATAAAAAAAATTAACTGAGGTTCTGCCCATGTTTAACACCCTTATGTTTTCCGTACATTATTTTCTGAGAGATTTTTGAGTATTTCATCTCTGGATTATATTGGTATCAAGGGATGCATGTATCTTGCCCACTCCCTTCTGAAGAGAATGCAGCCCACAGTGGGGGAAATGATTTATCACCCCCTGCTCTAGATAATGGATTGGATCCAGATATTCCCATGAGCTGAATTTCACTCATGAAATGCTTCTGTGAGCAGAAAGGAGGCAGGGAAATACCCCCCCACACACCTTCCCTGCATCCCCAGGTGCCCCACAAAAACCTAATCTGGAGAGTTAGAAAACTCTGAAGCAGTCAGTATAGGAGATACTTTGAAAGATCCCATAACAAAGTGGAATTATGTGGGGTGGGGTGGGATGGCCTCCCCCACCTCCTGCTTTCCATTAGTAGGAACGTCCACTCCTTCCGCAAATGGATTTGAGATAATATGTTGGTTCCAAGCCAATGAGTTTTGGATACTTTTCATTTATAGATAAAGGTAAAGGGACCCCTGACCATTAGGTCCAGTTGTAGATGACTCTGGGGTTGTGACGCTCATCTCACTTTATTGGCTGAGGGAGCCGGCGTACAGCTTCCGGGTCATATGGCCCGCATGACTAAGCTGCTTCTGGCGAACCAGAGCAGCGCACGAAAACACCATTTACCTTCCCACCGGAGCGGTACCTAGAATCATAGAATCATAGAGTTGGAAGAGACCACAAGGGCCATCCAGTCCAACCCCCTGCCAAGCAGGAAACACCATCAAAGCATTCCTGACAGATGGCTGTCAAGCCTCTGCTTAAAGACCTCCAAAGAAGGAGACTCCACCACACTCCTTGGCAGCAAATTCCACTGCCGAACAGCTCTTACTGTCAGGAAGTTCTTCCTAATGTTTAGGTGGAATTTTCTTTCTTGTAGTTTGAATCCGTTGCTCCGTGTCCGCCTCTCTGGAGCAGCAGAAAACAACCTTTCTCTCTCCCTCCTTTATATGACATCCTTTTATATATTTGAACATGGTTATCATATCACCCCTTAACCTTCTCTTCTCCAGGCTAAACATACCCAGCTCCCTAAGCCGTTCCTCATAAGGCATCGTTTCCAGGCCTTTGACCATTTTGGTTGCCCTCTTCTGGACACGTTCCAGCTTATCAGTATCCTTCTTGAACTGTGGTGCCCAGAACTGGACACAATACTCCAGGTGAGGTCTGACCAGAGCAGAATACAGTGGTACTATTACTTCCCTTGATCTAGATGCTATACTCCTATTGATGCAGCCCAGAATTGCATTGGCTTTTTTAGCTGCTGCATCACACTGCTGACTCATGTCAAGTTTGTGGTCAACCAAAACTCCTAGATCCTTTTCACATGTACTGCTCTCAAGCCAGGTGTCTCCCATCCTGTATTTGTGCCTTTCATTTTTTTTGCCCAAGTGTAGTACTTTACATTTCTCCTTGTTAAAATTCATCTTGTTTGCTTTGGCCCAGTTGTCTAATCTGTTAAGGTCATTCTGAAGTGTGATCCTGTCCTCTGGGGTGTTAGCCACCCCTCCCAATTTGGTGTCATCTGCAAACTTGCTCAGGATTCCCTCAAGCCCATCATCCAAGTCATTGATAAAGATGTTGAACTATTTATCTACTTGCACTTTGGTGTGCTTTCGAACTGCTAGGTTGGCAGGAGCAGGGACCAAGCAACGGGAGCTCACCCCGTTGCGGGGATTCGAACCGCCGATCTTCTGATCGGCAAGCCCTAGGCTCTGTGGTTTAACCCACAACGCCACCCGTGTCCCTATATATTCAAGTATACATATATATATGCTATATATATTCAAGTATATAACTTAAATATCTGTTCATTTTTTAATGCTGTGGTGTTTATTCTATTTTGCAGTAAATTAATGTGCTTAATAGATTCTCAAGCACACCACCATTGTGTCTGGGGTTTGCAAGGTAATTAACACCTCACCCCTACCCCACCCAGCAGAATAATATTAGAAATATAATATTAGAAAATCAAGTTAAAGGGAAATTACGTAAAGCAGTTGCTTGCCATACCTATTATACAAACGTGACCAGTTTTCTGTTATGAATTTCCATGCTATCCAGTGGCCAGCCTCACTTTCTGCCACGTATCTAATTACTTCTGATACAAGATCTGATGAAATTACAGAATCGTTCAGGATATACTGCAAGAATCTAAAGAGAGGTTTATTCATAATAAACATAAAAATTATAATAAAACAATTTGCAAAACACTTCTAAGATGAGCACCAAACTTCCATCTTCATACATTTTACATCAGGCATCCCCAAACTGCGGCCCTCCAGATGTTTTGGCCTACAACTCCCATGATCCCTAGCTAACAGGACCTGTGGTCAGGGAAGATGGGAATTGTAGTCCAAAACATCTGGAGGGCCAAAGTTTGGGGATGCTTGTTTTACATTGTGGGTGAGGAATCCAGTGAACTGGGGTTGCAAAGTGGACACACCAGATCTGATCTACTGAGATGTGGCATCCAGTGTCTTACTCCATTGCCTTGCTCCAACTCTCTTATGAATTTTTCTTTGAGACAGTTTGAGAGCTGCCCCTTTGTCCTCCTGGTTGCCTTTTAAAAACTAATCCGAGCTGCCTACAATTGGCTAGCTGGCACACAGGGCTCCTGCCACCACTGCAAGTAGATTCCAAATAATGTCATCAAGTTCTAATGCTCCCAGGGAGACTTTGCTCCCAGGGAGACATGAAGAACCTGCATGTGAAATGCAAAATCTGACCAACCTGGTAGCTTCCTGTAAGCCACTGGAATGTGTATTTGGCTTAGAGGAAGCCGCCGCTGAAGCCTGACCTAGCCAGAGAATCCTAAAAATGTCTTCTTATTTAAGCAAGATGGAAACTTGCTCTAAATTTTTGTCTTATGACCACAGAGATGCAGCTGTGGACTGCTAAAGTCGCAGGCACCAGAGACCACTTTGTTAATTAAAGATTGACTTTCTTAACTACACCACTCAGGTCCCTCGTTAACAGACAAACCACCAGTTCTGTTCTCTCCCCCCCCCACCCCCAAAGTGCTGAGAGTAATTCAACTTCCATCCAAGAATGTCCCATTCAAGGAAAAAAAATCATTGTATGTGTGATATCCCACCAACCTGATAATCAAGGAGCAAGTTCTGAAGTGTTGTGGAGGAAGGGAAGATTTCTGAGTGCACATTAGCTAACTTTATCCTGAGAAGCAGACTGCCTTCCTAACAAACTCAGATCAGTAGAAGGATCTGCAAGATTGTGTGCTAGACTTGGACAGCAAGGGTTTATGTCATAGCTGCCAAGTTTTCACTTTTCTCGCGAGGAAGCCTATTCAGCATAAGGGAAAATCCCTGTAAAAAAGGGATAACTTGGCAGCTATGGTTTATGTTGGTTGTACTGCTAGGCATTTCACCCACATCAAGAAAGAGGAGCAGCAGCTGTGGAAAGCTCATGGAATGGATTGTGTAAACAAAAAAGAGTAATGCTTTTCAGACCATTTCTGTTGTTTGTCCTCAGTGCACCATTTAGTTACTAAGCATAAATTCACGATAACTAATCGGGTAACCCAGCAAAAAATATATTAGTAGTAGTACAGTGGTACCTCGTGTTAAGAACTTAATTTGTTCTGGAGGTCCGTTCTTAACCTGGAACTGTTCTTAACCTGAGGTACCACTTTAGCTAATGGGGCCTCCAGCTACTGCTGCGCCGCCGCTGCACGATTTCTTTTCTCATCCTGAAGCAAAGTTCTTAACCCGAGGTAGTATTTCTGGGTTAGCGGAGTCTGTAACCTGGAGCGTCTGTAACCCGAGGTACCACTATTGTATTATAAGGGATCACAAAATTTAGTAGTTAATTTCCCATCCAGAGAAAAACTTGAATGAATAAGATGTATGTTACTGATTTTCAAAAAAATCTGGAGTGGAGTCCCTAAGACATTTGAATGGCACCTTGTACGCCTCTTTCCAGCAACTCCTGGAGCCAAGCTGGTGCCAAATGTATTGCTCTGCTTTCCTTTGGACAACATCAGTGAGGTTGAGAACGGGGTCTTGTCACCTGGTCTTGTCACCTGGGCAGACCAGGACCTCCATACAGGCTTAAGCCCTGGAGTGCTTAAACAGTCTGCTAAAACAGTCAGTGCTGCTAAAACAGTCGTTTGACTTCACGCACACACACCCGGGCACACTGTCTTTTGAGACAGACGGATGCCAACAACATATTTGGCAAACATTTTTTAAATGCACTGAAACAGTAAGTTAATTACGGTCACCTTTGAAGTAACCATGGCTCGCGGGTACAACTCATGGCGAAGAGTAGGTAATAATTTCCTTGACTATCAATCCGCTTGTACATTTGCCATTCAAAGTCCCATTCTTTGTCGCTACCCAGCTGAATACCATAGCAATGAATTGCACGGCTAATAGAAACAGGAACCCTGCAAGAGAGAATATCTCTTAGAACTGGCACCATACAGTCCTTTTTTTCACAATTTAAAATAACCTATTGACATAATGAAATCTGTCACTATGGCTGATGGAATTTCACATACAGTGGTACCTCGGTTTAAGTACACAATTGGTTCCGGAAGTCTGTACTTAACCTGAAGCGAACTTTCCTATTGAAAGTAATGGAAAGTGGATTAATCTGTTCCAGACGGGTCCGTGGAGTACTTAAACTGAAAGTACTCAAACCAACGCATACTTAAACCGAGGTATGGCTATACACTGTGGTTGAGACAAAAGGAAATTAGGGTTCCCCATTTCAAAAACTGAGGATTTGCTACTGGTAATTGGAAGATTCACATTTGGGAATGCTATACTCCTCTGATAAAATGGAGTATTCCTGTAAAACCATGACCTACGTACAAAGAGGACAACATCATGAGAATAATTAAGCCAGGTTTGACATTTTGTGTTTTCAAATATTTAACTTGAGAACTCTGAAAATCTTTCAAATCTTCAACTAAAAAACTTCTGTGAATATTTCAGAAATATGTTTATGACCTCTCCTTTTTATTGAAAAGCTTTTAGTATATGTACTGTTTTGTTAATTATGATAGAAAGCAGTCAATGGAGAAAACGATGAACATTACTTGGACTATTACAATTTCACTTATTTGTGCAGTAATACGCTGTTCAAAGAACAACTGAACTTCTTTAGCTATAACTATTACTTTGCTAATGTGAACTGATGTGTTACTGTATTGCCATGTGGGAAGCTAACTTCCACCCCACATTATCACACTAATTGTGGCCCCCACCAAATGAATCAATACCTAATGCCAGGCACCCCCAAGCTTTGGCCCTCCAGATGTTTTGGACTACAAATCCCATCTTCCTCGAACACTGGTCCTGTTAGCTAGGGTTGTAGGCCAAAACATCTGGAGGGCTACAGTTTGGGGATGCCTGCCTAACGCAAAGAAAAACCTACTCAGCCATTCTGTGTACTGAATAACCTTTTTTTTTTAATGAAGAGCTTTGTGAAAAATTTCACTTGCTCCAATACACGACAGCCTGGATAGCTCAGTTGGTTAGAGCATGGTGCTGATAATGCCAAGGTTGCAGGTTTGATTCCCATATGGGACAGCTGCATATTCCTGCATTGCAAGGGGTTGGACTAGATCAGGGGTCCCCAGACTTACCGTGCAGCGGGCCGGAGGGTAGGGGAGTGCGCGCGCAGCGGGCCGGAGGGCGGGGGAGTGCGCGCCCGTGCGCATGCACACACGCACATGGTCGGGGAAAAATCGCCGAAAATCGCTTGTGCGCATGCGTATGGGCCTCCCCCGACCCGGAAGTGCATCGAAAATGACCTCTTCTGGGTCGGGAGAGGCCCATACGCATGCGCACAAAGGATTTTCGGCGATTTTTTGCCGTTTTTTAAGATCGTCGCCGCGCCGCATGCCGTAAGAGCGGGCGGCGGCAGCGGGGGTCGTCGCGGGCCGGATTGGGAGGCCGATTGGGCCGCATCCGGCCCGGGGGCCGTAGTTTGGAGACCCCTGGACTAGATGATGTTAGGGGTCCCTTCCAACTCTACAATTCTATGATTCTATATTACCAAATATGTATCTGACCTGTCAGAAGGGGGAGAAAATCCTTCTTACTGAACCCCTGCGGAAATCATTCGTAACCAGCTAACATTTTCTCAGACGTAAATTTGCAGGCAGATATTATGCACCATACTCACTCAAAATTGGGATCGTTCATCCACTTGGTGAAGATTTCGGAAGCTAGGTCTAAACAGTCACGGGCCCCCAACCAACATGCAGTTTTTAGAATGGTTCCTATGCCCCTTTTTGGAAGATAGAACAAAATGTAAATGGATAAATAAAAGGAGACAGACAGAAAAACTTATTAAATGTGTTGCATTTCCCCCCACCCAAAGGGGGGGGGGTGGAGTTGATGTGAACTGACGCACTATCACTGGAGTCACCTGGAACTGCATCCTCTGCAGGCACCTTTGGGCACCTGAGTTTTTATGTGAGTTTATTTATAGGGAATAGCCACGGCCCGTTGGTAGAGCCTCTGTTTTGAATTCAAGTACTGTACCAGACTGCCAGCATCTCCAAGTAAGACTGGGAAAGGTTACCTGTCGGAAACCCTGTAGAGTTGCTACCAGTTACATGTATACAGTACAAAGAGCTAGATAGACCAGTAAGGCAGCTTCCTATGTTCCTATTGTCCAGTTTATCTGCTCTCATCGGGACTGCACAATCTGATTTCAGAAGTAGGGTGGGATTGATGAGCAAATAGTTCTGTTTTTGTGCATGGGGTTAGGCCAGGTGGCTTTTTAATTTCTTCCCAATTTGCAATTCTATCCCGAGGTTGAATAGATTCCCAGTCTATGTTCATATGCTTGGATGACAGGGCTACTCGAACAACTAGCACTAAATTTACAAGAGCAGGGACAGGATAGGGTGGAGGTGGGAAATCGCAGAAGGATTTGTAGCTGTAACTGGCAGGAATTTTTAAAAGGAAAGGACAGTAATGAAGTAGCAGTGTATAGGAACAACCCTTTTGCATTTTCTAATGTTCTCAGCGCTGAACATTCAAATTTAGGGTTGTGAAGAGTTTTACATAAAACAACAGATTTTACTTATTGGTTTTTGTTGGCCATTGCAATTTATGCATCATTTATAATTAAATAGACCTCCTTTCTCCTCTTCCATATATCATGTACAGTGTGCTAGAGACCCAGCATGGTGCAGCTGATAGATGTAAACTTATGAGATCCAGGCTTACCTTTATGTTGCACGTTCCATGATAAGGATGCTGGATTGTTTTAAAAATATTTAAGGACTTACACAGTATAAAATTCATCTTCCAGTACTTCAAAGCTCTGACGAAGGAGGTTAGTATAATGATGACATATTGGTGAAATCCTTGTTAAGAAATATTTCTTTGGAGAAAAGAGAAAGATGTAACATATAGATGAACTCTACTTTTATTACATTTCTTCTAATACAAACAGCACAATCTTTTCATATCTACTCAGAAGTTCCACTGAAATAAATGTTTTTTGTCCCAGGTAAGCATGTATGGGGACTGCACACAGCCTTAAGTAGGTAACCTAGGTTAAGGTACTGTGGTTTTCATTTTAGCATTCTCCTTTTCCTCCTCCAATATTTATTTTATTATTATTTCCTTTGTCTACATTTGATAAAAAGCCTATTTGGACAATGATATCCCCCCCAATGTGTTCTGTACAGTGTTTTAGACACTGAATGGCAGTAACAACGATTATAGCAGAGATTATTATATCTACGGTAATTTATATTAAAATATGGCCCTGCAATGTCGAAAAAATTATTTCACTGACGAAATAACAGAACATATTGCCGCTGCTTGTGTGAATGTTTTTTCTATTTAGAATGAGGATGGAAATAGCACATAATTCCTAAGTGGACAGCAAGACATATAGCTAACTCTTTGGACGTTACATTAATGGCCACTTTTCTGCACGCATTCAAATGGGGAAATGTCACATCAACAAGTGTCTGTACTCATCGTAAAATAAGCACCCTAAATTTCAGAATTTAGATACCTTTAAAACTGGGTATAATTCATAATCACTCTGAATGAGCCCCCAATTCTCAACTTCTAGATGTTGCAGTACCGTTTCCCACACTAAGGTATCATCTTCCTTTTCAAGGTACTTAGTTAAATATAGTGGAGTATCATACTCAGTATAACCAGACCTATATTAAAAGAAATCATATTTAAGCAATGCATACAAGGAGCTATGTACACACGTGTGTGCGTGTTTTCATTATTAGACAATGATTATAAGCAAATAAATGGTCTGCTCTTGAAATACTTTAAAGAGAGCTCACAAAAGAATATTCTGCTGGGGGGAATGCTGGGTTGTTTACAAGCTGAAGTGTCTCCATTTACGAATGATATGCAAAGAGTCCTTTATATGAAAGCAGATTCTACTGAAATCCACGGAACTTGCTTCCATGCAAAGGCCATGATCCGGTGAATGTGAAGCCGTGATTCAAAGTGGGGCCATGTGCATATGTGTAGCTTCACAGTTGTCAGTTATAGGAAGTTTAAAAAGCTCCGATGGGCATCCAGAGCTGAGAAAATCCCCAGGCACCAAGGTCTATGGGTGGTTTCCAGGGAATGAGTACTCACACCTCCCTTTGTGGGCACCCTTTGCGGGACCACGCGCAGCACGCCCGGGCCACGCGGGACTCACCAGCTGGATGGGCTGGCCCGCCTCCCTGTGCTAGTCATTGGGGGTTCCTGCCAAACCCAACTTAACCTATAAGCATCGTGTGGAGGTGTGGCCAGTTGCATAAATAGGAGGTGGAGCCGGCAACAACCATGCAGTCGGCTCCGGAGCTTCACCCACCCAACCCTCTCTTTGCCTAATGCTTGTTTGCAGGTTAACCATTTTCCTTCCTGGTCAGTGGGCGTTGCTATGGTCTTTTGATGGTTGCTGTTGAAGAACCGGGAATTTTCCTGAATTGGCAGGTTTTGCCTTCCCCGTAGCAACTGTCACAACTTTGGCGGTTTGAGGCCTTGGGCGGAATCCTTTGGTCTATCTTCCCTAAATGAGGGTGGGGGGCGAGAAGTGGTCACTCACACACACACCCCTCGGTGGCGGTTCCAGGGTCCCCTCTTAAAGGAGTTTGTGAAAAGGGAGTCACTGGCCATACACTGAAAGGTTGTCAGTGAACTCCCCTTCATTGAGCGGATATGGGGTGGGCTGCCTGCATACACAAGCGTCTTGCAGTGCACCCTCCCATTTCCCATTCACCCTGAGGAGCCCCAGTTCCCCTGGCTGGGGGGCTGGGGGAGATACACGCCCAATGCCTAAGCCTAGGTCTTCCTACATCTGAAACATTTAATAAAGATGTGACCAATTTTTAATTCCACAGCACGTTGTCACGAGCCGTTATTCCTTCTGGTGGTCTCTCAGAGTCAGGGGGTCTCTGCCTGGGCCCGCAATGTTATTTAAGCTTGAACCCAAGTGAAATCAATCAAATTCAAGCACAATCTTAAATTGCTAAGGAACTTAAGTGACAGCAATGCAATGGTAGAAACTGCATGCGGAAGCAGCTTCCCACATGAAGGGTCTACAGTGACATTTCTGAAATCACACAACAGCAAGGGAAGCTTCATAACCCAAATCACTTCCTACACGGTGCTGCACCCCACAAAGTATAACTAATGTGGCAATCGTGTCCCTGGCATTATAACCCCAACTTTAATGGTTTGCGTGTCAGGACTCAAATGGAGGGAAGTCCCAGCAGAATTAGGTGCAGCAGACAGCAGTGTATATATACTCACAGTTCAAATATTATTGAATGGTGATATTCCAGGCAGGCAATTTATAGGAGGAGGAAGCGGAGCTGGAAGCAGAGTCAGGAAGCAGGCTGAGGCTGGAGAAGGGAGGCCAGGTGGGCTGGACTCAGAACTGGAGCAAAGAGAGGGCAGGAGCAAGACACAGGCTAGAGGCAGATCAGGAAGCACATGTTTGGAGTGCAGGATCAAAGTTGTCTATGAGAACTCGGCTGCTGGCTGCACAGGCAAAAGCCTCTATGAGTAAGGTTCCAATCCTGAGCACAGTAAGGTGTCTGCTGTGTCAAACTTGCTCCTGAGTAAGCAGCTTAAAAGTGTGCTGCAAATTATATATTTGGGGGACAAATAGGGCAGGCCTTCATTATGGTCAGTGTATACCTTAGTTCAGGCATCCCCAAACCTCAGCCCTCCAGATGTTTTAGACTACAATTCCCATCTTCCCCGACCACTGGTCCTGTTAGCTAGGGATCATGGGAGTTGTAGGCCAAAACATCTGGAGGGCCAGTTTGGAGATGCCTGCCTTAGTTGATTAAACAGAACAGTGAAGGGAAAACCTTAACAGGCCAAGGAAGCCAAGCTGTTAGCCTGACTCCTAGCAAGTCCAGATTTCAGATTTATGGACAAAGATCCTGAGATATAAATAAATCCCAAACATTTCTTTTCTTTTCAGTCAAACCTCTGCTTCTAGACAAAATATTTTTCAGTCAAAAATCTGAACTAATTATTCCTCTATTCTACTGTAATGTTGCATCAATATTGCCAGAATCCATAGGCATGTGTATTGTAGCACAGGGGTAGGGAAGCTCAGTCAGTAGAGCATGAGACTCATGGTTGCTGGTTTGAGCCCCGCGTTGGGCAGAAGATTCCTGCATTTGCAGGGAGTTGGACTAGATGAGCCTCATGGTTCCTTCTAACTCTACAAGTCTAGGATTCTAAATCTGTGGGAACCTCTGGCCCTTAGGACAAACTTGGTCTGCAAGGTCATTGCTCCCTAACCACCTTGCATCAGGTGCGGAGCTGATCCCTGCAGGAAGCTGGTGCACAGAGAGTTCAATCCTGCTTGGTTCTCACACTCCAAAACCCTGCAGAAAGCAGGACTGACACCCAACGGCTGCCGTTAGCGAATGCGCAGGGAACTCTATCCTGTTTTGTCACCATCTCCCCCCAGCCATATAGGCCAATTTTGAGAGAGAGGTGGGACCACCGCTTGTCAATCGTCAGGCGTCATTATGACCTCAGATGATTGACAGTTGGGTGATCCCACTCACCTGTCAGAATTGACCCACAGGATGGTGGTGGGGCAAGAGAAATATCTGGCCCACCAGGTCAAAATGTGTCATGCCTCACGCCCAATACATGCAGACAACAGTAAAGAAAGAGATCTTTATTCCAGCACGTAATGGTACAGGCTTGGCAGTGGACACAAGCAAGATCTTCAGGACTTCACAGAAGCAACCAAGATGTACCGACAGTCTCCATGTACTGCGTGTCAAGTTTTTAAAGACAAGGCATGACATGCTCAGTTGCAAAATTTGGCTCTGTGAGAACAACGGGGTTTCAAACAAGCACTCCTCTGGAACAGGCAGGTCTGCCTAGTTTCAGGCTATACTACTGCACTGGTCCACCCCGGGTGCCGGCGGGGGGTTGCTACACTGCTGTTCTCCCTTGGCAATCCATGGCCCTCCCCAGTCTCCAATGAAACTCTCTGTTCCGCTGGGAGGTAGGGGTGGGGAGAAGCCAGCATCCCTGCTCCCGCTTCCTAAGTGGCTGAAGTCAAGGCACACCAAGGGGAAAGGATTTCATTGAATTTGCAGCTGTGATCATCATACCTGGTGAGGCTATTCTAAGGAACTGGGGAAACCGCAGCAGCGTAATGTAGGACTGCACAATCCATGTCCATTTTCCCCTTAACTTTTTTGTGCTAAGCACCCTGCACTCTCAAAGCAAAAGGTGGTGCAGAAGAAGTTGTAGATGTGTGTGTGAATAAAGAAGCAGACAGAAGTGGGGAAAGTATGGAGCTCATTTACAAATATAGCAAAAACCTGTCTTTGGGAGGTATCCTTACCATCGCAATTCAAAGGCATCTCCCACCAGTTGAAATCTGCTTACAGAAGGAATGACCTGCAAAAGAGCACCCATTAAATCTACGTGTTTAAAAGGTCCAAACAGTTCATTAAATAAGTCTACTGCATTTCAAGATATTCACAAGAATCTGCAGCACCCAAAGTCAAGCTCATGCATACTTTTAATTGAAATGGTTCCCAGTTACATATTCCAAGATGATTGTAATTTGAGATATTGCACATTTGGAACTGGGACATTAGATTTCATTTACTTAACAAAGTTTACATAGCACTCAAGCAACAAAATTACATTAAAAAGTGTAAACTTTTCATAACAAAATACAATTAAAATAAAATCTTAAAGTAGGCATAAAATATATCGAAATATTTAAAAAATCTGAGGTTTTATAGCAGATATACTAAATAAAACTAAGAGTTTGGGTAGACTTGCCTAAACAGAAAAAAATGGGGTTGTTTTTTTTTAGCAAAAACAGTAAAGCAAAGGTGTCTGCCTAGTATTAACAGGCAGGATTATCAGCCAATCCCTAGCTGGATAAACAAACTTCAGTTAGCATACATACACAAATAATGTAGGAAAGGTACAGCATATCTTTATAGTTGATAATAAAAAAGAATACTGTATATTGTTACTTTTATTTACCGTAATTACAAAACCAGCCAGACATGTTTTTATATCATGTCTAAATTAAGTACAAATATTTGGTGGCAGCATTTAGAAGGTGACTCACCAGTGGTAAAAGAAAAAGGTGATTCTCCACATATAAAAAGAAGCTGAACTCCCCACACAAAAAAGGAGGTTGTCTTGACATAGAGGGTCACATGACTGTATAATAATCATTACCTTACCTTTGGGTTTCTTTCAAGAACTTTGGCCAGTCTTCTCCAAGACTTCTGGTCATAATTAATTCTATAGTAGCCAGTCCAATTCACATTTAAAATAATCCAATCATGTTCTGAATCTGATATCTTCATTTCCGGAAATATTTCTGCAGGTGGCATGAGGGAAACAAAGTTGGCATGAATTTAGTGGTCTTTGTAGGCCTGTGAAGACTGCGGGCTCATTAATAATAATAATAATAATAATAATAATAATAATAATAATGTATTATTTATACCCCGCCCATCTGGCTGGGTTTCCCCAGCCACTCTGTGCGGCTTCCAACAGAAAAATAAAACACAGTGATCTATTAAACATTAAAAGCCTCCCTAAACAGGGCTGCCTTCAGATGTCTTCTAAAAGTCTTTCTAAGGTAAGATAAAACATGAAAATGCACAAATTTGCTTCCTACAATGCGTGAGCACACAAAAAAAACACCCTGGGAATCAGGCAAAGGGCCTTCTCGGTAGTGGCTCCTGCCCTGTGGAATATCCTCCCACCAGATGTCAAGGAAATAAACAACTACAGTACAGTTTTGGACTTTTAGAAGACATCTGAAGGTAGCCCTGTATAGGGAAGTTTTTAATGCTTGATGCCTTAATTTGTTGGAAGCCGCCCAGAATGGCTGGGACAACCTAGTCAGCTGGGCAGCATATAAAACATGTGTTGTTGTTAATGATCCCCACCAAACATCAATACAAGATGAAGTACAGTACACTGCAAGACTATGCCTGGATCTTAAACTGATGCACCAGACAGCAAGTTCCTGAAATATAGCTAGTAGATCCCAAAAGAGATGGGAGTATGACTATTAAAACCAGTGCTTCCTCACTACCCCCACCCACAGCTGCTGGAGAAACTTGTGTCTCTTTCCCTAATTGTGTTGAGGCTCCAATGTCAGTAGAAGCAAAATGGGAATGTGCTGGGGAGTGTCTGAATGTGATGGATCTAAAGTGTTCCTATTCCACCAGCATTAGGGGTGAGAAAATATGCCAGCCCCTGAAACGGACTAGCAAGGGGAGGGGGAAACACTCTCCTCTTTTCCTACTGCCAGACACCCAGCAGAGCTCTAGAGCTGGCATCTTGTTCCCCTTCTCCCTGTTATTTGAATTGCTCTGTTCATATGCTTTTAGCCAGTTTTCAAGATTGTGTATTGCAAATAGAGGCTTCCTTAAATTCAGAGAGAGAGAAAACTACTTACTGCTGCTCTTATCGAGCCATGCCAAAGGTTGTACAGTTCCGTTTCTTAACCAAGAAATGGGAATCGTCCACATGTTGCTTCATTAAGGACAAAAACACATGATTATTTATTGAACCTAAGTAAATAAATGGTTCAAATGCAATCAAATAACTTACATTTAGGAAACATTTTCTGGAAAAAAAATAGTTCTCTCAGCCTTTCCTTTTAACTTCTTTATCATTTTAAATGTGCATTGCGTGCCGAGGCCATCAGACATCCCCCCTAAATCACTCACACCACACACAAAAAATTTTGTTTGGGTTTTTGGCATTAATTTCGGGCACAACTTTATTTAAATACAATTTTAAAATTCGAGTGTTGGCTTAGGCATTGGTTAATCTTCTGTCCCCCGCTTGGGACAGGACCAGCTCCGACTTCCCTATCCTTATAGGAAAGTCAAGTAAACACCTCGTGGGAGAGGAGGTAGCTGTGTCCAGGCACTCTCCCCTCGACCGGAAATGTTCCCCAAGGCTCGTGCTCTGTTATGGCCCTAGCCCCCACACTGTTGCGGGGATGTATGGACTAGAGCCGTAGCCCCAGGATTCCTTTAATGGAATACTTCTATGAGGAGCATTTTATTGAGGGGTAAAGGGCCCCTGACCATCAGGTCCAGTTGTGTCCGACTCTGGGGTTGTGGTACTCATCTCGCTTTATAGGACGAGGGAGCCGGCATTTGTCCGCAGACAGCTTCTGGGTCATGTGGCCAGCATGACAAAGCTGCTTCTGGCGAACCAGAGCAGCACATGGAAACGCCGTTTACCTTCCCGCCGGAGCGGTCCCTATTTATCTACTTGCACTTTGATGTGCTTTCGAACTGCTAGGTGGGAAGGAGCTGGGACCAAGCAACAGGAGCTCACCCCATTGCAGGGATTCTGATCAGCAAGACCTAAACTCTGTGGTTTAACCAGAGGGGGTAGGTATCTCCATACCATACCCCTCCACCAACCAGGAATTATTAACCAATGACTAACCGCCAACCTAACAAGTTGTGACGATTTGCTAAGCAGTAGGCAAAAACCAAATGGCAACAGCCAATCAGCAAAATTCCTACTGGGGCCCTGCAAAAGGCGACCCCATGAGAGGCAAAGCAATGTCAGGCTAAACTTTCAGAAAAAGCGGCGGGCGGGAGGGAGATTCAAACACTTTGCAAAAGTGAAACTGGACTGCAAGACGCTGAGAATATAATGGGCTCCTCCTGTCAATCAAAAATGGCAACATACTTTTTACCCCAGCCACCAAAAAGCCCCAATCACTCATGCTCTTACATACACTAGACCCTCCCCCACCCAGAGGAATATCTTTTGGCCCGGCCGCAACTCTCGCTCTCCCTGATAGAACGCGCTTTTCAAATTGCATCAGCACCTAAAGAATACTCACTTTAATCATATTGGGCACAAGCAAGAGAAGAGCTTTACTCTGGAACTTGAGCTTTGGTGTGAGTTTTTTGATTGAAACTACACTAACTTTCTCAGACCCCAATTCCAACATCTATGAGATCTGGAAAGTCAAGCTTTGTATATGCATGACAAACCTTCACTTTCCATAACTAATAACTAGGAAGCCACAGTTGTGCACATGGCTCCACTCCGAACCGGAACTTGCCCTTTGATTTACTTGCAAGCGAGTCTCATGGATTTCTGTGCAGTGTGCTTTTATGTAGTGGCAACAATCCATATAGATGCAAGCCCTGTTAAGCACATCTGATCTTCATCACCATAATTTTCATCAAATTTATTATTCACCCTCCACCAGCAGATCCCAGGACAGGTTACAATTTAAAATTTGGTATAAAAACAGTTACAACAAATTGCATTCACATGAATATGGTTGCTCCTGAAATCCCAGAAAACTGAACCCAGATATTGCAGTCCCAAGGTTCCAGGTGTGCCACTTTTATGCACAACAACAAAAAATTTCCATCAGCCAAAAGATGCATCTTGCATTCAATCCCAGGAGATCCTGGCCCAAAATCTGAGATCCTAGGAGCTATGGAAACCTTGTGTGTGCACGACACTTGGGCCGGCACACGTTGTCATATATTTGACACCAGAAAAAGCCTTTCAGTTTCATGTGAAGAGAAACAGCAGTGCTTTGACAAAAGGAAATAGTAGTCGACTATTTATTCAAAGTGGTTTACAGCATACTACTGAGAGCTCTTAAAGGGTAAAGGGACCCTTGTCGAGGTGCAGACAACTCTGGGGTTGTGGTGCTCATCTTGCTTTATATTGGACAAGGGAGCCGGGTCATGTGGCCAGCATGACAAAGCCGCTTCTGGCAAACCAGAGCAGTGCACGGAAACGCTGTTTACCTTCCCGCCGGAGCAGTACCTATTTATCTACTTGCACTTTGATGTGCTTTCGAACTGCTAGGTTGGCAGGAGCTGGGACTGAGCAACAGGAGCTCACCCCGCCGCGGGGATTCAAACTGTCAACCTTCTGAGCGGCAAGCTCTGTGGTTTAACCCACAGTGCCACCAGCGTCCCTACTGAGAGCTCTTAATAGAGAACAAAAACAATACAACAGCCCATTTGTGGAGAATCAGAAATTAGCCACAGTTGCATTTCCCTCCTCCTCTCTCGCATGCAGTTTCACATCTCCTTTTTTTGGCACAACCCCACAATTCCTGGTGACATCCAAGGTGGATTTCAATGTCTGCTTTGGAAGGAAAGTGCAAATCATAATTTGCAGGCTCAGAAGCTGTGGCTAATTATAGTTTGGGCAAAAATAGAAGATTATCAGAAAAAAATAGCTCCCTACTATTCAAATATACACCAAAGTACTTTTTTAAAAAATTGAAATTAAAACAATTTTACTAAATTAGGCATACTTGGTCTTGTTTGTTCCTTTTTTAGAATAAAACGGTTCCTGACTGATGTTCCCAGTGGTCAGATTTACTGTTAGGAGTGGCAAGCCATGTTGGCAGGTCCACGAATCCATTATAACTTTTACTGGAGCCGGCAACTGGAGGTCATTCTGTTCATCTACTACCTTCAAGAAAAGTCTGGATTAGAAAACAGTTTGGTTTATTTAATTTCACATAAATGTTTCTACTTGTACTAACAGCAGGTTTTCCAGATTCTATTTGCTGATTCATACACAAGTAAAATCCAGCATTTCTAAACATTTAATAGCTCATACAGGGGGGGGGGGCGAACTTTACAGATCACTTTTCATAAGCGAGGTTGCAATTAACCACCTCAAGCAGCAACCAGGTGTGGATCAGGGGGCTGAGCAGTGCAAGATGTGGGATTGCTTATCTGAGCCAGGCCCTGACTCTGGAGTGGAGCTGAACCCTTTCAGCCAGGAGCCTCTCGAAACAGAATCCCTCAGACGTCCAGAGACAGTACCACCCAAGCAAGATTGAGTGACTGGTCTCTTCACATCATAGGCTATTAGCTCACTGATATCTCCTTGCAAATACAGGTAACACACAAAGCCTCAGAGTACGGTATTATACTTCAGGCCAAAGGACTACCACTTTAAGGCTCTCCACTCTTCAGGAAGGGACTGGAGCCTGGAGGTATAGCCTGGTCCAAGAGGGATGAAAGGCCCCTGTTGAGCTCCAGATTCGCCAGAGCAACTTGTCCTATTGAAGCCAATTACCATACTAATTTGTGATTGGGCCTGGGTAATGAAACTGTCAATTATGTATAGGATGCCTGATCTAAGTAGTGCTTGAAGTGGGATGGGGGCTTTTTCTCCACCTACTTTATCCCCCAGGTCTTTATTAAGTAGAAACTTGTTCACGTGGGATTAGTTTGCACTTCACACACTGCTTTCAGACACACCCATGCTTTGCTGACTGCAGGCACATGACTGCCCACAGGTGGTGGTGGAAAGGACTATAGACCACTAAAGGTAAAGGGACCCCAACCATTAGGTCCAGTCGTGACCAACTCTGGGGTTGCAGTGCTCATCTCGCGTTATTGGCCGAGGGAGCCGGCGTACAGCTTCCAGGTCATGTGGCCAGGTCATGTGGCCAGCATGACAAAGCTGCTTCTGGCGAACCAGAGCAGCACACGAAACGCCATTTACCTTCCTGCTGTAGCGGTAGCTATTTATCTACTTGCACTTTGACATGCTTTCAAACTGCTAAGCTGGCAGGAGCAGGGACTGAGCAACGGGAGCTCACCCCGTCACGGGGATTCAAACCACCGACCTTCTGATCGGCAAGCCCTAGGATCTGTGGTTTAACCCACAGCGCCATTAACTGCTGCCTGCAAGGTACTATCACGTACCAGACATAAGCGATCATAGATGTGGGAACGTTTAGCCCTCCAGATGTTGCTGAACCGCAGCATCCCTGACGTGCTTACTGGGGCTGATGACAGTTGTAGTTCAACACCTGGAGGGCCGAAGGTTCCCCACACCTGAACTATCAGATTGAAAAAATGAGCTGCTGCTCAGGGAAAGACCTGACTTGGAAACACGTCAAAGAGGCTTAACACAACATATTGCTGTTTTGGTGCTGCTGATCACTGAGTCCAAACTAGCAGAGCATCTGAACATTAAGTTCAGTACTGTTTAGTTCAAACTAGTGTTGTGCACTGATTTTAGCTGAACCCTGAACCATAGCTGCCAAGTTTTCCCTTTTCTCGCGAGGAAGCCTATTCAGCATAAGGGAATTTCCCTTAAAAAAAAGGGAGAACTTGGCAGCTATGCCCTGAACACCACATCAGGCAGATTCAAACAGGTCATTCTTCTCCCAGCCCTCTCCTGACCACATGTTTAAACTAGGATGAAAAACCCTAATTAAGCATTAAAGCTAGCCCCTGAATTGATCTGGTGTATGGATCCAGGTCAGTTAGGCCAACCCCGAGTACCAGATTGGGTCTCACTTCTTATTGAGAGGCACTGCACAGCCCTGGTTTGAAGGCCTTTGACGATCAAGAATGCTGCCCACATTGGTTATTCTAAGAGCACCAGCGAAAACACTTAAAAGTTTTAATCACCTTTTGAATGTGATCCCACAGATCATCCTGGATGGCATTTGAAAAGGAAAATGCATTCAGGTACGACTGTAATTAAACAAGTATAATTAGTCAATTCACAGTGACAACGCATTTCGAATAATGGTCAAGATTCCAACTGTTGGTAATGTTGTTTTTGAAGCTCACATTAAGTGCTTTCATGAACAGCCTTTCAGTCACAAAGCTGGACAGCATCCGGAGGATGGCAGCCCCCTAAGAGAGAGAAATATAGATAAGATAAAGATGATATATCATTATGTATTTAGAATGATGAGACTTTGCAAGTCATGAAACTCAAGACATCAAACTACCAACATTACATTCAAATTAGTAGTTTTATTAAATATATTGCTTGTTGTGGGGTTTTTTTTAAGATGGGTAGCTGTGTGAACACTGCAGCAAAAACCATATATAGTCTTTTTATACCATACAGTTTCTTCAAAACGGTTCCCTGCACTCGTATCATACATCTCCAAGTGATGAGATTTTGTATATCTCAAACTGTTATATGGCATTATATGGAATACTGTGGCTCTTTTGCCACAGAATGCTTTATTTTTGTTGTTGTTGTTTAGTCGTGTCCAACTCTTCATGACCCCATGGACCATAGCATGCCAGGCACTCCTGTCTTCCACTGCCTCCCACAGTTTGGTCAAGGTAATTTTCACAAATGATACAAAGAAGAGCAAAAATATCTCACATAGAATAACAGACACATCGATCCCCATTCACAAATCAGAAATTGGAGAATAAAAGGGCACTTGTGGCATTCAAAGATGAAGTTTGCTGACCACATCAAACCTGGCAGGCAGTCATTCTCTTCCTAAAAAACCCTCTCCAGCTCCAGATATGTTGGCACATATTGTGTCTCCTCACAGGTGAAGGAAACATGGGTGGTATTCAACAAAGCTTTATTCAGAACAGACCTATTGAAAGGAATGGACCTAAGTCACAGTGTGATCTTATACATGCTTCCTTTGAAGTAAATGCCACTGATCTCAGTAGGGCTTCTGCCAACATAACTGTGCATAGGAGACACTCATTCCGCTCCCCCCGTACACTGCAATTTGATATACAGACTCCACTTCGAATGCAGCAGGCAGCCTTCTCAAACCTGGTACCCTCCTATCATTCCAGACCGTTGGCTATACAGTTTGGGGCCAACAGGAGTGGTGGTTCAAAACATAGAAGGCACCAGGTTGGGGGGAAATGTCATAAAGGCTTTACCATTCAATTCAATGGAGGCACAGGATTCCCTTTTTCATGTTATGAAAAAGTGGCAATTTCATACTGATGTTTCAAATCATGTGACCGATAACATCCTTTAATATACTGCTTAAAAATTTTGTTTTTACCTTCTTGTATGTTATTAAACCAAACAGATTAAATAATGCGTCCGATTCTTGTCTTTCACCTGTGTCTGATAAAGACTGATTTTGTAGTTCATTATCCATGCGCAAGATAGGTTGAAGCACTGCATAGCTAAAGATCTTGTCCTGAAAATAACCATAAAATAGCAATGTTTACCTAAAAATAAAAGACCACATTTTAAGTTACTTTGAGAATTATACCATATTCTTGCTCCATAGGACACACTTTTTCCCTCCTAAAAAGTAAGGGGCAATGTCTGTGCGTCTTATGGAGTGAATGTGTGGTCGATCGCTGGCTCCTTTTCTGGCCCTGCCCCCTTGCCCAGGACTCCATTGTTGAATGTTCTGCAGGCGGAGGCTGTTTGTTTCCCCAGCGACATGTGACTGGCTGATTAGATTATCTGTCTGGAAACACTAGGAATGGCTCCCTTTCCTTTCCTAAAGAAGCTGCAGAACTGTGAGTTGAACCCCATAAAAACAGGATTTTTTCCCTTTGCAAAGTAAGCTCAACAACTTTGAGCTAATCCTCAAAAAACCAGGGCTTTTCCCATTTGCAAAAGAAGCTGCACAACTTTGAGCTGATCCTCAAAAAACCGGGGGTTTTCCCCTTTGCAAAAGAAACTACCATATATTCCGGCCTATAAGATGACTTTTGAACCCAGGAAAATCTTTTCAACAGTTGGGGGTTGTCTTATATGCCGGGTATAAGATCTGTGGCCGCTGCATACAGTGGGGGGAGCTCAAAAACGGCCACAGCCACATCCCCGCCGTATGCGGCGACCGTGTAAGCGGCTGCCGCTTTCTTTCCATGCAGGCTTTCCTCCCTCCTCCCTGCATGGAAAGAAAGCGGCAGCCTCTTACTCTCTCTCTCCCCCCACTCGCCTTGGTGCCTGGAACATTAGAGTGCGAGTGGAGCCGGCTCTGGGATGTGCTCCCTCCCCTTCTTCCTCTCCCCACCTCTCCTCCCCTCCCTTCCTGCCCACCCGCCCTGAGCCAGAGGCCAGAGGAGCCGGTTCCATGCCCGCTGGAGCCTCCTCTCACCGCCGCCTCGTTTTCCCCCTCAGCGCACATATCCCGCTTTATCGCTACCCGAAGGAGTCTCAAAGCGGCTAACATTCTCCTTTCCCATCCTCCCCCACAACAAACACTCTGTGAGGTGAGTGGGGCTGAGAGATTTCAAAGAAGTGTGACTAGCCCAAGGTCACCCAGCAGCTGCATGTGGAGGAGCGGAGACGCGAACCTGGTTCCCCAGATTACGAGTCTACCACTCTTAACCACTACACCACACTGGCTCTCCAAGGGGTGGACAGCAGGCGGGTGGACACAGGGGCGAGGCGAGGAGGGACGGGCGCAAGTGACTGGGAAGGATGGAGGATGCAAGCGACCGAGGATGTGCGTTCAAGTCTCAGCCCCCTACCCCACCCCACCCCACCTCCCCTTATTCCCCACATCGTCGTCTTCTTCTTCAAGAGCTAACTGCAGTTTTTATGCTTCAGCTCCTTCCCTCCCTCTGAATGAAATCTACGGTAGTTCAAAATGCTACCATAGTTCTTGGCATGCCTGCAAGTAAGTGCATTTAAACATCTGTGTCTCTCTTTTGGCTTCATTTACCGGTATTTAAAAAGTGGGGAGAGGAAGAGGAAGAGAAAAATTTTATTTGGTGTGCGTTGGAAGTGTGGGATATACTTGTTATGGCGAGTATATCCCAAACTCTATATTTTGACTGGAAAAGTAGGGGGTCGTCTTATACGCCCAGTCATCTTATACGCCGACATATACGGTACACAACTGTGAGCTGATTCCCCCCCCCCAAAAAAACCGGGGTTTTCCCCCTTTCCTCCTCTAAAAACTAGGTGCATCTTATGGTCAGGTGCGTCTTATGGAGCGAAAAATATGGTACTTAATTCATAGAACGTAAATGGCTTCCTATTTTAAAAACCTTCGTTTTCAAGAAAATCTGCATTTGGCTGAAATTCTTATCACAGAAAGTCAATTTGTGGGATGCCAGCATGTGAAATGTAAATGTCAGAAAACCAGTATCATGTCCTGATTTTAATTAACATCTGCTACAAATAATTAGTGCGAATCAAATCAGGAATGCATAGCACAAAATTTCAACAAAAAGAATACCTATGGTTTATGGTATTACCATAGCGCAAAAGAGCAGTAGAAGACAGCTTTGACCTAGTATACAAGGCATGATTATTAGCTAGGGCAGTTGTTTTTCAACCAGTGTGCCCTCAACAAAACAGCAGCTGCCGAAGGAGCATGCACGCACACACACACAGAGACGGCTCCTCCTCTCCCCAACCAGGCAAGTAGGACGCACGTGTACCAGCCAATGAGGGAAAGAGGGCGAGTTGACGTTAATTGGGTGGGCCGTGGCAGGGCTATTCGTTATATAGTCAGTTGGGGGCAGGGTTTCGGAGGGGGACAGAGACGCCACCGGTCTCAGGTTGCCTCTCAGGTGCTGTTATCGCTAAGCCTGTTATTACCGCTCGGAGCAGCCACTGTTTTCACAACCCGAGCGGTGCTTTTGGGCATTGGAAATTGGGCAGAGCGGCAACGGACGTTGCTTCTACGCATGTCCAGACATGCATAGAAGCGACTTCCGGTGCTGCGCCGCTGCTGGTCCCGGATTTTTCAATCCGGAACTTGGCAGCTATGTTCTGGGTAGGGAGGGAAGATCTTCAAAGAGCTTGTAACCCATGTTCGGGGTTCTTACTCTGTGTGGAGACCTGTTGCACAACAATAAAGATTGTGGTCTACTGACCGCTGTTTTGCTCCTGTATTTGGCTGGAACTTCCTTTTTCTGCTAACTGCAGAAACCTGTGGGGAATATCGCCCTGACGAGTATCCTTGCACCCCAGAATTTTCCATCTCAGAATCCAGAGCCAGCAGGCCTAGAGAATCAACAACCAGCTGCACAGCCTTCCTCAGCTCAAGGGTCAGGTTGAGACTGGACCTAATCTGGGGCCCTCTGAGACCTGAAACCACCATTGCATAGATCCCATTAATTTCAAGGGACTGAAAACAATCCCCCAGTTTGGATAAACCTTATATAAACGATGATATAGTTCACACCTACCAGAGGCAATGTGGGCATTATGTAGTATGTACCGAGATACTCCAAGTAAGATGCAAATCCTTCGTTAAGCCATAAGTCGTTCCACCAATGCATGGTAACTAGGTTTCCAAACCACTTCAAATAGAAGGAAGAGGAGAGAGAGTCTTTCAATGCATTTGTTTTCAAACTGCTCTTCTAATCATCAGGCAAAAGAGTAGTTCATAGTCTCACGTTGGCATATGTTATCAAAAAGGAATGCTATAATGTTTACAGGTTTGTTTGAATTTAGAAAGGCGCCATTTTAGAAAAGCTACAAAGATAGAAATCGGCAGTTGAAGTATTAAAGAAAAATCCATTCTGGGATTTGATAACATAACCAAATAGAATTCTCTCTAAGTGTGTGATGCATTCAAGTGTGCAAATGCAATGAATGTGTATGTCTTTAAACAGCAGAACCACGTGGAACGAGGAGGGAGCCATAATGGTCTGCAAGACAAACTGCACTACTCACCTGCCTTCCCAACACTGAGTGTTACTACCTATTGGTTCCTGAGAGGCACAGGGGAGCTGAGTGCGGTGCAGGCACGGCAGCAGGAAGGATCCAGATTGGGTCTGCTCCATCTCCCGCATCATCCTGAGCTCCCTGGAGCTCCCCTCTCAGGAACCAGCAGTGGTACCCAGTACTGGGAAGGCAGATGAGCAATGCCACCTTGGCTGACTGCTATTGAGAAAATTAACTTTCCCCCTGCCAACTGCTATATGCATTTCCAGATAAGTTCCTATAAGCACTAATGGAGACTTCTCTTGAAATGTAAATAAGCAGCAATTTTGGGTCTGGTCTTTTACCCTTCCAATCCACTACCTTGATCCTTTTTCTACTTTAATTTAAAAGAGGCATGTTTGCGCTTTACCATCCCATTAATTGGGATAAAGCTTGTAAAGCATGGCGTTCCCTCAGTTTACACTTTTTTCAGACACCACTTTAAATAAAACTGTTATCGCCGCTTAACTCATAATGAAAAGAAAAACAAGTCAATGGGAAACACAACAGGAAAAAATAGATTTGTTTAACAAATAAGCAGAAGCATATATTGGAGTGTCAAAAGTTTTGTTTGGTACGGTATTAAAGTTTATAATAATCTGATTTATGTTTGCGGATTTGTAGAGCAAATGCTAATAAATCAAGTTTTGATCCAGTATCTTATTTTACATGCTTTCATTAAGTACTCTTTTTTAGGCTTTTAGCACACACACAAAATAGTGTGGTGCTAAACAAATGTTCCCTGCTGTTCCTTTCTTGCTCCCACTTCTATGTTTCCCCTTGTTACTTCCTTCCCTGCCCCCCACTTTAAACAAATGAGGTACCGGTACTCCATATCAGTGAGCACCATCACAAAAAAACACTGCATACCCATAGCCGCATACTACATTCAACTTTCAAGGAAAGGGATCTATTACAAGATGCCCAACTGCAAGCTCAAAGGGACAATGCACAATGAACTTCTGGAAGTCACTAAATGTATGAATTCTTTTTTTAACATGGCTGGGAACTTCACAGAGACTGGCCATGACAGTTAAACCTCCATATTTGCAGGCAAAACACCTGTTGAGTATCATGTGATAGGAACAAACAATATGAGAAGGTCACCACTTTCCTGTCTTGCTTATGAGCTCCTGTATATTCCTGCCTGTCCACTACTGGAAGCAAAATGCTGGGACCAATGCACTATAAACTGAACCAGAAAGGCGATTCTTGTGTGCTTCATTTATCCTCCTACACTTCTACTGGGACTAGATTGTAGCCGTGTTGCTAATTATAGCAGGGGCCATTGGCACTGTACCCCTTCTCCTTTGCGGCCCAAAAATGCTATTTAGGGGGGCTTACTTTTAGCTGTGGCGCTGTGGGTTAAACCACAGAGCCTAGGGCTTGCTGATCAGAAGGTCAGCGGTTCGAATCCCTGTGACGGGGTGAGCTCCCGTTGCTCGGTCCCAGCTCCTGCCAACCTAGCAGTTCGAGAGCACATCAAAATGCAAGTAGATAAATAGGAACCACTACAGCGGGAAGGTAAACGGCATTTCCGTGTGCTGCTCTGGTTCGCCAGAAGTGGCTTTGTCATGCTGGCCACATGACCTGGAAGCCATACGCCGGCTCCCTCGGCCAATAATGCGAGATGAGCGCGCAACCCCAGAGTCGGTCACGACTGGACCTAATGGTCAGGGGTCCCTTTACCTTTACCTTACTTTTAGCTTTGGACTCTTAAACAGCATCTTGTTAAACAGCACAGTGCCACAGGAAGCCTCACAGGTCAAGAGGACAATTCTGGTGTCTCTGAAACGTTGGCCCTTCAGATGCTGTCGAACTACTGCTTGCATCAGCACTAGCAGGCATGGCCAATGGCCAGGTTACATGGGAACCATATTTCAGCCACATCCAAAGGGACCAAAGGTCCCCCATACATGATCTAAGTGCTTTGAGAGAAAGCAAAAATGAATCCTTCGTTAGTAAATGTACTCGATATAGCAGTGACTTTTTTTTCAGTGAACAGTCTGTTGGGAAAACTCTCCACATTGCTTATGTTAATCTCAACACAGACACCCAAATACATTATGGGCTTTTTAAAGGTCATGCCAGGATTCATTTTTATTAAGTTTGTTAGTTCTATGTAATTCTATAAAGCTCTAAAAATGTATTCAGTCAGGAAGCAAGAGCCTTCTACTTCCCCAGGAACTGTACTCCCGGCGACCAATTCCAAACACTTGGCAGTTCTCAGGATTTATTTTCACATTAAATTACCACTATTGCAGCTACCGCTACTTTCAAAATATCAACTTCATTTTTTAAGATAGATTAAAGTGCAGAACATTTTACCACATTTTACCACATGCCTGGTGTGCTATCTCATGGGAAATAATTTTGCAAATCCAATATTTCTGGTGTGATAATTTATCTTCTGGGTGATACAACAAGGATTTTTCATGGAAAGTCATTAGCCCCCAGTTTTCCATAGCACCAGCTTCCATATCAGGTAGCGCAAGCAGATCTAGATTGGTTTAAATAAAGAGAAAAAGAAGGAGCTTTAACCATTTCACAATTCATACGTTTACACGAGTGCTCTTGGCTTAATCTGCCATTTCCCAAGATTTTCAGGTTACAGGTAGGTAGCCGTGTTGGTCTGGATCGAAGTAAAATAAAAAAATTCCTTCAGTAGCACCTTAAAGACCAACTAAGTTTTTATTTTGGTATGAGCTTTCGTGTGCATGCACACTTCTTCAGATTTTCAGATTTCAGATTTCCAAGATTTTCAGTCACTGACAATATTGGCATGAAAAGGAACCTAGCAAATACTATTGGGAGCTCCCCCCCATGTAGGTTCCCCCCCCCCCATGTTCTTAATAACAAACAAACAAGGAAGTATTTGTACAAAAGAACATAAAAATATACCTGCATTGTCACAGAGGATGCGTTGCGACTACTCTAGAGTAATGACTCTCCAGACCGTTGCCTTTTCATGCTTTTATTATGTGCCGGCTATTTACAGTGCTAGAGCTGTACAGGATACATGTTCTTAGTCTGGCCCAGAACCCTGGAATGGCGCTTCCCGCGTTTTCTTCCAACATAACAGTTTGGGCACCCCAAATCTCCTTCCACGTTTCCTCTTGCGTAATTCCGGAACTGGAGGGAAAAAGGGTCTCCTTTCCATGTTTTCCTTCTCCCCCCTTTCCCTGCTCTCTCTTCCTCTCTCACGTGCAGCAGAGGCTCTGCTATCCTGCCAGAGCCCTGTCTCCTACTTCCTCCTTCCCCACTGGACTCTTCCCCCTCCCAGCTGGCTCCGCTGCTGGTGGAAGAGCTGCTCCTCAAGATGGGAGGGGGCTCTCTGTACTGTTTCCCCCTCACATGCATAATCAGGTCTCAGGTCCACCTTTGTGCAGTGTGGCCAATCAGATGCCTTTAAGCCCTGTTTGTGGGCTTCCTGGAGGCACCAGCTTCTACTCTTGGATTCAGCAACTGATATTCAGTAGCATATGGAATGTTAAAACAGAGGTTCCATATCCTCACCAGCACAAATACCGTACCTCTTTGCTGGCAAAAATGGCAGCTTGGAAAAAGCGGATTACTTAGACGTTAGGTGCACCACAAAAAATCAAAAGGGTGTGGTCAAGGAAGGGGTGGAAAAGTGAATCGATTCAATAAAGAAGGGACATGTTATGAATGAGAAATTCCTTAAGATAGATTCCAGAGGACTAACCAGTCAGTAGCATCAAACACACACGCACACACACACACACCCCAAAAATTGACCTAAAACTTAGGGGGTATTCTGGTCTCAGCTTTCCAAGAAAAGAAACTACTTTTGCTCAGGCAGAACATCAACCATATATACATTTGAAAGACATCTAAAAATGCCTGGCAGCATGCTTGCTAGCAGGGGTTATTTCTCTTGAGTTGGCCATAGTTTCCCAAGGGCAGTAGCAGAGGCAACCAGAGAGCTGGGGGGAGACATTAATATCACACCCTCACCACATCTCTCTTAGCTGCCCCACCACCAAAGCTTTCTACTGAATTGCATAATCTGTTGATGGCCACTTCAGGGATATTTTAGATGGAACAGTGGGGTGTAAGTCTTATAGTGTATTCTAAGGTGTATGCTGTTTTGGACAGCTCACACCACAATAAACCAGTTAGTTTCAGGGTCACAGAAATGTTGTGCCTTTTGTTTAGAATAGCTGTTCCTCAAACTGTATGGATTTCTAATTCAAAGTCAGAAGAAAAAAGCATTTCTGGGAACGTAGCACATGATTCCAAGCAAAAACAATTTTGTCCATTTTAAACATTTTAAGAGGTTGTTTCTTTTTTAAAAAAGAAGAAGAAGCATGCATACCTGTTTTTGGAAGAGGGTAACTGATGTTAAGTAAGTCTTCCATAAATGAAAAGATTGGTCCAGTGATATTTAAAGCATATTCAGCAGATCCATTTTTAATTGCATCCTTCCGAGCCCAAATGCGTATCTATGAATATGCACAGAAATGGTTATTTTGGACAACTGATGAAAATCTATTTCATATCATTAGGTCTTCTTTAGTGGCCATGAATTTGCACAGTGACTTTCAGAAAAAAAGAAAACAGGTATTTAGCAGAATTCCTTAAAACTTCATTGCATTTTAGACCTCTGCTCTGTTCAGGTTGCCTTATCCTTTGAAGACCACCACATTTTCTTCCATGACATCATGCACCCTGAAACTCTTGTTCTTTAAAAACTTTATTGCTCCCACAGCCACATGCAGTTGCGCCATGTATTCTTCCAAACAAAAGAATGAGTATGCAGGTCGAAGGGAAAAGTGAAACGTTTGCTAGACGGTGGGTGGCACTGCTAGGTTTGTGCATGCTCTGTGTCAGTTAAACATTTGACAATCGACACACCAGTGAATTCATTTCTGTGTTATCCAAGACCACATAAGCAGCCACTTGAAAGGCATTGGGTGTTAGTCGTGACTACAATTTGCAAGAACCATTTATCACCTGGAAATACATGCAGCCAGTCACCAATCAATTTAAGAATCAGCACTGAGTTAAATAAGTGAGGAGATACGAGTGTGGTCAGCAGCCACAGAATGCTGCCTGACTCCAGGTGGAAAACTCTGTGGAAGGTGTAATGGAATGGACGCTTCTGTTACATTTTATTACCTTTTAGCTTCCCTGGTAGCCCCCAGTGTACCCAAATATTTTGAATTATCAGACATTTGGGTAAATGGGAGTACTATCTGCTTAATGGTTAGAGATATGAGGCTACGTGGGTGAAACTTTATATAATCAGTAGGCTGCTACAGACAAGGTTATCCTCAATACCTTTTCCCTAGCTAGACAACACAAGCACTGATAAGGACCTTGGAAAATGAAAATCCCGGAAACACAAGCATCTTAACTCTTTCCCCCATAGTGTAGATCAGTGGTTCCCAAACTTGGGTCTCCAGTTGTTTTTGGACTTACAATTCCTATCATCCCTGACTATTGGTCCTGCTAGCTAGGGATGATGGGAGTTGTAGTACAAAAACAGCTGGAGACCTGAGTTTTGGAAACACTGGTGTAGATCCTAAACTGTTCTGCCCATTTTGCAAGTGACAAGACAAATCCGCATGGGCAGTTTGGGTGAAACAGCAGAAGATAAGAGCTGTCTGACAGTGGGACAGACTCCCACGAGAGGTGGTGGGCTCTCCTTCATTGGAGGTTTTTAAGCAGAGTTTGGATGGTCATCTTGTCATGGATGCTTTAGCTGAGATTCCTGCATTGCAGGGGGTTGGACTAGATGACCCTCAAGATCTCTTCCAATGCTATGATTCTAAGATGATATAATAATGGCCCAGACTGGCAGCCTTTTAAATGGGATGATATCAATTTAATAAATCTTTAAAGGAGCACTCCCAGCACCAGTCAGCGGACTGGTGCTTGAAAGCATGTCTCCAAGGAGTTTCCTGTAATCACTGATTTAATAGTTACCGCAACCTCATTTGAACTTTGACAGCTATCAGTCACCTGCCCTCTTAATGTTAGGTGATTGACAGGTGGGTGGTCCCACTCACCTGTCAACGATGGCCTGCACAGGGCGAGGGAGATAAGCATCTTGCATGCCAGCTAGATCTGGTTCATCTGGTAAACCATGTCTGGAACAGCAGTGCCTACACCAGGCATCCCCAAACTGCGGCCCTCCAGATGTTTTGGCCTACAACTCCCATGATCCCTAGCTAACAGGACCAGTGGTCAGGGATGATGGGAATTGTAGTCCAAAACATCTGGAGGGCCAAAGTTTGGGGATGCCTGGCCTACACAGTGTGAGTGATGTTCTAGTAAGAGAACCCTATTCCAAAGGCAGGCAGGCATGTGGAAAGCAGTCTTCTAACAAACTAATGTTTCTCCACTAAAGAATCTAGTTGTACTGTGCTTAAACAAAACCTGATCTGGAGTAAACCTGTTCTGAGTAAGATTGCCAAAGTAGGAAACGGGAGTAGATGTTGCATATTAGTTTTCAGGATGCAATTTATTTTTTAAAAAGCCATTTAATCTTATACCATAATTTAAACATTAGCGCATATTGTGCAACACATAATTCACTCATAAATGCAAGTATATGCTGCTAAAGTCTATAATAAATTCAGCAGACTTATTCACCTCATTGCCCCTCTCCACTGTGGTGACATAATCAAAGTTACAGACCGCAAAAGCAGTGATATATGTGGACATTTTTGGTGTTGTTTCAAATGTTGTGACAGTCCAGTTCATCAGTGAAGTCCCATTACTCAAAGTACTCAATGTGCTCTCATTCACATCTTTATACTCAGATACATCTATAAAAGAACAATTATTATAGGCATTAATACTGAATATTATGGCAAATTTGCTCTGTTCAGAATGGAAGTCTAATATATACAGATTAGACTTCTATATAGCGACCATTAGATCTAATAGTTAAGCTATGTTCTTGTTCCCTCTGTAAAAAAAATGCCGTGGCCAAGCAAGGATCCGGCCCCCGTTTTGTTTCATTAGATTCCTAGGTTCTAGGACCAAGATTTTAGGCACCTAGATGATTCAGGGCACCTGAGATTTTTCTAATCCTGGCTGCAGCAACTATAATGGCAACAATATTAATAAGCCTAGTACCGTTGCCATTACATAACGGGTCCCACCACACAATTAGAAAGTCCCACATTCCCTTCCTTACCCTTAATCGGCATGTTGGAAAGCACTTTATAGCTTGGATGGTGAACAATACTGATGTTAAAGGTAGCTTTCATTGCAGGCTCATCGAAGCATGGGTAAACCCTCCTGGCACCTGCCGGTTCTAGGTGAGATACGACCAACCACCTAAATTGAGAATACGAATAAGTTTAAAGTCAACAGCTCGTAGTCTGGGGGGGATACTCCTGAATCCATCTCGGTCATTGGAGGCCCACGCTACCTCGGTGGCTGCGAGTCCCTTTTGCCAGCTTTGTGGTTTCTGTACCGGGGTAGACTGTCCATGAGAGGGTTATTAACCTGTGGGGTTACTTCAATGCACTCTGCCCGTGAGGCTGGCCCAGGTTGAGGTTGGTATACAAAGCCCTGTACGACCTGGGACACATGCACTGGGTACTGCCCATCACAGCAGCAGGAGGGCCCAGCAGGGCCTGCCACAGCTGCGGGCAGCCTCAGTGGGGCCCATCACAGCAGCAGAATATTGAGGGGGCCCAGCTTTTTGCTTGAAAATTGGGGGGGGATTGCCCCCCCCTCCTCAGAGCTCCTGGCCTGGGACCAGGGTGCATAAAGGATATTCTCAGCTCATATATCTTCAATCCTCCTGTGGATAACATATTATAAGGAGGAATTGGACCAGGCATCCCCAAACTGCGGCCCTCCAGATGTTTTGGCCTACAACTCCCATGATCCCTAGCTAACCGGACCAGTGGTCAGGGATGATGGGAATTGTAGTCCAAAACATCTGGAGGGCCGAAGTTTGGGGATGCCTGAATTGGACCTTTAGTGTGGGCCCCTACTCTTTGGAATTCACACACACACACATTAAATACTAGACAGGCACTATCTCTGTTGTCTATCTGGCTCCTCCTGGATAATTTCTTATTTCAACAAGACTTTTAAATGGAACTTATTTATTTTTTAAAATCCCAGTTTGGATTTGTATTGGTATTGTTTTTAGAAGTTTCCGTTGTTTTATCAGTTATGTATAAACTGCCCTGGACAGTTATTTATAAATGTAATAAATAAAATAAGATAGCCCCAATTCGGCCATGTTTGTGGAAACAAATTTCCACATGCAACCCCAACCTTAGTGGTACACATGTGCAGTTTTACCACCTGATCCCTGGAGCTGCGTGCCGTTTTTAAAATAAGCTACAAGCATATCCAACAGCTTTTTGGGCTAAGGAGTGCAAGCTATTGAGTTAGCCATTATTAGGGAAGGAGTATACGGCTTTACTGGAAGGAATATAGGTATACATTGGGACAGACTCTGAAGTCCTTTTGTCTCTCTGTTTTCCTGTGTGGTGGGAGGATTTAACTGGTTCTACTGAATGCCTCCTTCACCCCAAGCTGAGAAAAATGCTCTTCTCAAGTTAATTAGTTCACATTGACTCACAATATATATTAGAATTTCCACATAAGCTCATTTATACCCCACTTGGACTTTAAGAGTAAGTGACAAAGTAGGCATGATTATTTATGCTGGAGGGCAATGCAGGGCGCCAAGCCAAGGGGGTGGAAGATTTTGAAGATCCATAACTGAGAAGATCCATTTTGTTTGTTGTTGTTTAGTCGTTTAGTCGTGTCCGACTCTTCGTGACCCCATGGACCATAGCACGCCAGGCACTCCTGTCTTCCACTGCCTCCCGCAGTTTGGTCAAACTCATGTTCGTAGCTTCGAGAACACTCTCCAACCATCTCGTCCTCTGTCGTCCCCTTCTCCTAGTGCCCTCCATCTTTCCCAACATCAAGGTCTTTTCCAAGGATTCTTCTCTTCTCATGAGGTGGCCAAAGTATTGGGGCCTCAGCTTCACAATCTGTCCTTCCAGTGAGCACAAGCCAAGGGGGTGGAAGATTTTGAAGATCCATAACTGAGAAGATCCATTTTAGGGCGCCCAATTTTGGCCTTGCTCATATTTCCATATATTATGAAAGTCCACCCCTGGCTCCAGCACTTACAAGAAGTGTGAATTAAATTTGCTTTCCTGGCAAGACGAGACCATTCTTCCCAAAAATCACTGTACAGAGCTTGCTTTAAAAAGTCTAAGCCTGGGCTATGAAGGACAGAACAGCTATAAGGAAGAGGAGAACAGACATCCTGCTAGAGCATCATTGCAGGAACATCAAATCCTTCAAGCAACAACACAACACTGAAAAGGGACTCAAGTTAATTCAGGGAACTGAAGTGTCAGCATATTGTATGGAAATGCAATCAGGATTCTGAAGTTAGCATATGGGAAGTTGTTTAAAGTTATGTGTTTGTTTCAAGTTTCAAACTCTCATCCTAGGTCACTACACTTGCTTGCACAATTGAAGGGCAGTATACAAATTTAGTTTAATAATAATAATAATAATAATTCCCCCCTTTCTCCAATATTGCACTTGACCGGTGGGGCTGCTGTCCATTGGGGCTGGTGGAAGGCAGTCCAAAAGTAGGAGGAACCTAGTGATAGGCAGTTAAAAGCCAATGACAGGCAGACCCAACTCATGTTGATCCTCTCCTCTTCCCTCCAACAAGTCCAACAAGAGCAACTTGGAGACTGAGGAGCAGCAAGAGGAGGAAAGCAATAAGCCAGGCATGTCCAAAGCCTGTTTGGGGGGCCTAATCCGACCCACCGGTGGGTTTAATCTGGCCCCCGTGGCAGTTTATTTCCTGGGGTAAAATCCTTTAAAAAAAACCTCAACAATTTCAACCCTAAAAAAGCTCTTTGGTCGGCCCTTACGGCCCTTCATTTAATCAAATCTGGTCCTCTTTGAAAAAGGTTTGGACACCACTGTGATAAGCAGTGCAACCCTCTCAACTAGCTGCAAACAAGAAGGCAGGATGGTGGGGCCTCAGGCTGAGGGCAGAGTGAGATTGCAGGAGAAGCGCCCCATTTGCTCTAATAGAATCACAGAATTTTAGAGTTGGAAGGCACCCCAAGGGTCATCTAGTCCAACCCGCTGCAATGCAGGAATCTCAGCTCGAGCATCCATGACAAGACAGCCATCCAACCTCTGCTTTAAAAACCTCCAGCCTCTACTGCAAACGGTGTTGGCATGTCATGCACACTGGATCAAGAAGCATCGCTGTGTCTGGATGCAAGACCAGTTGGAGATCCCACCTCTTTGGAAGATGTAAGGAAGAGCATTAGGACAAATAACCGGATATAAACAGGCACCACCATTGCTCCAAATTGAGTCGGAAGGCCTGTGCTAAGCCTGTGGGCCTCGGGCTCAGGGAAAGTGTTTGACGCTTTCCCCCAAGCAACTCTCGCCCGTTAGTTCCATTGGAGGGTTAAGGCATACCCTCCAACATTTCTCCAATGAAAACAGGGACGTCCTAAGGAAAAGCGAATCAAACCAGAAACCTGGTCCTGGACAGCTTCTGCAAATTCGGGACTTGGAGGGTCTGGGAAAGCAAGCCAGGAACCGCATACCTACCTGCTCTCTCCTTCGTCCTTATAGCTGCTCCCGAAGAGCCCATGGAACTCCGGCTCGGCCTGGATCTTGCCCCAGAAGGCGAGCTGCAGCTCATAGAGGGCGCCCGCGCTCAGGTTCGCGCGCAACTCCAGCACCGCGTACTCGTTCCGCGGCGCTTCCCACAGCTCGGCCACGGCCACGCTGCCATTGGCGCCAGCGCCCGTCAGGGGCCCCCAGACGGCGGCGCTCTGGTAGACAAGCTCCACGCTGTGCAGCAGCACCGCGTCCGTGTCGCGGAGGCATCGCACGGTGATGTTCACCTGCCCCGAGTGCGTGCGCGGCTCGGGCAGGCCGGGCGCCAGGTGCGGCCACAGCAGCAGCGAGTAGTGCAGTGGCTCCAAGTCCCCCGGCAGACGCCAGGCGTCCCACGCGCCGGGCGGCCGCGCGGGTGGGTCGGCGCTGGCGGCGGGAGCCCCCTCGTCCGTGGGCGCCGCCGCCACCGCCGCCTGGTCGCCTCTTCCTTTTAAATCCTGCGCGCAGCGCCCGTACAGGATAGCCAGCACCAGCAGCGCCAAGAGCAGCGCAGCCGAGAGCAGCGCCAGCAGCGCGGCGGACTTTTTGCCCAAGTAGAAGCCGGAGCGCAACTTGACGGTCATGGTGGCCGGGTGAAAGCGAAGGGGGCCTGAGCGACTGAGGAAGAAATTCAGCACAGGGCAAGACCCCTCTTCTGAGACGGGGAAGGGTCAGGGCCGCTTCTTCGTTGACTCAGGGGGTCGTTGGTGGAGGCTGCAGGGCTGGAGCCAAGCAAGCTGTTGGCTGAGGTGGTCTGAACGCGGCACACCCCGCCTGGGCGCCAAGAACCCATCCTTCTTCCTTCAACCCCGCCTCTTCTTCCTCCCTTCCTGGGAGCTCCTCATCTGCACATCATCTCCCAGCAGCTGACTGGAGGCGAAAGCCCTCCTTAGTTCCCTGGAAGGGTGAGGAGGACTTGGAATTGCTTTGCATCCTCCGAGACTCCTCTTGGAAGCTCCAGCAGGAGGGGCTTTTTGCACATTCCTCCTCTGGGGGAATATTTCCCCTTAGCTCCCTTGTTGGAAAGGAGGTGAGTCCCTTCAGGAGGCAGGCCTTAGCAGCTGGTGCAGTTTGGAAAAGGGGGCAGGGAAGGTTGAGGGGGAAGTAGGAAACTCGCTCAGCACTTCCTTTAGATGTTCAAGCCCCTTTAAGGTAGGAACATAGCTCTTTCCTTTCTCCCTAATTATATTCCCAAACCACACATGTTGGAGACTCCTGTCCTGGGCGGTTTAAAGTGGGTGTGATGCATCCCAGGTGTGCATGCTTTTTGGCTTCATCAGCACGACCTTGTACTCATCCAAATTAATGGCAGTTGGCACTTTACGCCATTTAAGTTGGATGTTCCCGATCCGTGGTGAAGGGAAATACAACAATATAAAATTGTATGTACTGAAGCCCATTGTTGTAGGTGAGTTTGTTTGTTTACTTATAACATTTTTGCTGGGTGCCATCTCTATTCCCATTGACGAGGTGCTCATCAGTGGGCTGCTGATTGGGCCAAGCAACACAAGGCTTTGGGTTTTTTAACCTGCTGTTTTGTATAAGTCTGGAAAAAATGAGAAGAGTTGCCATATGCCCTCTTTTTCCAGGACACCTTTTCATGGGTAGAGCCATCATAGAAATCAATAGTTAAAAGCAGAAGTCGGCAAATGTGCCCTCTTTTTTGCTCTTCAGAATATGGCAACCCTGTCCATCTTCAGATATCTCAAGGGCTGTCACACAGAGAATGGTGCAAGCTTGTTTTCACCTGCTCCAGTGGCTAGGACCTGAACCAATGGGTTCAAGTTACAAGAAAGGTGATTCTCACTAAACATCAAGAAGAAGTACCGGTAAGAGCTATTTGACAGTAGAACAAACTCCCACAAAAGATGGTGCACTCTCCTTCCTTGGTTTTAAGCAGAGACTGGGTGGCCATCTGTCATGTATAATTTAGTTGAGATTCCTGCATTGGACTAGATGGCCCTTGAGGTCCCTTCCAACTCTACAGTTCTACGATTCTATGAAAAACAGTTGGCCATGCGTGCAGATAAACAAATACCTGTACATATGCCCACAATGGACACCTGGTTTCCTGAACTCAGGAGACAGTGGGGAAGTACAAACTGAGGGGAGGCAACATCTACATGAGTGTGGATGGAAAACATTGAGATAAGAGTCTAAAGTGCCCATGTGTGGATGAATGCACACAAAAGCACACTTGGAAAAATAAGATCTGTAACCACCCATGTGTGCCTTAACACACTGGTGTGGACACAACCTTGGTACTGGATGCAACCTTGAAGGTAGGTGGTCCATGCAGTGCTTAAGACCACTGAATATACATACAGAAGCGAAGGAAATAAATCACCAGTCCCAGTTTGTGACATGTGCACCTGTGCCATACATATGATGCAAAACATGTTTCGGTAATGTACGGTACCTGTGAAAACAGTTTTGTGTATCCATGTAAAAAAACTTCTGGATATCAACATCTATAAAGAAGCACTCTCCTTACAAGCAGAGACATAAAGCATACAGTGTAAAATCCGGAAATATTGCAATGCTTGGGGGTGTGGAGGGACCTTTAGACAAGGGATTTTAGATTATGCTAGCAATGCACAATCATTTATGCTTTTGGAGCTGATTCCCCCCCCCCTTCAACCCCAAGAATGCAAAAGTTTATGTCTCATTCTCCTAAATATAAAGCTAGTAAATGTTAAGATGAGAAAACAGGGACAGTTTACATAAACAAGAGTTCATAAAAATGTGTACAATGTGGTCCCCAGATGATACAAATAACCTGCATTTATGGGAGCACTGAGCTAAATCCACTACTGAGACCCTGACCACTGCTTGTTCACCGCCTATCTGCTCAACCCTACTGTTTTGAAGACATCTGGAAAACAATTTAAATGCATGCAGGAATGCAGAACTCAAGAAAACATTAACATTCATTTTGTTAAATACTACCGTAGTTTACATTATCATATCCTGGTTTAGTTCTTTCAAACAGCCTCCATCTGCTTCTTATAGAAAGGACACCAGTTGCTGCATATCGTCTTGCATCTCAGTTATCACCATATTGATTATGATAAAAAGAAGCATATACAAAAAAACCCCCAACAACAACCCTGAGCATTCATTATGGCTATTTGCTGTCCTTCTTGAACCACAGACAACTTTTCCATTCCTCCATTACCCCAAGCACAGTTTTGAAATCCTGTTGAGTAAAAAGAAAAAACATTACAAGAGGACTACTATTCAAGGATGGCCATAAACCGTACTGCTGTACGTCTGAGTAAAAGTAATGTCTTGACCACAGGATCAAAATAGGGGTAGCCAGCATAATGCCCTCCAGATGTTATGAACTACAGTGCCCATGATGAGAGTGCCCAGAGGTTAGGGTAGAAAGCTCCCAACTGAATGCTACATATCGACCAAATGAGCCTCAAAATTCCTCCCATCTCCAGGCTCAGTCAGAGGGATCAGATATGTCTGGCACTTGCAAACTCATAACAATGTTCATCTTAAAAATACGGTAACATCATGCTGTGTGTGTTTATGCAAAGAGGGTTGCGAACCGGCATGGAAATGGGGGTGGTCTCTGTGCAAGGGGGAGCTGAGAAAGAGGAGGAGGGAGAGAAAATGAGATAAAGGTGAAAATGGCGTGCAAATGAGGTTACAAAAAAAAGGGAGTAGGAGGCATAGGAATGGGGCATGATGGAATCTGAAGAATAGGAGGGGATGGTGGCTTCATAATTGGCCAGAGGGTGAAAAGGTTGTTTAGCAGCTGCAATGTGTGGGAAGAGGAAGATGCAGGAGTGGTTGCATAAAAGCAGGGGGAAAGACCAGTGTGGAGTTGAAAATGAAGGTGCAAAGCAGGCCTGCAGAACAGAAGAGAGAAGTAGCTTCAGATATGAAGTTGGGGAGCTGAAAAGCAAGCTTAGAAGTTGCATGGGGTGAGGAAGGGAAGTTCTAAGGAGTTAAATGTTAGGAGTTGGCAGACTGAGTGAGCAAGGCGCAGCTCTAGTTAGAGCAGTATAAAGCAGCAAGTGGGACAAGTGCAACAAAATCAGACAGTGTGGAATACTCCTGTTTAGTGTTCCAACAACAACAACAATTTATACCTTGCCCATCTGGCTGGGTTTCCCCAGCCACTCTGGGCGACTTCCAACAAAATATTTAAAATACAATAAAAAATCAAACATTAAAAACTTCCCTAAACAGGGCTGCCTTCAGGTGTCTTCTAAAAGTCCAATAGTTGTTTATTTACTTGACATCTGATGGGAAGGCCTCTACCTGGTTCCCTATAACCTCACTTCTCGCAGTGAGGGAACCGCCAGAAGGCCCTTGGCGCTGGACTTCAGTGTCTGGGCAGAACGATGTGGGTAGAGACGCTCCTTCAGGTATACTGCGCCGAGGCCATTTAGGGCTTTAAAGGTCAGCACCAACACTTTGAATTGTGCTCGGAAATGTACTGGGTCAATGTAGGTCTTTCAGAACCGGTGTTATGTGGTCTCAGCGGCCGCTCCCAGTCACCAGTCTAGCTGCCGCATTCTGGATGAGTCAGCTGTGTCCTCTTAAATGCTCAATTTTATTCCTCCTCCCACTTGGTTTTGCATTTCTTCTACCCAACAGTCAGTCTGCATTTCACAAACACCGCATATGCTCAGTCCTCATTGAAATGTTTTGGAATTTCCTTCAGAATATAATGTTCTTTTTTTGTACTTTGGGAAACCTCAGAGTGCTGCTAATTCATTCCTCTTGTTTGTCGGCGGTGCCATTTTGGCTGCATAAGCATCAGCCCCAAACAGTGCATCTTTTTTTTCCCCCAAAGGGAAGTTGCTCACACTCCATAAGTTTTGTTGCCTTTTTCCAGCTTTCCAGCTCTGCAATATCATTCTGAAGTGCAGCAATACTATAACAGTGTTCCAGATGTGGTCATACCATAGAATTGTATGAGGGCACTATGATATTACCAGTTTTGTTTTTTATTCATTTCTAATGATCCCTGAATCCACAATTTAGCTATTTAACAGCTGTTGCATCAAGCTCTGCCCTATTACCCCAAAATCTCAGTCACCACCAGTTTTGACCCTATTAGTAATAATGGAGTCAGGAAATTTTGCCCCGGTGTGTATCACTTCCTTACATTGAACTAGATGCTATTTTAATCCCCATTCACCCAGTTTGGAGGGATCCTTTTGGAGCCCATCCCAATCACCTGAATAATTTGTTGTCATCAGCAAACTTGACCATCTCATTGCTCACTCCTAACTCCAGAGAATTTATGAACAAGTTTCAAAGCATTGAATTTTTTTTTAACATCAATTCAGAAGAGTTTCCTGGAGGCAACAGGCTTATAGAATCATGATCCAGACAAATTGTTTGTATCTCACCACAACATGTGGTTGCATATCAACTGTGAACAGAACTGGCCAGAAATCTATAGTCTTTGTTCCAGGGCCCATTCCTGGCAGAACATCCAGCCTTCGTCATCTTGAGGCTTGAGACGGACGGCAAGCTGGATAGCACTGACTGTTGCTTAATCGTTTTGTAGAGGCTCCATTTGTTTTACTTGAACATGTTTAATTCTAGATGTGATGTAAAGAGTGGGGTGCTCTTTCTGCATTTTAACGTTTTGCAAACAATTGAACATTGGCTCACAAACACCTCCATTTTCTTCTATGGATCTGTGGCCCATTTGAATGGACAGGTTTTTTTGGTTTTTTTGAGATTTTGGAATGGGATCAAATAAATACGCATCCATTCCAGCAGTCCATACTGTGTCGTCTTCAGCCGCAGTGCCCACCTGCATTACAGGATGCACAATTGCAGGGCTATCTTAGTACAGACAGAATGATTGCTTCCAGACAACCTGCTTATCAAGCATTAATTCTGATTTGTTTGCAGGGAAGTTAGATTAGTCAACCTTCCAGTACATTTTTTTTGCATCACTTTCCTTACTGTAAGAATCTGGTCTTTCGTGAAAGTGGGCTTGTTGCACAAGACCAAATTAGCTTTAATTATGCAGCCAGAATTTGCTGGTATGTGTTTGAATCCCACAGTCTGGATATGAAATATGCTTCTAAACGAGATAGAATTTATAGTATCTACACCAGGCATAGGCAAACTTTGCCCTCCAGATGTGTTGGGACTACAATTCCCATCATCCCTGACCACTGGTCCTGTTAGCTAGGGATCATGGGAGCTGTAGTCCCAAAACATCTGGAGGGCCGTAGTTTGGGGATGCCTGATCTACACATAGAAGTTCAGATACCTGGTTAGAAAATGTACCTGTGCTATCACACACTGGGAGGAAATAGTAGGAAATTATTATTTCCGTCTTCCCTTAGGGTATCTGGCTGCCCAAATACATTTAGCTGTTCAGTTTGTGGTTGTTAATATTACACACAACAGCAAATCATAACAGAAAAAGTAATTGTGTTCTTGTCAGTTCCTTTTTTTCCCCAAGACTGCCATAACTGTACTTGTACAAGCCAGATAATCTCTAGAATTAATAACACTACAGGAGTTCTTACATATTCAGTAAAGAATGCTTTCATTATACCAAGGTGGGGAACATTTTTGACTCAGTGGTCCAGATCTTTTATCTCCCACCACCCATGGGCTTTTACAGGTGGCCATCTGCTTACCAACCATCTGACGTCATTATGATGTAACTGATAGACAGGCAGGTAATCCTGAGCATCTATAAATGCTGACCCACACAGGGGCAGGGAGGGTTCTGCTTTGAGTGGAGAATTCAGTCCTGCTCTCTGCTGGGGCTTGCTTCACCAACAGATCCTCTGCGGGGAATGCGCTGATGAAGCAGCACTGTTGTCCATCAGTGGGCACCACCCAATGATACCTACTGATTGACAGATGGGTGTGGATTTGGAGAAGTGACCTCACACTCCAAACAGTACTCCTTGACAGGCCAAGGTTGTACCAGGGGCTAGAGATTGCCCATCCCTGAGTTATGCAGCAGGGAGCTCGAGCACAATTGCATTTATTTTTACTAAAACATATTTTATGGGAATCATCTCTCAACTTTGAAACTAGTATTAATAGGAACAGCTTATAAGCCTCAGAGCAGTCATTTAAAGTTATGACATGCAAAACCACGACTTAGAAGTGGCAAGACTTTTGTTTTGCGGTTATTATTGGCATGAGTTTACACTTCGTTTGTGCTAGTTATCTCAAATGTTTTCCCCAATTCATCAAAGTTGTTAAACATAAAAATACAGCATAGATGCTAAAACCAGGCTCAGCTACCGATACTTTTGCACAGCCTTAAGCTTGCCTTTGTCTGACTATAAGACTTTGGAAGTGCAACAAAATACAGATTTATTGTAAAGTGGCTAGAAGTCTAAAAGAAACCCTTTTAGATCAAATCTGATGGTTATTAGTATTCAAAGAATGCACAAGGGTAATGAAAATACGGCACACGCCAGCTCTTCTAGGGTCAATTCAGTTTCCAGCTTCATCAACCATTAAGGGAGAATTGAGCCCCCTTTCTTCTCCTGCACCTGTTCCCTCCTCTTCCTGTTGCATAGACATCTTCACAAAGATCCTGATTTGTTTAAACCAGCTTCCAATTGTGTTTTGATGTTGTGAGAGCTTAAAGTCAGTTGCAATTCCACTTCTGCCTTACAGAAGAGTAGTTCCTGAGTAAGACTGAAAGCAGCCACAAATAGATTATCTTCACACCATCTATTTCTCACAAATAATTAATAGTCTTGTGTACCGGCTGAGGATTTTATTTCATTGTGCCAAAAGACTAGAAATATATTTCTTATACACAGTTTCTGTAGGAGTGACAAAAAGTGAAATGTATCACAAAAATCAGAAACCAGAATTCTGTAGCTCATTTATGTTCCTGGAAGTGAGGCTGACGGGTGATTATTTAAGGAAAATATTAAGGCAGATTTGGCTTGTTCTGATTGTTTTTCTGTTGAAATAACTTTTCCCCTCACTTTTGCAACTCTGATGGCTACTCACAGGGACTCTCCGTCTTAGAATGAAGATGAATGGCATATGAATCATGTGAAGGACTCTGTCCCAAAGGACCTAATGGGGAAGGAAAGTTATTAGATAGCAATGAGTAAGCCTGCTGTGACATTGTTGTAGCTGGGGTACAAACAATTACCGTATTTCTGCATGTTCAGTCTGCATCCAATGTTTACCATCAGGTAAAATGGCTTCAGCGAATGGGGATTGATGGCATAATTGTATTTTGATAATTTACAGTGTAGATGATGCTCATCTGCTTAGACCTGAGAGAAGGCTGCTGGCTTGCATTTCAGCTGCTTCTTATCTGCACACCCGTCTCATCCTTCCCTGCTGTTCTTAGATCATTTTTCTCAAGTTTATCATCTCACTTCTCAGATCTGCTGCCACCAGATTTGTTAAAAGTATTAATGTTGATGATGCAAATTCCTCTGTTACCTCCATTTTTTTATTTTTATAAACCATTGGTGGGCAGGCAGGGAGCAGTAAGGGAAACAATTTTCTAGATTCAGTAACTGCTGAGTAAATTCTGCATGAGCCATGTAGTTCAGGATGAGCAGAGTTAAATCTTAACTAATGAATCAACAGTCCTCCTTTCTTTGATTTGAATTAAAAGCACATGATGAAAATAAATAGGCAGATGCTTGTGATCTTGCCAGGCGTATTTTTCCAGCTGGAAATGTGTTGTTCCAACTATGATTATTTGCAGATGAATGTTCAGAAATGCATTATTTCTATTTTTAAGGGATTGTCAAGGTGGTGAACTGAGCCATTGTGGATTGTCTTGTTTATATTATATTTAGGAGAACTTTGCTACGGCACTGCATAAAACAATTTCAAAATACACCAACTGCAAAACTGCAGCGTTTCCTGCAACACTTAAACACTTCATGTACTCACCTGGAAGGCAACCTTTAATGCAGATGGAAAACAACCTGAAATTAATGGACAATATTAGCCCACTGAAATTAACAGGCAGTATTAGCAGGTCTAGTCAATGGATCTACTGAGTATATTCTACTCTCAGAAGAACTTGGTTGGATACAACCCAGTCTAAAAAAGTCTTGTCGGTTATATCCATTGGATTCTAGCTTAACCTCTTTTGGAATCTGCTAGCACATTCTTATCTTTATGAGAACCTTCAGGTCTGAAGAAGTCTGCCGTGGAACAGAATTCTGCTGCCAACAAGAAGTTCTTGAAGCACATAGTTCTGGTCAAGATAATCAAGCTTAACCTCTAATCTAATGCAAACAGATTGTTCTGTCATTTGCAAATAGCAAGTTAGACAGTGTTTTCCATAACCGAAAGGCAAACACATATGATATGTTTCAAAAAATGTTTGAAACCCGCAAGATTAGGATAAGAATGTGAGCATTTGCAAATAATGAAGAAGCAACCTTTCAGTTTTCTGTATTGTGGTCATTGACCTATACCTCATAGGAAATCATTGGCTCCATTTTTGAATGTAAAGAAATGGAAATGAAAACACACTGAGCTACTTTGAAGTATATTATTCATCCTTTTTTACCTTTTCTAACCCAATTTTTAAAAAAATAAAAAATTCCTTCCAATAGCACCTTAGAGACCAACTAAACCAGAATGAAACCAATTGTTACAAGTTTCTTTGTGCACAATGTGCAAATGTTTTAGTGCATCCCGAGAAACCAGGACCTGACGCTACAGATTTTCTCTCTTTTTTTCCAGACACACTGGAGCTTACCACTGGCATGAAAAACAGGTCTGGAGTAGAGCAGCAACTCAGAGGAAATCCTATTTATACAGGCAAAGCATAAAGTTGGCTTCCGTGGGTACATTTTGCACCTTCATTGGATTATAAGTCATCACCTCTCTGTACATTAAGAGAGTAAAGCTGTTTCTTAACAAGACATGCTGGTAAATGTATGTAATGTTAGAATTACTGCATATTCCTGTGTATAAGACTACTTTTTAACCCAGGAAAATCTTCTCAAAGTCGGGGGTCGTCTTATACGCCGGGTCGTATTTCTTATATCCCAAACTCTATATTTTAACTGGGAAAGTTGGGGGTTGTCTTATACGCCGGAATATATGGTATATAGAATTTTCATATAATCAAGGATAAGCTAGAATACCAATTAAATTTGTTCATGTAGCCTCCAAGAATCCCCTACATCCCAGTTCCTATAGTTGGCTCTAGTTCAATAGTTCAACTTAGCCCATCTTCTTAGCTTGCAAAGAATTTGAACTTTTAAAAATCTAGACACAGTTTTTGGGGAAGGAAACAGAAAACCCCATGGACATGATAGTATAAATCTGAATTTGAGGAATGATTAAGTAATTCTGCATTCCTTTCCCCCCCACCCAAGAGATGGGGAAGCAAAGGAAAGATGTGAAAGAAGCCCTTAAGGAGCTTTGAAAACAAGAAGAGGAATCTTAACCGTGGTGTATATAGTAAAAGGAAACCAAACGAAAATTGACGATACTGTGTATCTGTTTTTCTAGCTGGGCTTGAGATTATGGCCACCCACTTAGTGATAGATTTAGAGTTTATGAAAATTGTTAACAGAAATGGTTAGGGATAAGACAGGAAGCAATTAATACACTGGATAAGAAGTGGTCAATGAAATGTTCTGGCAACAGCCTAGAAAACAAAATCGGGGAAGCCAACCAATATGAGATGTCGGAACACATTTGTAGGGGTTATACGCAAACTGCTCCACAGAACATCAAGTTTATCTGGTTTCAGCCCCAGTTTTGGAACAGAAACTGCCTTGGTTGTCATGATAGATGACCTTTGCGAGAGAGGGTCTAGGAGAGTACCATCCTATCTCATTCATCTTTCCATAGCCCAATCACAGCTACACGGAAATCCTGGATTTCTCTGTTTTCTACGAGCAGCTCTCTCTACTGCTGTGGAGAAAAACAAGGAAGGAATAAAGTGGGGATGTGGAACCTGTGTAATCATAGTGTAACCTAATCTCCATGTCACTTCTTTCATTCAAGCTTTGATAGCTCCTCTCCCCCAATTCCTGTGGCTTGTCCCTGTACGCCCTGCTTTTATTGTTTTGCGAAAGAATGAAAACCAACATCTTTGCTGAATTAGAGAATGCTAGTGTAATGAAGCATCACATGCCTTCAGAGTATTTTTAATTAACATTAAGTATGAACAAGACTTTAAAATATTTTAGGTAAAGGAAAAGATACGTTGTGCCAGCTACAAAGCCAGGTTCCTGCATTTAAACCTAAACCATATTTGAAGGGATCCTATTCTTTCAGAATCAGCTCAAGTCAATAAACCTTATCTGGTCTTTATCTACATTTACACCCTAGGACTACATTTATGAAACGGAGGACAGCATCCAACATATGTTTAAAGCTTTTACAACAGTTTTATTTCTGGGTGTCAATGTTTTTTGGGCTTGGTGGTAGAACCCCTTTGGACAAGGCAGAAGTGAACAGAGAGCAGATGTGTTCCCTCACTACCTCTTCTGGGCCTCATAATAAACTTTGATATCCTCCTGGATCTCTGAAGTTGGCACTGGTTGTCTTCAGTACCCAGCTTTCGGCCAGCCTTATCTGTTCCAGGTTCCCAAAACCCAAGCTCACTGCCTTCCTAAGTGCTCAGCCATTCTAAGTATTACCCACATGCAGCCTAGCGATAGGAAGGGTGCTTTTATTTTTCACCCCAAAATACACATGAAGAATTCTCCAAGTTTACCTCCCCCAACCCTTTCATACCTCTGTTTCTCATATTTTAAGACATACCCATAAAATGGGCGCCCATTCTCAATTTTGAGTTAACCCACCTTCTTCTCTCGGAAGAAGTGAAGACTATCTATTCGGCCATCGCATCAGCTAATGCAGCGAGTTTGGCCATGGACCTATTTAAAGAGCTTTTAGAGAGGCTGAAAAGCTTTCTAACATCAGAAATCCTTAAAATTGTGACAAAGCGGGTAAAAGACTCAGAGAGGTGGTTTGACGCAGAGTGTAGAAAAGCAAGGAAACTCCTGAGACTAACATACCGCAAATACAGAAACACCGGAGCACCCTCTCTATTTACAGCATACATCACCTTAAGACGAAATTACAAACAAACATTAAAGAGAAAAAAGCAAGAAGCCGAGAGAACTGCATGGGGTTGTTTACTAAAGGCTTCGAACGAGAGAGATACAGGCTGTTTCTGGCGTACCATCTTGGGCCTCCTGGATCAGGAGCGCTATGGGCCTTTATGTACGGTCGAACCACAGGAGTGGCTCAGATACTTTCAAACTCTGTTTCAAGATGAGGAACTCCAACATAAAGAGATAGGTGCCCACCCAGGGGAGTTACCACCTTGGCCTCCAGTCTCTGCAGAGGAGGTAGGGAAACTAATCAGGCAACTTAAGAACAACAAAGCCCCGGGATCAGACTATATACCCGCAGAACTTCTGAAGGCAAATCTGGGCTGGTGGGCCCCCCTATTGGCAACCTTGTTTTCTCACATCGATTCTACGGGCACAATCCCTGACTGCTGGGCAGAGGCAATAATTATCCCCATCTACAAGAAAGGACCTACGTCAGACCCGGCAAGTTACAGGCCTATTAGTCTCCTCCCAATACCCAGCAAGCTATATGCCAAACACCTCTATACTAAACTAACCAGCTGGATGGAATCAGAGGCAATTTTGGCGGAGGAACAAGCCGGGTTTAGACAGGGCAGATCGACTACAGATCACTGCTTTGTACTATCACATCTCATTGATAAGTATGCTAAAGAAACACGCGGGGTGCTATATGCAACCTTTATAGACCTGAAGGCGGCTTTCGACTCAATTTCTCGAGCCAGACTTTGGACCAAACTGAATACAACCAACATTGATAAAAGACTATTGTTCTTGATAAGCTGTCTTTACAAGGACACCAAGCTTTTTGTAAGAACCTCACTCAACGGGAAACTTATTGGTCCCATTTCATCCACCAAAGGGGTCAAACAAGGCTGCATCCTAGCCCTAGCCCTATTTAATTTATACATCAATGACATGATTAACTGTCTAACAGGCCCGGAGTTCCACGCCCCCAAATTGGCTGAAAAACCAATTTTGGCACTACTGTACGCGGACGACGCGGTCCTTCTCTCACGAACCAAAATTGGCCTTAAAAGATTGATGAGGGAATTCTCGGCTTATTGTAGGAGAGAACAATTGGTGGTGAACTACCAGAAAACTAAGGTTATGGTGTTCACCAGGAGACACAGACAACATAGATGGGTAATGGACGGCCAGATAATAGACCAGGTTAAGACCTTCAAATACCTGGGAATTGTCTTTCAGTCAACAGGCTCGTGGGTGGCACACCATAAATACGCCAGTGAGAAAGCATCCTAAAGCTCTAAGGTTTTGTTGCGATTCTTTTACACGAAGGGTGGCAGGTACATCCCAGCAGCTCTTGAGGTATTCCAAGCAAAACCTCTGGCGCAATTACTTTATGGGGCTCCAATATGGACGGGGAATCAGTGTAGTACTCTTGAAACAGTCCAGTCAAAATTTCTAAGACAGATTTTCGCTGTTCCACCATGCGCACCAAATGCGGCTTTACGCCTCGAAGCCAACCTTCTATCTGTCGAAACATGGACTTGGCAAAGAACACTTAAATACTGGCTCCGTCTAAATCTAAATCCACCTGGGCTATTGCCTCTAGTCACACGGGATGTACACAAAGGCGCATGGGCAAAGGCTGTGCACCAAAAACTCCTCTCATGTGGCCTGCACGCACAGCATTTACTCATAATGGGCCCATCCAAGGCAAACAGCCTCATATACCAGCGCCTGAAGAACATTGAACGACAAAACAATATGGCCATTATTAAGAAATTTAGCGCATGGTATATCCGTCTTCCACCTTCCTACATGGACTTCCGGTCACCATACCTGTCCAACCTAACTATCCCAAAATACAGACGAGCCTTCACGCTGGCCAGACTGGACATGCTACCCTCCGCCGTCCTTGAAGGTCGATTCTCAAAAACACCATACCAGAATCGACTATGTCCCTGCGGAGTTGGCAGCGTGGAGACTGTATCACATGTACTCCTGTCCTGTCCCCTATATAAAGACCTCAGGGATGAGATCATCACACCTCTGATCACACCATTTCGGGCCGCCCATCCGAGGATATACTGCTTTTCCTCCTGGCAGACCAGACTGCCCAGACAACAGAGAAGGTAGCCAGATTTATTGAGAGGGCCATGAGACTGAGGGCCGCCAGCTGAAGGACAATAGCGCCTCCTGTGTGAACATATAATTAAGAGCTCATCTGTTTCATTTTAATTGTGTTATGCTGAATCCCGAGACAGCACATTTTATTGTTATATATAGCATTTTTCTTTTTTCTTTCCTTTTTACCAGGTTATGTAATATGAATCCTTTGTTGCAATGGCCTGTAGGCCACGCAAATAAATAAAGTTTTACTTACTTACCGTACTTACTACCCATAAAATAAGCCATAGCAGGATTTTTAAGCATTCAAGGAATATAAGCCATACCCCGAAAATAAGACATAGTGATAGGCGCAGCAGCAATGCCGGCCGCGGCAGGAGGAGGAAAAAAATAAGACATCCCTTGAAAATAAGCCATAGTGTGTGTTTTTTGAGGAAAAAATAAATATAAGACGTGTCTTATAATATGAGAAACACGGTAGTGACCTTTCTAGTCAACATTGTGCCTTCAATGTCTTTGTAGACTTAACTCCCATAGCCCTAGCCATCATGGTCAGTTGTCAGAAATGATGGGAGTAGTAATCTAGCAATATCTGGAGGATCCACATAGGGTAGCCCAGCTCTAGCCATATATATGAACAAGAACAAAGCTGCCTGTGTATTCCCTTACACCAGGGAGCTCAAACAATGTTCTTGATGAGTTATGTCATCTGAGAAAACTGGGACAACTGAGAACCATTTTTTTCCCTACAGAAAGTTTTAAAATAACTGAAATATAGAAGACAGTGTCTTTTGGAACATGTTCACTTGAAATTAGGTCCCTTTCATCCATGAATTAAAAAAACCAAACAGGCTTTACAATTTGCTTTGTAAAGCCTTCCATAACATGGAAAGGCTTGTTTCCAGACCCAATTAGTTTCCAAATATACAAGTGTAACTGTTTTCCTTCCAGTTCCTATTCAGATGTGCACTCAACAATAATTTTCATACTTCAAAACTAATCACCTTGCTCCCAATGCAGATGGTTATTTTGATATGCCTGCAATATTTAAACTGCATACCCCAAAATACATGTACTCCATCATTAAATTGTTCCAGTATTTGTTGTGGAAAATCTATCTGAAAACAATGCCTTACGTACTCAAATCCTCTAAATCTCTCATGCAACTTATTGCTCAAGTGAGCTTCTGGTTCTAGAGAGAATACATTTGATTACATGGGTGTGGAAAGAAAAAGGCAAGAGCTTTCATTAGGTCCTTGCATGCAATAAAAATCCAGCCAATAAGCTTTATTTGAAACAGGCTCAGAGAACTCTGAATTTCAAGAAACTTAAGCTTCTTTCCAATTAAGTATATTTGTCATTTTTCGGTCTAGCTAACCAGATACAAAAGCTATTCAGTTTTTTTAAAAATCCAAACCCTTAATGCATCTATAGTTATTTAAAGTAAAAATTATGAAGAGGTGGTTCCACAGTCCTATTAAATGTCAGGCTCCATTGTGTTTTCCTTTACTGATTCTACTTAAAAGTTCTCTGACTGCCAGTGTAAGGGATGTTGCACTAGTGGAAAGGAAAGAATAATGATTGTACCGTTTGAATGATTGTACAGTGCAGCAGCTGTGCTAGTGGAAGCTTGTGCAACAGGAAATATTGGGGCTACAGCAATCTGTTACGCAGCCAGCCACAAGAACCTTATGCCTCCTCTCGTGCAAGCCATTCTGCTAGTGCCACTAGTATACTGCTAAGGAACTTTAATTTAGCACTACACTGAATTCCTCCCTACGCTACACAATTGCAAATGGCTTATATGATCCAATTTTAATGCAGCTTGATATTATGTGGTTATTACTGTAGGAACCCAGATTCTGCAACAGAACTTCTACACTGAATTTAAGTCAGGATTTCTGACTGAAAACTAGCATTTCTGTGTCTGAGTTCATCTCAAGTGACATATACACTAGACTTTAAAGTTGATACAGTATGGAACAGTCATTTATTTCTATCCACAAAGGTAACAAACAAATGATTGCAGTTATGACTTTATTTATAAAGCAAGAGAAGATACAGCTGAATTGCTTTCATGCAACATTTATATCAGGATCTTAAATAACTTGAAGGAATGTATACAGGACTGCTGTACTAATTACAGAGCTTAATCTATACAAAAAACATGTCATACAAAGTAAAGAAACAGTTTGAATTATTTTTCCAGAACATTATATGCTTGCTTTAGATGGGCACAGGAATTTTATTTGGAAATCACAAACCACCCACTCTCTTTAAATTTACTAAGCAAAGCACAATCAACTTCACATAATTTTATAAAGGATTTCTACAGGCTAACATGACCTTTTATTTAAACAGCAAAACATTGGTTTGGTAAACATTTGCGACCAACTTCTATTTGTTCTTCATTTTTACCTGGAGTGCACAAATTATTTAAAAGAGGGAAGGTTTGGCACTTTTATACTGATGTCACCAATATTTATATTTCTTGGGATCTCTGGAAGATTCATATTCTTTACAGCTGACACAGCCCGGGCTGGGGCTCCTGCTAAACCAGCCTGTATACAGAAGAAAAAGATATCACTAAGATGGCGCACATTACACTCAGTCGCATACCACAGGGATGGCTTTATTACCATAAATAATTATGCACAGACACCAACACTCGAGATCAGAAAAACCAGATGGTATTTTGGATTGGAATGAAATGGACTACTCTGAAGTATTTAACGAGGAAAAAAAGCAGTTCACACAAACTCTAAAGCATGGTTAACACGTGCAATGGCAACTTGATGGAAAAATTAATGTAGAGTCTGTAAAACAACCAGATTGAGGTTAATAAAAGTTAAAGCTCATGCTGTCTTTGATTTTTACTGTTTCCAGGCATTGCAGCAAGCAACCTGCTCCAGTTTCCTGACACCTTCAGTTGGTTGACCAATCTTTATAATCACCCATTTTTTATTGATTTGTATTACCTCTAATATAAAATGTTTATTTTTCTTATGGCTTTAGCATTTAATCAAATGCTTGAAAACTAAAATCATATGCAAAAAATATGAAGAATCTTGACACTGATTTTATATCTAATCATTCATTTAGTAGTACTGAATAATGAATGACCTCTATATCTTTTTTCCATGCCACCTCATTCAAAGGCCCAGGGGACGTTCCAAGAATGAAATCCAGAACACTTAAATAACAAGAGCCTGCCTGCTACATGGCTGTTGATCCTTCCAAAGAACATAGGCTTACACTAAATAATTGATTTTGGCAACTCAAATGCTAAATATAAACATGACTAGTCCCTCCCATCCCTGACTTGCTGGGTCTTCTTCCCTTTCCATTTGTAAGGCTTAGAGAAAAATGCTCCTGAGCCAATACTTCTGAGGTCAACATAATTTATCTATGAAGGAAAAATCCCTGTGCTCAGAATTATTATCTACACAGAAGACAAGTAGTTACAACCAATCTTTAAACAAATTAATGATTAAAACTAAGCCACCATGTTTAGGATAGGAGATTGACAACATAAAGGTCACCACTCCAATGGGTGCAAAAGTTGTTTGTATGAGCTTGCCTTCTTGCAAAATATGCAAGAAATCCTCTCCATTTCTAGAAGCTTATTATATAAACATTACCCACCCTGTTTAAGGGATGCAGATCTTGGAAGCTTTGCCATTATATCTGCATAGCTCTCCCAACTGCATCTTGGTATTTGAAACTAGTAAATACAGGAGCAAACCAGGGTTATGGAGGACTGCCAGTTACTTCAAAGAAAACTGTTAGACTTAAATATTCAAATCACTATTGTGGTGCGTTGTTCTTTAAGGGAAATGTACAAAATGTTTGCCAGCACAGATGAATGAATTTAATTAACCAATATGTTTATGCCTTGCAGTCCTGCTTTACAAGGCTAGGCTTAGCTCTTACATACTTTGATTCACGAATGAACATTAATACTCACATAAATTTGCCTAACTACATTCTTAATTTTAAGGTTCCACACTACCTTGAAGTTAATCCAGGGTAGAGAACAATTCCTTCTGGCAGAATACTTTCCAGGCTCACACCAAGCTGTTCTGTGACGAAATACTGCCAAGCCAGTATACTTCTTGCCTGGAAGGTTGGCTTAATATTTTGCTTCATATACTAGTCTACTGCATTCTTCCTTTAGACATGGAGAAGCTACTTACTGCACAAGCACCCTTAGTCAAGGGCTTTTGCTAGGCGGTGTGGAGCCATGATAGAAAATTTGCCTATATTAATTTAAATGTATAAGTGCTTATGAGGTATTAAGATGGTGGTTAACTGGGGTCTCAGCAACATTGCAGTGTGCCTAGCTGTGTTATAAGCATTTCGTTTAAGGGTTCAGGCCTCCTTCCCCTGGCCTTGATTAGGGCTATCTAAAATAGAGGGCTACTGTATTTTGTCTAGTACAAGCATTTGTCCATATCAGAAGTTCACTATTTTCAAAAAGCTTGTTAAATGATCACCAGAAACCATTATCCTCTTAATCTGCAAAATTTCTAGATACCCTTTAAGTATTTATACAATGTAAGTAAACAAAACTATTTCAAACTCCAGCAATCTTTTCACAAGGAAATATATTTGAAATGTGTTACAACCTGCAAGACATATGCCAACCAGGCATGCTTGAACACAAGCCCCACTGAGTTCTATGAGTCTTATTTCTGAGTATGCTTGGGATCAGAATGGCAGCAAAGTGGGGGGGGGGGAAATATTCCACCTGTTTCATCTTCTTCTGCCATTAAATTCTTCCTCCAAATTCAACCTTATACGCCCTCCACTAAATACTCAATTTGGCAATAATGTTTAGCCATTACTAGTATCACTTGCAAAAATGCATGAAAGTCACATTGCACTGCCCAGATTTAAACAGGGATGGATAGAGGAAGACAGCGTTCCTAATCTACTTAACCTTTAACTGACTGTCACCCAACAAAATCCAGTCAGTGCTTTTTTTAACAACTGACACTTCAGGTCTTCTCCTTCCCAACACTCACTTTTACGTTCACACACTTTTAAGAGAAAGGGCTTAGCTTCCAAAATTAGGAAGCTTAAATCAGGATTCGTATGTGGTTTTATTACAAATCTGCAAAAAAGGCAGAATAATAAAAAATGCTGACTTAATTGTTGAAAATACAATTAGAGCACCAAATTAACAAAAAAAGAGATATATGGTAATACAGTGGAACCTCTACTTACGAATTTAATCCGTTCCGAATGCACATTCGTAAGTAGAAACATTCGTAAGTCAAAACGATGTTTCCCATAGGAATGCATTGGGAATGGATTAATTCGTTCCGGGGCCTTAAAAAAAGGCACTTTAAAGGCCGGCGGGAGGCAGCGATGGGCCCGATCCGGCCCTATGGCCGGATCGGCAGCTGGAGGGGCTGCGGGAGGTAGTGGGCGCTCCTTACCCGCCTGTCACACGAAGATCGGTAGTGGCGCTGGCGAGGGCCCGATCCCAAGCGAGGCTGGCACACATTTGATCGTAAGTCGAATAAATTCGTAAGCCCGCCCCCATTTTTTCCCTTCGTAACTCGAAAAATTTGTATGTCAAGTCATTCGTATGTCGAGGTGCCACTGTACACCATAGGTATTTACTGCAAAGTTAAATTCTACCAAGTTAAATGTGGCTTCCTTCCACGCATGCATGTGCAAAACTGCAGCCTTAGAGCAGAAGATAGCTTCACATAAAAGCTGCTTCAATTTTTCAAAGTTCCTTTCAACTGAATTTGGGGGGGGGGAGGTTAGAAAGGCTAGATTTATTATACTTGTTCACTTATTGAATCGGAATGTTTAAGATAGGTTAGCTTAAGCAGGTACCATATTGGAAAACGAAGACATACCCTTGTGAACTGGCCAGAACCCAGGAATCAGAATATAATTAAATGAAAACATGCATAACTTCTGATAATCCCTCAAAATTCTTCCAGGGTTTTTTTTTTTTTGTTATGTATTTTGTATTCTCATTTTGTATTTTTCTGCTGTGAACCACACTGGGATCTTCAAATGAAGGGCAGAATACTTATTTATTTATTTATATCAAAAGCAGAAGAAATGTAGTTGTAAACAGCCTCTCTGGCAATGTTTATTTGCTCACAAGTCCTAAATCTTGTGATAGTCTCATCTAATGGCTGGTTAAGCCCTGGCAAACTCATGATTTTCCACCTATAAATGGTCTAATACAGATAACTGCTGTAACATGCAGCCACTCACATGTTCTCAGCCTCGGGATTTCATGGAATCAAAAGGATGCAGATATGGCCTTAAGTTGTTGTTGTTGTTGTTGTTGTTGTTGTTGTTGTTGTTGTTGTTGTTGTTGTTGTTGTTAATTATTTATTTATACCCCGCCCATCTGGCTGGGTTTTCCCAGCCACACTGGGCAGCTCCCAACAAAATCAAAAGCACAATAGAACATCAAACATTAAAAACTTCCCTAAACAGGGCTGCTTTCAGATGTCTTGTGAAGATGCAGTAAACTTCAAACAGAGCAATTTTGCCTCCCAAAGGCTTGGGAGTTAAAAATTACAGACATTCAAAGGCCAGGTGGAACAGCTGATTAAGTTCCAAGATCAGATGCCTAGGAAATGGCTTTGACTGTAAACATAACTTCATAAGCAGCTTTTGCAAATTTGGCTCATACATTAGAGCTAGAATGAGCAGAGATGCTCACTGGATGTTTTGGTGCAGCACTTGATGCCATGACATCATTTGCAAGGTAGCACCGTTTTTGTGCTCTGCCAAGCCTGCCAATGTCTACTACTACAAACACTTGACTAGTGTGTGAACTCATCCTTTGCCCTGGGAACTCCTTCATATCCAGCCAGTTAGTTGAACTAATTTAATATGAAAGACCCTGGCACCCCACTTCAAATCAGCATACAACAGGAAACACACATTTCTAGCTTTATGTTGGTGAACATGGCAGCTTTTTATTCCTTTTTTTATTCCTGTCAAACATTCACCCTACTTTACTTTTAACAGGGGGAAAACCAAAAACTCTTTTAACCAACCTGAAACTGTTGTTATTAACCTCATAAAAACACTCTTCCACACCCAAAATAATGAAGTCATTTGGAAATGTATACCACAACTGGCTACTATCTATTAAAGACACCAACTTTGTTTTATATGATTTCCATAAGCAGACCTTAGTGGGGAAAATATGTACACTTTGGTTTATTCCCATCCACAAATGCTGGGCAGCTGCCAGAACACACAAGACAACATATTTACCCATATACCACTATAAGAGAAGAGGACCAAGACCTTATATTTAATTTGGTGAATTGACATCTGCCAATTTAAATTAGAATGCTGGATTTAACATACATCACTTTAAGCATGGGATATAGGTCACACAGTACTTCTGAGACAATGTGTACAGTTTTGGAATAATGTTTATAAATACTTGGGTGTTTTACCTTAAAAAAAAGCATGAAATATTGGGAACGAATTGCAGAAGATGGTGGCAAACATGCATTTCTTTTTGTGAGCCCATCCAGTTCACATAAGACAGATGGGATGGTGTCTGTCAAAGTAAAGGGAGCTTAGGGAGAGACCTGTTTATTCATCTTACCTCCTAAACCCATTCCTGTCTCGCTCCTGGTATCAGAGCTGGAAAGGGAGTGGGTAGAGGAATGAAGGTAGATGAGGCACAAAGGAAGGATTCAGCACCCTTCATCTGTGTGCTCCTTTTACTGCTAAGGACAGATTGTATACCCTGTCTACACATTTATGTTTAAGCATTTCCACAGAGTTTTAGAAGTACAGTATGAACATACAGACAGCTCAAATTGCAACTAACCAGGCAACACATTTCCCCAGCTGCTTTATAATCTCAAATTAAATGAGCACACAGCAGTTTGGCATTTCAGTTCTTCATCAAAAGCCACTGGATAGACACAGAACTTAAAATACTGGCTTGTGGCTATAAACTGAGCACGCTAAAAAGGCTGAGGTGACACAGTTAAGTACACTCGCCAAGTTCACACAACTAGGAAAGTTATTTCCCTTTCAGCAGAAAATACAGAACTTTCAGGACACTATTTAGTAATATGGAAGTTGTGCATTTTTTCTCTCTTTTGTAGCACATTACATGCGTTTAATTAACATCAAAAGTGTGTAATTATGATCACTTCAAATCTGTATTATTCCCAGAATAGGAGGATTCTATCAGCTACCTTCCAAAACTTCCTTAGAAGACATATGGACAGGTTAGCGTCCCAAGAGCTTGTGCTCATTATAAAAGGGGAGTCCTTTTATATGCACCTTTCTTGGAAGTGACTCCTCCCACATGTTTGAAACTTGGATATCACAGCTGCTGGTGTTCTGCATTAACCCTTCTTCCCAGAATAAGTACAGTATGATTCAAAGCAGCAGGGTTATGAATAGGATGGAAGGATGCACTATAGAATATAAAAGAATGGTCATGTTCTCTTCTCATAAGGTTAAATAAATGAACAGAATTAGAGAAAAAACAAAATGAAGTCTGCAAGTATATCAAAATGCCAAACAGATAGAAGACTTAGACATACTCTTGGAAATTTCAAGCACTTGGATCACAGCGATAGTAATGGATGGGCATGGTTTTTTAAAAATTTTGTTTGTTTGTCGTCTCCTTTAAAAATTGCCAGACCCAAAAATAAAAACAGAACATATACAAGCAGAAAGTAAAATAGAGCAATACTACATAAAAAGAAAACACACACTAATTAAAACCCCTTTTCTTAATTGTAGAATTTTTTTGTGGTTTGGGGGAATTAAATCAAAGAGTAATAACTGAACTGGCTGGATTACTTATTATCTAAGCTATGCTTTACAATATACAAAATTCTTCCATGATTTTGGTCACTTTTAGGTTGAATCCTGTCCAATATAGCCACTTTAAGCCATTGCTCCCACCCACCGTTTAACTGAATAAAGACACATTTAGCTACTTATAACATTTTAAAATTAGCTAACAACCTGTTCTATAGAGAATGTTCATCTTCTAAAACAATTAGAACAAATATCTGAAGCTTCCTTTCAAAGATAATAGTGGTACAAGTAAGGTATTATAGTAGGATTTTACTTGTAACCAACGGGGTCAAGGGTCCATCTGACATTTAGTGTATACAGAACTATGATTGCAGCTTTTTTTCTTCTCTTATGAAGTCTACCCAGAAATATCTCCCTTTTGAAGCTTACTGTGTACAATTCCCTTTCTGTGGAAGTTATTTAAATTCACTGAGTTCTAAAAATAAAGGATTCTCATCATTTGTACATTACTCCTCTGACTGGTTTTTAATTTCCACAAGTTTTGACTGCTTGAAACTTCTTTTAAAAATTTAGTTCTCAAAATCATACGGTAAGACTCATAGAATTGCAGAGTTGGAAGGGACCCCAAGGGTCATCTAGTCCAACCCCCTGCAATGCAGGAATCTCTGTTAAAGCACAGACTCATAGAATATCTCTATGTAAATTTTAATAATACAAATTAGTTGCACTATGTTTGCAATATGTACCATTACAGCTCAATTCATGTGGCAGTGGGGCTATTTATTTAATTCATGCATCCATCCACAATACAGTGTGGGGTTGATTTTTGTTTCCTGAATCTCAGCTGCCTTTTAATAACACACACTTCTAAGATTCATTTTTGGCATTAGCTTGAAAATACACAAGCAGCTAATTTTGAAAGCTTCATCAGGTAGCTCTTTTTCTCTAGCACTATTACCTCACAAGTTAAAAGTGGAAATTCCTTCCCTGGAGCATCACACTTACTTAAGAATAACATTCTGACCATGGACTGTGGCTTACCCACCTGCTTCCTGCTGCTGCCTCCTAAAAGTCATTTCCAAGGGTCATACAACCCTCTAGGATAGTTCTCAATGTCACATGATGGCAGAAATCCAAGACGCCATCTGCAAGTGTGAGCAGAAGCTCCACTAAATTCAAACCCTACCCTTGGGATTATCCATGCTTCCACACCAATAAAGTTTATTCTGCAAAACTTAAGATATTCCATTTGTATTACTGCATTTGTAATTGGGGATCAATAGTCCTTGCAAACTTTTTTTAAGCAATTGGAAGTGGTTCATGAGATGATGTGCTGCTGCTACTCTCTCTCCTTTCTAGAGTATGAAGTCCTTATGGCATTCTCCATGTTTAAGTGTTACATCACCAGTGATGTTAATTATAACTGAGGATAGCCAGGGTTCCTCTTTATCCAGAATTTTAAATCAGCTCGGAACCTTAGTTTCAGATTCTCATTAAGCAGAAAGCCTAAACAGCCTTACTTAATAGCTGACCTAAGAGTTATGTTATGGTTAAGCCAGACGGTAAAACTCAAGCTCCAGAAGGAACAAATGGGAGCAGAGTAGAGGAAACACACAACCCTGATTTCTGCTTCTGATTGCGTAAGCAATTGGAAGCATTACATTTGCACTAGCACAATCAGATTGCTTCGTAATGAGAGCATACAAATATTAAAGCTACATTTTTTTTAAAAAAAATATAAATTCTAAAGTTGAACACTAATGAAAGGGGAAAGTAAAAATAAAAATATATGAAGTCAATGACAATCTAGTAAATACACTACAGGCAATAAAAGATGAGGGGAAACTAGCACAAAAAGTAGGCTACAAAGACTAAATATGGGTTTATCAACACATAATTTTTGAGTCTGGCCTAATTTAGTTATTGCCTTTGACATCATTTTGCTTTCCCTTTATTTTATAGAAGCACATTTTTTTTCCTGAAAGTTGGCAATACCTGGATCTACCTGTCCTGTCTGGGAGACTGAAAGATAAAGGTCTGTAAAGAGAAGAATGGAAAGAACTAGAAAAGATCAGGTGGTTTGGAAAAAATGAGGAGTGACTTAAACGACCAAATTTACACCCAGCTGAACACTGCAAGTACACCACAAGTATCCCAGTTTTTATATAGGACACCTTCCATGTCACTGATAGTGCCTGACAAATCCTTATCCTAAACTCTCTTACTTCAAGTAAGGCTTGAAGTCTTACTAACTTTTAGAGTGAATGGCATGACTTCTGCTTCTGTGAACAGGTATCAGAAACTAACAGCTAAAATTGTTGATAGCTTGCAAAGAGAAAAGCAGAAGGTGCTGTTGTTCCATATCCTGCCCTACAAATTCAGCTGACAAACATTATCATGTTTTTAAAAATCATTGATTTCCAAGGCAATAATGCACCCATTTAATCTGGAATAGCCTTATTCACTTGTAACAAAACCATCCAGGGGAAATGGGCTGTGCAGTGGAGGCTAAACTCTCTAAAAGCTGAACAAACTTGACACTGCTCTGGATTGACTTCCAAGTTATGTGCTAGGAAGATTAAATCTACAGCCTCCGGAACCAATTCCGTTCACTTTTGGAAAATGAGCTTTGTACACCAATTGAGATAAACAAATAGGTGAACTAATGACTTGGATCCAAAGAGCCACATGAGCACGGGCCAGGGCTTTCCCTTCCGCTTATTCCCACTGCAACTCACGCTTCCTAAAAATGCACCCGAGGGTCAGAGGACACTCCGGAATAGCATGGGGTGCTGGAGCTGAGAGGAATCACACACACACACCCTGCACACAAGCAGAAGGGGCACTTTGGATCAAAGCGAATATTTTGGATTAGTTGAAGTAAGAGTTGGTATGTTAACAAGTAGATCTTCAAAAGAATATGTCAAGTAGCTTAAAAAGGACCAATTAGTATCTCCAGAGATTATGTTGCCTTTTTTTAATCCACTCTTTTAATTGGTGTTGTAACAAGAAGTGGTTCTAAGTAAAGATAAAGCCACTATGATCTAATTACTTTTCCATTATTTACCTGTCAAGTTTTATACAGAAAATATAAACTGAGTAGATGAAACAATGGAAATTGAGGTTAAGCTTGTCCACTTCACTTAAGTGGCCTGCTTCGAGAGAATTAATTATTTGACAGTCCAAATCACAGATCAATAATTTAAACCTTGGCTTTTGTTTAAACTGTGCTTCAAACTCAGTTCTGCATAATTTAAAGTCAGATTCTAGTTTTCACTGATTAGATCTTTGCTGATATTCTTGCACTGGCATAGTGTCATGCATTGTTTCATGACCTACCAAATTTCTGTGCTTCTCAGCCAATGCTCTTCTGCTCGTCTTAAATGTACATAAGGTAGGCAAAGGGACGGAGGATGTCCAACCAAATTGCAAAAGCTATGTGAAGGGTCAATACAAAGTGCTAGGAAACTCACCTCTCAATTTTATGAGCAAACTAGTTGGAAAATGAGTTTCATTTGTAGGTAGCACAAGGATAATGTGTGCCATATCTGTTTATATACAAAAGACTAAGAATTGAAACTAGATGGGACATTAAATGAATGACTGAAGCTATTTGCCCTGGAAGGGAAGGGATTTGCCCTCATAGCAACTGTCCTCCTCCAGTAGTGGTGGAGTGGGGAGGAACAGCATGGGGAAAGCATTAAAGCGATGCCCTCCAGGACTGATTTTTTTTTTTAAAAAAAGACTGAAATGCAGTCATTTAGCTTGACTATAAGAATTCCTTATTTTTCCCCCGGTTTATGCCTTTCATATTCTCAGATCATTATTTGTGGGAAAGGCAAGATACCATATCAATTTCTAGGTGCCCATTGGTTTAACACTCTGGCTGTGTAACTCCAGACATACCGGCTTACATTGTTAGGAAGGAAAATAAATCGTTCCTAGGATGAAGTGGCACTAGATGTCAAATTCACCAAGTTCTATAGTGTCGAACTAGATAGCACTTCAGAATCTATGATTAGCCGTGCTGATCTATTTCTTGCTCAAGCTTCTTTGGCCACTGTATGCCACAGGGGTGATTAAACAGTGACCCTCCAGATGTTACTGAACTAGCCCCAGCTCATGGTCAGAGATCATGGAAGCTGCAGTTCGGTTGCATCTGGAGGGATGCAGGTTAGCAATCTCTAGCAATTGCATTTTAATAACAGGTTTCATTTCTGTTTAACATGCACACACCCTTCAATAGGGTGTTCTAACAAATCAACACAAAATTAAGCCTTGACTGAAGGAAGCTCAGAAATGTTTCTATACACAGATGCCAATGGCAGGTGGGAGTTCAATAGAAGGAAAGGGGGGTGTTCAGCTATTTCAGCAATCAACAAAGGCTTTAACATGCTACATACTATATGCTTATTTGTACATGTAGCTAAGGCAATACTAAACAATACATGACAGTTTCAAATCATGCAGGTTGTGTGACCATGCTCCAATTGGCTTCAATTCTTTCCATTCTTACCTCAGACTTTTCCAGTTTATTTTGAGCATCAATTTGGGTGACAATTTCATTCATATTTGTCTCCAAAACCATTCCGCCCATCACCATTTCAGCCAAAATATTATGGACCTAAAAAAAATGAGACAAAACAAAGGCAAGAGAAATTAATCAAATATTATTGCAGAGAGGCTGGTGAAATGTGGGCTGGACGAGGAAACTATTAGGCAGATTTGTGGCTGACTGTCTGACCGAACCCAAAGAGTGCTCACTAATGGTTCCTCATCAGCCTGGGGGAAAGTGGCAAATGGGTTACCGTGGGGTTCTGTCCTGGGCCGTTGTTGTTCAATGTCTTTATAAACAATTAGGACAATGAAACTGAGGTGATGCTAATCAAATTTGCAGATGACACCAAACTGGGAGGGGTAGCCATTGCCACTGAAGACAGAAGTGGGTTTCAAGATGACCTTGATAGACTGGAGAACTGGGCCCAACCTAACAAAATGAATTTCAACAGGGACAAATGTACAGTTCTGCACTTAGGCAGGAAGAACCAGCTTCACAAATATAAGAAGGATGTTGACAAGCTGGAACATGTGCAGAGAAGGGCAACTAAGATGATAAAGGGTCTGGAAACCAAGCCTTATGAGGAACAGTTGAGGTAACTGAGTATGTTTCACCTAGTAAAGAGAAGACTAAGAGGAGATATGATAGCCATCTTCAAATATCTAAAGGACATGGAGGGTGAAGCAAGCTTGTTTTCTCCTGCTCTGGAGGGTAGGACTCGAACCAATGGATTAAAGTTACAAGAAAGGAGATTCTGACTCAACATCAGGAAGAACTTTCTGACAGTAAGAGCTGTTTGACAGTGGTACAGACTCCTACAAGAGGTGGTGGACTCTCCTTCCTTGGTGGTTTTTAAGCAGAGGTTGGATGGCCATCTGTCATGCATTATCTAGTTGAGATTCCTGCATTGCAGGGGGTTAGGCTCTTAAATTCCTTTCTTCTTTGTAAAATTAGTAACATAGCAAACATTTAAGTTAGAGCTGTAACACTGGTTGCTCATAAGATGCAGCTAAAATATTATGGACTTAATCTTAAAGACCCTTAGAAAACGTGTGATTGCCAGATCACCCAACACAAAACTGCATACCTCCTTTATGAGGTCCTTCAAATTGTTTGCAAGTGTTGCATAAAGATTACATATTGATGCCTATACATCCTATGTTTACCAGCTTTCCATACTGGATATTTCTTCCTCAGCTATAAAAGCTTCCACGTTTGCAGAACACTCTCAGCACATGTTTTTAACTCATAACACAATGTAGAGTACAACTTTTTTAAAAAATAAAATAAAATACTATCCTCCAGTTCGGGGAGCTGCTGCATTGAACATTTTCCAGTAAAATGAGACATGGGATCTCACACTTGTAAAAAATATTTGAAATTAAATCATTAAAATCTAGAACCTCCAGGTGCTTTGGCTGCAGGCTAACATACATTGCATGCAGCTGAATCATTTTTTGCAGTTACCAATATTTCAGGTATTGTATCTGCTTCAAGCATTACTGTGCAACATATGCAACTACTCTGGCATTTCAAATGCAGTATAGGCAACTCCCCATTTGCACACAATCGGCCCGTGTGTGACACCTGATACACACACCATTTTCGACACCCCAAGGGACCAGGGCGGTACTCAATCCCCGCATAAATGGGGAGTTGCCTGTATATAAGTTACATAGAACATTCCAGGACAATGATTTCCAGTGAGGGCTCTATGCGCTTAATTTGCACAAATCAGGGTAAGTGCACTTAGTTTACATGATTTATCCCAATAGCTGTTTTTCCGCCTATTTCAAAATACCTTGGCAAGGAACAGATTTGCAGAAATCAACAAAGAGGGAAGGCGTAAGCCATGGGGGAATAAGACTTAGCCTAGGAAGCACAAAAATATTAGATTGCTCAGAAATCACATCACTGAAAACATATCGGCTTCAGGGTGGAAGAGTGTTAAAAAATGTGCTTAAAAACTGGAAGGGCAATTTTTTTCATCCTCCTTCAAACCCAGATGTAGAGACAAATTAGCAATTGTTAGTAAGGAGGAATACTTCCCATAGGAAAAGGGTGGGGGGAGCTTGCTAGTGTTCGTAAACAGACATTTACTGTTCTAGTCCACATCTAATTTCTTGGAAGAAGTAACAATAGCCTCAGAGGAACTATAATAGGTGTCAAACAGTGAAACCGGAGGGTGGGGGGAAATTCCCTATACAAGGGAGCAAGTTCAGTTAAGGCACTCAGAAAAGTTGTTTTCTAGTATCTTTAACCAACTGCCTTTCTGCTGCAAGTTATTATAAACTTGGCAGTGCAGATACTTAACAAGTCATGCTCATGTGGAAGAAATCTTGACAACCATTAAAAGCAACTTTATGTTCTTTACAGAAACTTCTGGCCTGTTGTATCTTTCCCTAATGGAAGAATTAAGCCGCTTATTCCCTCCACTGCCTCATTCTCTCAACAAGCATCAAGCTGTTCTACAACTGGGGGGTGGGGGTGGGGAGTGGGGCAAGTACTTTTAAGTTTTCAACCCACACAATTTTCTTATAAGTTTTTTTGTTTTTACTGCCTAAGCAATATGTTATTCTCTGCATGGAAAATTATGTTCCCATGGACAATATACTAGCCTGAGTCATGCTTTTCTGCAGCTAACAGATAGAAAAACGTCAAAAGTAACTTACAATTCTGAATTAAGACTATATGCCAAGGGAATCAAGGGGTTTTCTGTATACACCCCGTCTTTCTTTTATATCACAATTGTATGCATTGTTATGTCTTGGAAGTTAAGTCTGCAGTATTCAGGGCAAGGAAACCATGTGTAGAATAGCAGATCAGTAAAATGGAGGTCAGGAGGTTTGACTTGACAAAAGCAATACTGCAAATACGTTTTCGAAAATACATGTGAATTTTACTATTCATTTCTCAGTATAAAATGATGAAATTTGAACAAGGAAAGGGACTGTTTACCATTCTGACAGATACAAGAATGTGATTTTCTGGTCAACAGAATACTTTGCATTCATGTTACAGCAGCTCACCACACTACCTTATCCACATGGAAAATTAAATCCAGTTCACAGACATTCTCAAAGCACTTGTCTAGCGTTTCTACGAATACCTGTGGGGAGAAAATTTGCAAGGGGTCAAAGTTTTATAGCAACTCCATCATTCCATTATGGACAAACTGTAAATGTGGCAATCAGAACACAGAAGACCATAAAGATTTATGGAAGTTTAATGCATCTGTATAACATGTGGGGTTAACACATTCTCTTGGCAGATCCCAAGTACGTTATTGAAGATCAAACTTCACTAATATGATAGCTTGACATTCCTGTTCCTTAGTCAAATATAGCATGCTTCAAACAAAATTCACACTTTATTACTTTAAATACTTCACACTGTGTCTGTTACTATGGTCTGAAAGCTTTACTATCAAATTTTTGTGGTACAGTTTATACAGACATGCTGAAATGCTTAACCTGACAACAACAACAAAACAGATTTGAGAGTGGACTGACCAATTTAACATTTAGTCTCATCTGCCCAAACAGACAGGCATTGCCTGAACATCGCATTAAAATTTCTAGACAGCTGCTTTATTATCTGCTAAAGCTAGAGCCATTTGTAGTATACAAGCAGCACCCTCATACTGCTTCTATTTAGGAGCTATGATGTTCTGCCACAAACACGCAGAAATGCATGCAGATTTAAAAGGAGACAGAAACTTACTTTATTTAATTCATGACTACATAAGGCTATTACTAAAAGCAGCATTTATACTGACTATATACAACCAAAACATATTAAAATGTTCTGGGAAAGAGCAACAGAGTTCATTAAAGCTAGACATTTGCCTCAACTGGACTCCCAAACATTAGGGAACAATCTTAGGTAGAAAATATTTTCCCCTGAAATCACTAAATGTCTCCTAGTGGGCCTGGGTGGCACCTATCAAAATGATTTTCTTCCTGCTTTCAAATATTGCTGTTTAAAATTCTGCCAGAATGTTTTAATAGTAAAAAATACAGACCTTCAGTACAAGGGGAAAGTGGTGAGGGAAAAATGCATTATATATTCACCAAAAAGAGGGAGTTGGGGTTACCAAGCCTTCAAGGTGTATTACAACCAGGGCTTTCTTTCAGCCAGAACTCACCAGAACTCAGTTCCGGCACCTCTCAGGTGAGTGCCATTGCTATTATAAGAGAGCAAGGGAGGTGTTTATGGTGAGTTCGTGCACCTCTGTTTCTAGAAAAATAGCACTGATTACATTCCTTTCAATTAAAACAATCTAGATAAATAGAAATGATCATTTGATCCCCTAGAGCAGTGTTTCTCAACCAGTGTGCCTCCAGATGTTTTGGGACTACAACTCCCATCATCCCTAGCTAGCAAGACCAGTGGTCAGGAAACACTGCCCTAGAGTTCAGTGGAACTTTACTTCATTCTCTATTGCTATAAATGCTTTTATTCCTATCAGTTAAACCATCTGCACTGACAGGTTGCATGAACCATTTTTAGGAGCTGCACTGTAGACCTGGAATTAATGGGTTAAGATTTTTGTTTTGCCCATCAACAACACTGCCCTTGCTTCCTTTCCTAGCTCACCCTCAGCTTTTAGCCTCACCAAATATAAGCATTTTGAAGCATGATGGGAGCAGGGATATATGGCATGACGGATTAGGCCCATCCTGAGGATTATCCAAGAATGCATCTCATATATGAAAAGTCCTAGACTTTCGTTTCTAAGTAAGCACAATAGGTTACCCAGTAGCTGTATACAGATTTTTCCTGAGAGACACCCATAAATATTTTTATAAAGTGAACAAATTTCTGAACTCAAGCTTACTGAATGGATTCTCTTTGCTAACAAAATATTAATAAAAACATATTTGTACAAGGTTACATGGCATCATAACATGAGCAGACTGGGTTTTTGGGGGGAGGGTTGTTGGGAGGGGTTCCTGTTGTTCTTTTTGTTTCTTTATTTTAGATTATTTAGTTTGGTTTTGTATTTTTAAATGTTTTATTTATTGTTGATGACTACTTTTGTTATGTTATAGTTATTCTTATTAATTAAATTTCTGTACTGACCTTCATCCACAGATCAAACGGTGGTTTACAATGTAAGAACACAAAAATACATGCCATAATGACCAAAAAAATCCCTAACATCCTGCCCCAAACACAAAGTTTAAAAGACCATAGATAGTTTAGTAAGTCCAAGACCTGGGAATGTTTTTGCCTGGCACCTAAAGATATGTAATGAGGCCCCAGGCAAGCCTCCCTGGGTATGTGTATTACACCCAAAATTTCCAGAATCATTTCAAACTTGGACAATGAGTGCCACACTACAGCTGGCCTTTTGCTTTGCTGTGGTAGGACACCCTCTTGTGGAACAAAATGGAATGCGCCCCTCCTTTAATTAATTAAAAAATAAGCATAAAAAGTGGCATTTTAGCCTGATAACAGCTTTGCAGGCTAAAAACAGGCTTGCAAAGACTACCTGGTGAGGATTATAGCATTTAATTGTTTTCCATGTCCTACCACTCTAGCCACATCACCAGAATGGTCCTGACTCAGATTGTATTTATCAAAACCCACATAGCCCTGTTAAACATTCACATTCTTATATATCTAACACATTTCAAAAGTATAAGCATGCAGCACAATTCTATATATGTTTATTCAGAAGTACATTCCACTAAGTTCAGTAGGTCTTACTCCCAAGCATGCACACAGTTGCCTTCGGAATTGGTTTGAGATGTTACAAAAACGTACACCACTTGATTACCACAGATTACATATGTATACAAAATGAATAGCAACAGAAACACTTTCAGAAATGATTGCTTATTTTTGCAGATCATGAAAACCTAGTGCCTCATTTCCAGTGGGAATATATTTTATTTTCCAAGCTGTTATCACATGCAGGCAATATTTTGTTCTAAGAGTGGTTCTCCAGAGCACCCAATCCAAGTGAGCTTCTGTTCAAAGGAAGAAACTTAGCTCCCAATCAGCTTCCTAGCACCAATACCGGAAGCGAAACATACAATAGTGTGGCCAATGTTACATAATTTTCTCCCCATACAAGTATTAATACTCAGTGTTGAGAAATATTGTCAGTATTATTATACGTACAGGGGCATGTCACGCCTTAAAGGTAAAGGTAAAAGTAGTTCACCCAAAATATTTTTAGCGGAATAAACACTTCAGGATCTCATTACCTTACATTTAATGATGGTCACTGTAGATTTATTTCTTTATTAGTAGATAAAATAAAGAAAAACAACAGCTCAAAAACATACAAAATCCTCTATAGATTACTTACTTGTATTAAATCTAAAATGCCAAGTTCACTTTCTGAAGAATCAACACAGAAGACAAAGTACAATGTGGCATAATGTCGGTATATCAATTTGTTGTCAGATCCACCTATTAATCTAAAACAAAACAAGATAAACATTAACAATTAACTGCAACATTCCAAGTTGCATTTGTTAGGAGCTACATTTTTTAAACTAGCTGGTAAAATTGGGGACAGCTCCCCCTAGTGGTGCAGCAATAAAACTGTTAGCACATTGCAAAGCTTAACCAGGGTCCAGTACGGTCCCAAATTTGATAGGGAACTATATCGAGACTGTGTGTTCTGCATTGCAGGGGGTTGGAGTAGATGACCCTTGAGATCCCTTCCAATTCTATTATACTTGCAAGACTCCCTTACTCCATATATGGCCACTTAGCCTCTTCAATCTGGACAATTAGCACTGTTACAAATGCCACATAACACTTATTCTGCCCTTTCAAGAAATCTGGATTTTAGTGTGGCAGCACCCACACTTTTGAACTTCCTGCCTGTTGACATGGGGCAAGCATCTTCCCTGTAGTCATTTCAACACCTGCTACAAACATTTTACTTTAGGCAAGCCTATCCAGACATGTATCCATGTCATGTGTTTTAATCTGGTTTTAGCTTGTTGTTGAGTTTAATTATTTTTTGCATGTTTTGAATATTTGTTCTTGATTTCTTTTACTGATAATTGTATTGGGTATTTTGGTAAACCACTCTGAGGGTTTTATTACAATCAAACAGAATATACCGTGTTTCTCATATTTTAAGGCATCCCCAAAAAATAAGCCATGACAGGATTTTTAAGGGTTGGTGAAAAATAAGACATACCCCGAAAATAAGCCATGTCGTGTAGCCCCGACCGAGCGAGAGGCGAAGGCGCGGGACCCAGCAGGAGCTCCCTGCCTGCTTCCCCGAGCCGTCGCGCATCGGGGGACAGAGCCGAAGATCGGCGGGCGCTCCTTGCTGGGCTTGACAAGCCCGGGAAACAGCGCCCGCCGATCTTCGGCCCTGTGCTGTATGACGGGCGGGGGTGGGGGGGAAGCGGAGATTGTGCTCCGCTCTCCCCCCACCCCCGCCTGTCACCAAAGATCGGCGGGAGCTGTTTGCTGGGCTTGACAAGCCCGGCAAACAGCGCCCGCCGATCTTCGGCCCTGTGCTGTATGACGGGCGGGGGTGGGGGGGAAGCGGAGATCGTTCTCCGCTCTCCCCCCACCCCCGCCTGTCACCGAAGATCGGCGGGCGCTGTTTGCTGGGCTTGACAAGCCCGGCAAACAGCGCCCGCCGATCTTCGGCCCTGTGCTGTGTGACAGGCGGGGGTGGGGGAGAAGCGGAGATCGTTCTCCGCTCTCCCCCCACCCCCGCCTGTCACCAAAGATCGGCGGGCGCTCCTTGCTGGGCTTGACAAGCCCGGCAAACAGCGCCCGCCGACCTGTGCTGTGTGACAGGCGTGGGTGGGGGGGAAGCCCCCGCCTGTCACCGAAGATCGGCGGGCGCTGTTTGCTGGGCTTGACAAGCCCGGCAAACAGCGCCCGCCGATCTTCGGACCTGTCCTGTGTGACAGGCGGGGGTGGGGGGGAAGCGGAGATCGTTCTCCGCTCTCCCCCCACCCCCGCCTGTCACCAAAGATCGGCGGGCGCTGTTTGCTGGGCTTGACAAGCCCGGCAAACAGCGCCCGCCGATCTTCAGACCTGTCCTGTGTGACAGGCGGGGGTGGGGGGGAAGCGGAGATCGTGCTGCGCTCTCCCCCCCCCCGCCTGTCACCAAAGATCGGCGGGCGCTGTTTGCTGGCCTTGACAAGCCCGGCAAACAGCGCCCGCCGATCTTCGGCCCTGTGCTGTGTGACAGGCGGGGGTAGGGGAGAAGCGGAGATCGTGCTCCGCTCTCCCCCCACCCCCGCCTGTCACCGAAGATCGGCGGGCGCTGTTTGCTGGGCTTGACAAGCCCGGCAAACAGCGCCCGCCGATCTTCGGACCTGTCCTGTGTGACAGGCGGGGGTGGGGGGGAAGCGGAGATCGTTCTCCGCTCTCCCCCCACCCCCGCCTGTCACCGAAGATCGGCGGGCGCTGTTTGCTGGGCTAGACAAGCCCGGCAAACAGCGCCCGCCGATCTTCGGACCTGTCCTGTGTGACAGGCGGGGGTGGGGGGGGAAGCGGAGATCGTTCTCCGCTCTCCCCCCACCCCCGCCTGTCACCAAAGATCGGCGGGCGCTCCTTGCTGGGCTTGACAAGCCCGGCAAACAGCGCCCGCCGACCTGTGCTGTGTGACAGGCGGGGGTGGGGGGGAAGCGGAGATCGTTCTCCGCTCTCCGCCCACCCCCGCCTGTCACCGAAGATCGGCGGGCGCTCCTTGCTGGGCTTGACAAGCCCGGCAAACAGCGCCCGCGTGCACTTTTTTAAAAATAAGACATCCCTCAAAAATAAGCCATGTCGTGTTTTTTTGAGGAAAAAATTAATATAAGACATGACTTATAATATGAGAAACACGGTACATGTTGTCAAATAAATAAAACACACATTAAAGTCAAAACCATTTAGATCAGTAGGCAGTGACTCCTCATAATAAAGACTATATTATATAAAATGTACAAACATTGTAACGTAAAATATAACAGGTAATGTACAAACATCAACCTACGCTGGTACTGAAAAGGGTAACTATCCAAATGAAGAACAACACTAGATAAGAATGCATGTATGCCTTCTTCTAAAGCTGGTAGCCATGGCTTGCCAATTCAGGCAAAACAGAAAGCTACAGCTAAGTAGAGACTTACTGAATCACTTTGGGTATATGCAAAGGCACAGGCAAACAAAAGGATCATTCATATCTCAGTGTATTAAGCTGAGAGTGGTGGTCCTAATGCAACAACATGTGCCTGCTAACATAGTAAGGGACCTTGAATCCCAGAAGATCTGCACCTGGGTTTAGCCAGCCAATCAAAGCCATCTCCCAGAGTGTGGCTGCTGTTGCATGCTGACAGCTTCTAGGAATCACAGGTGAGAGCTGAGTGCAGGATGGGGACCAAAGGTGGAGAAACTACCCCAGAGGGAGCACAATATTTACCCTACCAGAGGCATTACCCTTCCTCACTCCATACAACCCTATGACACCAGTGACAATTCTGGCCACCATCAAATAAGTAAGCATCACAGCAGAATATGCACATTGTCTTCTAAGCCTAAACATTTTATAGGAAATGTCATGGGTTTTGATGTTGCACTTGTACAAAATCAAAATAATGTTGACGTGTCAAGTCTTCAAAGTAGGATACTTTCCCCCACCTTCATATTTCACTTTAACAACTGTGGATACAATTCAGGATACTTACAAGCCACCTTCTAGGAAATTACAGACATTTTCATCACGTTTTGAGACTAAATGAAATGTTTCTCTGATAATTTGTTGCTGTGTATCTTCACTCTGGGGGGGAAAAGAGACTAGGGTAGTAAAACAATCTATATTTCTAAATACAGTTGGATAACATAAGCACTGCTCCATCCCTGTCCACAATTTTGGTACAACATTTTAGGAGGAATATATAATGTAATATATACACATGCAAACACGCCCTTGGTACTGTTCCATACCACACATTGTTTCCGAAATAGACAAAATATCAACATACAGAAATATCTCCATCCTAGTGCAAGAGGGGGGAAAATAACATTATTCTGAATGGGTAATACATAAATGCTGAAACTGATTTCTTCAGGGGGAAATTCAACTAGGATCTCAGATTTTGCTTTGGGGCAAGAGTAGCATTTAAACTAAATTATTTATTACACACAAACTGATCCAATTCCAGTATTACTACATTAAAACTTTAGACTAGTATATTTTGCACAGCCACATTTTTTCCATTTCTAATTCATTATCAGAGTTTTGCCACACCTTACGAACTGACTAATTTATTATGACATCAACTTACAATAAATTTGTTTGTCTAAGGTGCCACAAAACTCTTAAGATTGTTTTCGCTGCAAAAGGCTACCACAGCTATCCCTCTAGTTTAACTCTCAAAGCATAGAACTGAGTAACTACCTAAACATGGATTCATCCTCTGAAGCATAGTCAAATCATCATGTCAAGCAAGATGCTGTGCACAAAAAAGACACAAACATCAGATTTGTACCTAGCCCCTTAAACTTTCACAAGATGCATTCAAAAATCCTTCTTGACAAGTTTTTTGCACTTACTTCACCTAAGATGTTCTGTAACTCTACCACATTATAAAATTTCTATATTAGCACAACACAAGAAACAAGCTTTGCTTATGCAAATACATTTTTGCAGTATTTAAAAATGACTAAAAAAATAAGAACTTTTGGAGTTGCTAAGGACAATGGCTCTGCAATTTTTATACAGCATAGTTCTCATTCTATCCTTCTTCCCTCTGACAATCACCAAGTAAAGGAACCAACTAAGAGTGGTGCTGTGGGTTAAACCACTGAGCCTAGGGCTTGCCGATCAGAAGGTTGGTGGTTCAAATCCCTGCGACGAGGTGAGCTCCCGTTGCTCGGTCCCAGCTCCTGCCAACCTAGCAGTCTGAAAGCACGTCAAAGTGCAAGTAGATAAATAGGTACCGCTACAGTGGGAAGGTAAACGGCATTTCCGTGTGCTGCTCTGGTTCACCAGAAGCGGCTTTGTCATGCACATGACCTGGAAGCTGTACACCAGCTCCCTCGGCCAATAATGCGAGATGAGTGCTGCAACCCCAGAGTCATTCATGACTGAACCTAATAGTCAGGGGTTCCTTTACCTTTTAAGAGTCACTTTGGGTTGACATGTAACAACTTTTTAACAAGTTTTCTTCTTTGTATTAAAAAACCCCAGCAAATACATCATCATGGATAGCAAATGTATCTGAGTTTAAATGTGCAAACATAGCACAAACAGAATGACCACAAGTACAAAATAGACTTAAGGATACTCAAAATTTTCTGATTGGAAATGGTAGCACCATTTTCCCTCTTGTCATATGGAAAGCAACCTTTAAAAGTGACATCCCCTACACATTTCTGTCCTGCTAACAAACATCCAGTTTTTAGTACCCTTTCTGTGTGTGTGTATTTAATAGTGCCAACCACTACAAACTTGGAATTCCTAACCATTCAGGATCAATACCAACCATAACCCCAAAGCCTGGCTGAGTATCACATGTCACTAATTAGAAGGAAGCATCAGCTAACAGGCAACATAAGAACTCTTCTGCATCAAACAATAATCACCTGCTTCTCATCTTACCCACTAAAATACCGTTAGAGCTGTCATCCTCCTACCCATCCTGCTCAGCCCAATGTGCTAAAATACAGCAAAGCAACCCCCTGTGCCACCAACATTTATCTTTCTTCACCATTCAGCTTAACTATTTAATCTCCCATTGTTGTTGCTGTAGTTGGCATCTGTCTGTCTCAAGAGACAATGGAGTTCGCCTCTGGGGGGCAAAGTCAAACCGCTGGGTAGCAGCACTTAAGTGATCTCCCAGGGCAGAAGCCTGGACAGTGTGTATGGAGGTTCTGGGTCACCCATATAACAAGATTCCCCTCTCTTGGCCTCGCTGATGTGGTCCAAAAGAAAGCAGAGCAATACAAAGGACTTGTGTTGTGCCCGCACATCCATGGGCAACATCTTTGGAACATTTCTTGCCTCCTCAGTCCTGCAGTATGGCTACAAGGTGGATGGAGCTAGCTGCTTGCTGTTTCCCTTACATGGACTAAGACTAGTCTTGATATGCAGAACTGAAAAGCATAGGTGGAGCTCGTTTTAGGGGCAACACTGTCCCCAGTGTCATCTAATATCTACATGAAACCACTGGTTGGGTTGTTCATGGTGGGCAGTTGTAACTCTGGTGATGGCAATGTCTGTTTTGCACAAGAGAGGGGTCAGGGTGAAACTAGGCTTTATTTCACCGGGGTCAAAGACCAAGCTTGGCACCCCCATGCGCATTTGCGTCCACACACAGGCTGGGAGCCTCAATGGCACCCCTCTGGAGACTTCACCAGGGGCAAAAAAAAACCCCAGCTAGCCCCCCTCCCCCAATAGCTAAGGCACTGGGAGGGTTGTTACCTCTAGTGGGCGACACGTCATGCTCTTATATCTCTATTTAAAAGGCACTTGTCACAGACCTGGAGAGCCGCTGCTGTCGGGGACAACCATGAGCCAGATGACCCGGTGACCTAACTTCTCACAAGGCATGCTTGTGATGGTGGGTCTATGGATATGAACCAGTAATTCTACAACTCCTGGAGGCCAGGATACGGTCGGCAGGTGATGCAGAGCAGCACAGGAGCTGACTCCTAGGGACCGAGGCCCTTCACCCCCTACCCCCCAAATAAGGTGGGGTGGGCCCCCCCCAAAGTGGATGAGCATTGCCATTCCAATGGTGTACGTGTGCGATGTCATGTGATTGGTTTTATGAGGCAGGGCTTACCTGCTCACCCCCCACCTCCCCATTATCTTATTCAAGTCGGCAGCGCAAAGGGCCAGCGCCAACACCAGGGCTGGGGGAGAGAGTGAAGAAATGCCTAGGAGGGAGGGAACATGTGCAGAGTGCTTTCCCTGAAAGTAAGCCATAGGGGAGGAAGAGAGGAATATACGTCTCTCTGGACAGGAGCCGCCTGAGCGAAGGGCGTCGCCTGGGCAGGGCCGGATTTAGGTTTGATGAGTCCCTAAGCTAATGGGGCCCTTTATATGTCCAGCTGTCCTTTGTCAACAACAAATGGTCGCTGTTTTTTGTGTTGAATATATGCTATATGGTAATTTATGGATCTAATAGGTATCTAAAGCCATTTCCACATAACAAAATATGTATTTTATCCAAGTACATCCAGATTTTTTTCCTTTACATTTTTTTGGGGGGGCCCTCAAGAGAGTGGGGCCCTAAGCTACAGCTGTTTAGCTTATACGTAAATCCTGCACTGATCTTGAGGGAAGAGAAGAGGGCACCTGCCTCGCAGCGCCAAGGGAAGCGACGGCGACCCCCCCCCCTTCATTCGCAATGAGCTCCCCCGCCACACAGCCATGCCACCGAGTCCGGCCCGCCCGCCCGCCCGCCGCTTCCCGGCGACCTCTCCTCGCCCCCACTCACATAGCGCTGGTAGAACTTGGAGAGCCGCGGCTTGCCATGGTTGTTGAATATCAGGATGGCTTTAATCATGGTGAGGGAGGAGCAGCTGCTGCTGAAGAGCCGAAAGAGAGAGGCGGTTGCGGTGGGGGGGCTCTGCGCCTCCCCCAGTCCGGGGCCCGCGACTCCGGCCCCCTAAAAACCCGCCTCTACCGAAACACACCACAGGCGCTTGAACCGCTCCTAGCTCACGTGACGACGAGAAGAGTAGAAGCGATGGGGGGAACCGTCATCTGACTGACACGAACTACAAGGACGGAAGCGCGCGAGGGACAAAACGGCGGCGGCGGCGCGGTCACGTGCCCCTGGCAGGAGCCTATGAGAGCGAGCGCCGCTGGGGATGCTGCTTCCGCTGTTTCGTTACTATGTCGGAGCTCGGCGGGGAGCAGGAGCAGCCCTGTGGTGTTGCTGCCGCTGCTGCCGCTACTCCTTTTCCGCCTCAGGAGGGCGGCCGGGGTGAAGGTGGCGACGATGCCCCGGAGGGCGGGGCGGGGCCTACGTTGGGGGTGCTCGAGTCGGCTCCCGCTTCGGCCGTTTCCCCGGTGACCGAGGAACCTGCGGGAGACACCAGGAAGAAAAGTAAACGGGCGGGTCGCGAAAGGGCCGACGCCCCGGCGAAAGGGAGAGGCTGGAGGGAGGGAGGGTCGCCCTAGGCAGGTATCGCAGGCCTCCCTGAACGGCTGAGGGCTAACGCTGCGCTGTCAAGTTTAATCTAAAAGGTCCCGATCTATTGTCCCTCTTACCTGCCAGTTGTGCTTCCGTTGATCTTGCTCGGCGCCCCAGGCCTCCATGAATCAAATGATTTCTTCTGGTTCCCCACCAATAAATGACACTTGTATTAATAAATATTATTGTATGATTGGAAGCCAACCAGAGTGGCTGGGGAAACCCAGCCAGATGGGCGTGGTTGGTATAAATAATAAATTATTATGTTTATTATTTATGTTAGGTGTGGGCAGGACACCCTCTGTCTCTGTCTAGCAGATTCGGACCAAAAGGTCTCAACAATAGTTGTTTTAAATTACTTTCTTTTGACCCCAAATGTTCAGAAAAATCTCAACATCGACAATTTCTACTTTTAGTTAAGTATTTTTATTTATTTACTTGATTTGGGGACACAGCTTTCCCCCCCCCCCAAGCTATACCCATGTATGTATATCCTGCTGTACCTCAAGGGCTCAGCAGCAGTATTTTAGGTATATAAATTCTACAATTACATGATTTTTGCAAATTATTCTGTTGCATTTCTCCTTATTTGTTTCCTACATTTTATTGATTATCTTTCAGTATACTTCAGTGACATGTTCTGCTGTGTTTCCATTTGTTCTCATTTGCAATTTTCTCTGCTTTCTAGTTGATGTTTTGCTCAAGGCTGTTGGGGATACCCCTATAATGAAAACCAAGAAATGGACAGTAGAGAGAACGCGCACAATCCAAGCACTTATTGACTTCATCAAAAAGTTTCTCAAACTAGTGGCCTCAGAACAGCTGGTATGTGATGTCCTCCTTCCCTATTTAGGAATATGAGAGCTATCAGTAAGAGCTGAATCAGTGGGATGCTGCTGGGAAGCTCACAAGCAGGGCATGAAGGCACCAAATGTTCCCTCTAGTTTGTCCCCACCTATCTCCAAAATATATACTTGATGAGTTCTGAGTCCCCAAATCTATTTGAAAGTTTACTACTATGTATATGGGTAAGGTTTTCCAAGGTTAATTCTCATAGTAGTAGAATAATGGCTTTAGATACAGTGGTACCTTGGGTTTACAGACGCTTCAGGTTACAGACTCCGTTAACCCAGAAATAGTACCTCGGGTTAAGAACCCGCGTGGCGGCAGCAGCGGAAGGCCCCATTAGCTAAAGTGGTACATCAGGTTAAGAACAGTTTCAGGTTAAGACCAGACCTCCAGAACGAATCGAGTTCTTAACCCGAGGTACCACTGTATTTTGAATTCCCTCTATCGGTTTCATTAAATCTAGGCTGAGCTGAGATCCTGAGTGGATGTAACTTGAAACTAAATGTAATGTGAGCATCTTCAAGTGAATGATTGAGGTTCCAGCTATACATTTATGCTGTTGTCAAAAATGACAAAAGACAGAGAAATATAGAAGCTATTAAACTTGAACTGTGAAAAAATAGATGTTAGGTGAAATGGTTGTATGGGTGCAAAAGTAGCCACGTTATATACTGGCAGTGGTTTTAGTTCACAAATGCTAACCCAGTTCTGAAATGATTGTTGTGTTGAAACTGAATATTTTAATATTGAATCAGCTAGCTCAGTGGTTCCCAACAGGTGGTCCGGGGACCCCCAGGGGTCCGCGAGCTATGCCAGAGGGGTCCGCAAGATGCTATTAGAATAAAAAATATATTAAATATATTTCGTATGATAACAGGTTTTTTTTGTTTTGGCCGCTTCCTGCATGAGCAGAGTCTAGCGCAAAACTAGAATTAGATAGAGGCAGTAGTTCTGCTGTATGCCGTTAGGTGGCGCTTTACCAACACTACTGTTTTGCAAAGAGGCAGCGCGCACATTCTACTAACGCTCACCTTCCCAAGATGCTTTGCGCGCGTCGGCTTCATTTGTGCGCTACTGCGCAGGTACCCTGTCTTCTCCATTCCCCTCCCTCCTCCCTGGCGCGCGCTGCCTCTTCGCAAAACAGTAGTGTTTGTAAACAAGAAACTTGGAGATAAGGCAATGAAAAAGATCCTTCCATTTGCAACCACATATCGGTGTGAGCAAGCATTTTTCTTCCATGTGTTTCATGAAAAACAAATATAGGAATCGGCTCGACATGCGGTCGGATTTCAGAGTGAAAGTTTCAAGTTTGGAACCTAATATTTCGGAAATAATGGACTCAAAGGACAGATTTAACTCATCTCATTAAGAATTGAAAATTAAAACTAACTGTATACTGATGGAGTACTCCGTTGTAACTGTAAAAAACGTATAAATATAACATATAAAAAGACTCTCACTTTTTAATTTTAGGATTAGGAATTAATGGGGGTCCTTGTCACAATAGCGGCTCGATGAGGGGTCCTCGAGAAAATTTTGTTGGGAACCCCTGAGCTAGCTCATTGTTCTACTCACAATGTTTGATCAAGAGCCATGAACCCCCAAAATAGTTGGACTCTTATCCAATCTAGCTTTCCTGCAAAGCTTTCACAAATAGCCACTTGGCAACTATCCATAAAGGAACTTCGGTTGTGGCCAAGCCGTTATCCTGATGGCAATTTGTCTTTTCTTTCACTCCTGTTACCAAAGGACTTCAAGTAACTATGAGCTGGAGGTGGGCTGAAGGAGGAGCAAACTCATGTCAACTCTTAAGTCCTCAGGCCAGTAAATATGAGTAGGCTGGCTTCCTTCGCCCTTGTTGAACCTTGAGCTTATGGCTGACTGTAGACTGTTCTTCTCTTAGCCCTGTAATTGCAGTGACAGGATTCTGGTAACACAGGAGATAATATTGTCTGATAAAAGTTTTCAGTTTAAACAGAGCAACTTCCTCTAAAACTTACCAAGTATCTCTTTCTCATACAGTTTATTTATGTGAATCAGTCTTTTGCTCCTTCACCAGACCAGGAAGTTGGAACACTATATGAGGTAATTCTCAGCTTCTAAGTATTTCCTTTTCTCTTCTTTACATTAGAAACTAAGGCAGGCATAGGCAAACTCGGCCCTCCAGATGTTTTGGGACTACAACGCCTATCATCCCTAGCTAACAGGACCCAGTGGTCAGGAATGATGTCTCAAAACATCTGGAGGGCCGAGTTTGCCTATGCCTGAACTAAGGGCACCATTCAATTTTTTGGATGAGGCAAAGGTTGCCCTTCCCAGAACAACTTCACCAGCACAGAGCTCTCTGTTCCACCCACTAAAGGTCAGTCCTCCCATTGTCAGTCTACAAAAGGGTATTCCAGAGAGGGAGGGAATGTGGCTGAGCCAGCCTGGAATCCATTAGCCAGCTCTACTGCCATGACTTGGTGGTTTGGGCCCAATGAAGGGTGGAATGCTTTACCAGCTTCAGGCTGGCATAGCCCAGAGCAAGCTTTTACCTGCCCTTCCAAATGCATCAGTGGTTCAGTGAGTCTCACTGCCTGCTCTGGTGTCTGGATTGCTCTGTAAAAGGTTTCAGTTTGATTACAATTTCACTCCATGTCTGCTGGAGCAAATGCAGCATGTAACTTTCAAAGTATGTTGTCAACAGGTGGCAGCATTTTATAAGAAACCTTCAATAGAATGTTGACACTATGTATTGGGCTGTATAATAGCAACCCAACAGTTTATCGTTTTAATTAAATATTAAATTTGTTTGACTCCTCTGTTTCTTGTTCTATTGCAGTGTTTTGGAAGTGATGGCAAGCTTGTACTGCATTATTGTAAATCTCAGGCCTGGGGATGAATTAGGAGCTACAAGTGCTTGGGATTCTTAGAAAATGAATGGGCTATAAAGATCTGCAGAAACATTCCCCAGGGACAAACTGAAGAAATGTCTGCATTGTTACCCATGGAGTTCACTTTATTCTCCCTATTTTCTCTACTTGTCAGTATAGGAGATAAATACAAGAACTACGTAGCCTCCCGGCTTCCATTTTCTTCATTTGATCACTTGCTTTGTGCAAATAATTGTTTGTGTGCCATCTGTACAGCTGAGCTGCCTGTCCTTGCTCCAGGACTTGAGTCTTGTTTTGAAAGGATACTATCTCCTGACTTGGAGAGTACATAGATCATTATTTCATCAGGCTGCATGGAAGTTTACAGTCTCCCTTTTAGGATATTTATTGTAGATGGGCAGCTGAAGTATCTGTATATGCATAAAATAGTTACATTTTCTTATGACTATTTGTTTTAAACACAGTTGCTGGGATTTAACTTTGGAATCTGTAGTCCCAAAGAGACTTTAGGATGGTGTTTCTCAAGCAGCAGCCCTCCCAACTAATCTCCTTCCTTCCCCTTATTCACTACACAACCAAGTATATACAATGAAATGCAGAAATATAAATGCAGGAATATTGGGCAGCTTTGAGAATAAAGGTTATCATTTAACAAATCATGAATTTATTGTTATTGCTTGTTTGTAGAGCCCCTTTGACATTTATATTCATTGTAGACTTTCATCTTGTATTTCTTACAACAGGTTGCTTCAAGTTAAACCTACTAGACCCTGTAGGTGAATGAATAACTTTAAACACCCAAAGCGACCTTGTAGGAAAGTAGAGATCACACATTAGCTTTTCTTATCTTAGCTTCAGGAAATAAAATAAACTGGAAATAGGCAGTACCAATAGTGACATACCATTTCTCCATTATCCAAAACCTATTAAATGTGAATACAGTGGTATCTCTGGTTAAGAACTTAATTCGTTCCGGAGGTCCGTTCCTAACCTGAAACTGTTCTTAACCTGAAGCACCACTTTAGCTAATGGGGCCTCCTGCTGCCGCCGTGCCGACAGAGCACAATTTCTGTTCTCATCCTGAAGCAAAGTTCTTAACCTGAGGTACTATTTCTGGGTTAGCAGAGTTTGTAACCTGAAGTGTTTGTAACCTGAGGTACCACTATATCACAATACTGTAGATAAGCTTTCCAAGTTTGGCCTGCATTATTTCTTCCTGGTGCTATTGTTGGTATTGTTGGATTAACATTTACAATGTTAATTTCCAAAAACACAAATGCAGCACTGATCATGCTGCAGTTGACTAAACTCAGTACAGTATGTGAAGACTGCTTTATAGCCCAATGTAATGGGCTGTATGAATAAAATATAGAAACACCACTATGAATGGCTGTGACAAAGCAAAATGTCATTGTCAGTTGTGTGTGACAAGGTAGGACAATCTACACATCTGCACAGATCAAGCTATACAGCCAAGAACACAGTATGCCACAGTTAAATATTTGATCTATATGATAGTGCCATTAAAGGAAATTGAAATGGTTTAAGCAAGTGATCAAAAGCGACTGATAAGCTTTCATTGAGTTTCCATTGTTATTAGACAAAGTAAAATGCTAGCAATACTTTAAAAATGCATTACAAAATATAAGTGGAGTATTTGGGACTTATAATCAATCCTAGAAAATTTAAAGCACATTGTTATTAAAGTGCAACTATTTAACACTGGGCAAGCTCCTCTCCTTCCCCTGCCCCACCCTTAATACCTAGCCAGAGGAAAAGTTCTGATAGACCTTACAGCTTGCTTTCTACTTTGGGAGATCTACTTTAATAGGCCCTTATAATAAATTTTGAATAATCTAATAATGAAAAATGATAGAGAAATAAAAGTAGCCTTTCTGTCCTATGAAACAGGCAAAAAATCTGCAGTGTTCTTTCTAAAGCTTTTGGATTTAAATGTCACTGTAGATTGCTTTCTCTTAAGTCACCTGCCTGCTTAAGCCCCTTATATACCTTGCTAAAAATTGAAAACTTCTCTTCTATATTCACTCATGGGAATGAACTACAGTACTTTGATCCTAAACCTGCTGTCCTTGGGTGAGAAGCCACCTTTTACCATTCTGAATTTTCATACAAGACACAGGTTGTTGCAGAGGTTGTTGTTTAGTCGTTTAGTCGTGTCCGACTCTTCGTGACCCCACGGACCATAGCATGCCAGGCACTCCTGTCTTGCACTGCCTCCCGCAGTTTGGTCAAACTCAAATAAAAAAACCAATATTCACTCATGGGAATGAACTACAGTACTTTGATCCTAAACCTGCTGTCCTTGGGTGAGAAGCCACCTTTTACCATTCTGAATTTTCATACAAGACACAGGTTGTTGCAGAGGTAGCTAACTTAATTGGTAATATGTAACTGTGAGTGCCTATGTGTTTCAATTTATAAACATAGCCTGGTTCCGCAAAACACACCTGGTTGGTTATTGCGCCATGAAAAGCGGAGACTACTGTAATATAAAAGAGTGCCTTCAGCAATTTTGTTGCTGAGTTAAAAGATTAGATTAGAATATGCCAACGTTGCCTGGGGGGGAATCACTCTTGGCTTCATCAGTTGTATATTCCTTCTCCCTTTTAAGTACGAAGAACAGCGCCTTTGTGCTGTAAGGCTACGGCGGCGCGCCAGTCGGGGCCCCTTAAGAAGCGAGGCGGGCAAACAACCCGAAAGTGGGGGGAGCCCAGTCGCCCCATCTTGCAACGGCGACGAGGGCTTTTGAAAAACCAGCCTGTGATAGGTTACGGTGACGGTGGGGGTGGCCCTTTTTCAGCGTGTTCTAAAAGCCTAGAGCTAGCCGAAGCAGTTTCGCGGTGCCTCCCTTGCGCGCTCCCTGTCCTTGAGCACTTGGTACGTTCCCATCGAACTCCAGGAGATAAATAGCGGCAAGCCAAGGCACCGGCTGCGAAGCGACGCGGCGCTTTCATTGTGCAACTCGAAGCAGGCTCTGCAAAAGCGCATCATGGATCATCCCGGGCAGACGGAATTGTGGAAAGCGCAGACGCTGGACGAGCTGATCCAGATCCTGCATCGGTTGTTTTCCGGCGACAAAGTCAATGTGGCAGAAGTGCAAACCTTAATGGAATCTTACGAGAGCAACCCGGAGGAGTGGCTCAAATTTGCTCAGTTTGACCAGTTCAGGTAAACTCGGTGGGAATTGAGGAGATTAGTTCGCCTGAACAAGCAAACGGGTGACAAGCTGGCTGGTTTATTCCTATTCTCCTGGGAACGAAAAGCGGTCAATACGTGCTTCTAAAATGAGAGTCGCTTTGCTTAAAATGCCAAACTGACGTGATTTTCTTGGAGCATTTCATTAATTTTGGTACAAAATTAGTGCGGATCTTTTAGAATTTAAATAGCAATCTATTCTCCAGGCGCACTTTTCTTGTACTTTGTTTGCACGTTTGATGTTCGTAGGTGTTGCGAATTCAAGTATCTTGCTCAGATTCCTTTCCGTGTATCTTTTATGGAACATTTGCTACATATGTAATTTGCTGCTAATAGCTAACATATGTGTTGTGCAGATAGTGGCTCCTTTTTTAGCAGCTTGCATTCAGGCCAGCGGTTTGAGTAGCTCAAATCTCCTTTTTTGAGAAGTGGGATGCTGCGCAGCTTGGAGGTGGTTGGCACTTTAAAGATGAGTCGTGGCTCTTAGAAACAGCTGGAATGAGAATGCCTACAGAATTTTTTTTGGCAGGCCTCGCAGGCGGACTAACTGGCAGCCCATCCCTTCAACTGCAAGTACAGTGATGTCCAAAAGTCTAGTTCAAAGCACCCCAGGAGTGGGTCAAGGTGGCAGGATTAACACCAGGCTTTTGGGTCACAGCCTTTCTTCCTAGTTTGGCCTTCATTTTGTAGCTTGTGTGTTGGGTTTTTGTTTGTTTGTTTCTTTGTATGACTAGCCTGTTAAATGTTAAACTTTGACTGGTTTATCTTGCAACATTAGGGCTTTTCCAAAGTTGTTTTCTTCTTCTTTCTCGGGCATTCCAGTCCATTTGAAATGGCACTCCAGAACAAAGCAATATGCCTGGTGGTGGAAATCTGGAAGCAGCCTAATAAAGGTAGAGTTAATGTGCCCTCCATGTGGTGGTAGACCACAACGTCCATTATTACTGACCATTGCACATGCTGATGGAGCTGTAGTCCCAACAACTTCTCAAGGGCATCATATTGCCTACTCCTGGCCTAAAACATGTGCCAGGAGTGGGGGTGGGGTGAAGGCACTAATGAGATGTCTACTGAATACTGTTCCAAATCTTGTGTCACAAAAGTCCTGTGCCTCCTTTAATTACTGGATAATCATCACTAATCATTTTTCTCAGGGGCCTGTTTCATAATCTGTACCATTGAACAAGGCTAAGTTCAGCCATTGGTTGCTGTTAAATAGTTGGTGATTCACATCTACATTTCCTTTCCATATGGACTGCATGAGCAAATGTATCTGCACCAGCAAGCCCCTCTCTGTGAACTGTCAATGTGTCAGAGTGACCAAAAATTATTGCAGTGTGAACTCCTAGTCATGCAGTAATTCCCTCTCCATCAGCACCAGTACAACTGTTCAAACATTACATTTTGGCCTTAATCAAGAGCATGGATTAAGGCAGCTAGCCTTTTTTGCAGTCCAAGGGCCGCATTGGTTCACTGTCAAAAGTGAATCTTCACCTTTAAGCAGGGTTTTTTTCTGGAGTTTTTCACATTGAAGAAAGAAATACAGGTTATACATATTTTTTTTAATTACTGGCCACTGACCCACAATTTGACCATACTAATTTGAGTGTGATGGAAGATGAATTTGGATGACCAAAAGTGCCTCCAACCACTTGGTAGCTTAGTTGTCTGTTACTTCCTGTCAAGTGGCAATGAACAATAGGATATATCATTTATATGGCACTTTAAAGAGTTTTTAAAACAACCCACATCTATTATTAATACATAATTATACATAATATAAGCAGAAGCAGCATGCATCATCAGTTGGTGGTTGTTTTCATTAATGATGATGCATGCTGCTGCTACTATAGTGAATACATAATTTTACTGCAGAAGCTTAGCTATACCTGACCAGAAATCCAGTTATGATCAATCACTATTTTCCTCGAGTCTAAAACTTTCCCAAGACGTTACATGCACATCAGATGTGCCCCTATAATCATAATTTCATTGTTTATCCCTTAACTATCTTGAGTTTAGGTACTCCTGCAAATTTATACATGTATATGGTCACTTCATGGTGTTCAGGTTCCCTCAGTCTGTAATGTTGTGGTGAAAATCACCAAAGCAACTTCAAAACTTGCTTCACTCAAATGGCTGCATGCATAACAGTTTGTTTGAATAAATTAGCATGACTGTTGATTAACCCTTAATGCTGAAACTAAACCATCCTTTTTATGGAGCTATTCATAGTGATTAGTAGAAAGATAAAAGTGGGTTCTTCGGTTCACCCAGATTACCATGTGTGTTGTGTGTTGTATAGTGTGTGCGGCACAAACTGAACCTTATCCTATGACCTGCCTCACTGAAGAGACCATAAACCATACAATGATCCACTGGATGGGACTGGGGTCCTATTCTGATACTCTCCCTACAGATAAGTGTGTGTGTGTGTGTGTGTGTGTGTGTGTGTTGATAATACATTTATAATTAGCTTAAATGCCAGTTTCTCTGCAAATGCATTTTTAGCAGAAGTTAAAACAGGTATTTCTTAATCCCATATCAAGCCTCCTTCTGGTTCCTGTTCTTTGGCACACTTTCCCAAATGATTAACTTATGTAGGTGACAAGAAGTCATCTTCAGTGTTTCTTTGGAGGGGGGGAGTAAGCAGCAGCAACAGAAAATGCACACAAATAGCCAATTCCTTAGGGAGGCTGATAATCAAATCAAGAGGATGGCAGGGGCTCTAAGATGCAGATTCCACTTCTGCTGACTTTTAGTTCAGAGTATCTTATTTGGGAAGGGGGTTAGGGGGAGACTTAAGTTCAATCCATTAAGTGCTGCAAAACATACTGGATGGTCTGTAGCAGTCTGGCATACTTGCCTATTGTGCTTTACACCTGCCCTGAAGGCTGAATATTAGCAAAGTGGCTAACAATAAAAAAGTAAAAACAATCCACAATGAATATTAAACAAAGCAGATGAATTTCAGCTACCGGTAAGCGTGTGTGTGTGTGTGTGGCTGTCTGTCTGTCAACCAGATGGTTGGCGTTTGGAGCCCACCCAGGAATGGCTGTGGGCAGGATTCCTGCATTGCAGAGGGTTGGACTAGAGGACCCTTGGGGTCCCTTCCAACTCTGATTCTGTGATCTAAAGCCCTGAAGACATGAGAATTACTCACCGCAGGGGAAATACCCCACAACCAGACTGCCATAGCCCAGATCTGCGAGGGTCCCCTGCCTGAAACCCCGGGAAGCCTTGTTTGAAGGCCCCTTCCCATGGCGTGTGGAAACAGTATGTTCCACCATCAGTGCAGGCTGGGGTTCTCTTTGGGGGCTGCTGGGTGACCCCATTGGGGTGCGAGAGCAGCGCATCCACGGAGCCCGCAGCCCCGCCCCCTTTCCTTGCGCGTTCCCTGCCCCGCCCCGCCCCCTCCTTTTGACTGCTTTCTCCCGGCTTCTCCCAAGTGCCACGCACTGAAGGTTTAGAGGCAGAGGGAGGGCGGGGACCCGATGGCCAATCAGAGCCGCTTTTGAGCAACACCCCTGAAGGGTTGCGCCAATGAGAGCTGGCTCGAGGTAAATAGCAGCCCGAGCCTCCCGGGGAGGTTGGAACTTGTGGAGATTTTTTGTTGTTGTTTTTTGTACTTCTATAAGACTCGATGGAGGGGCGTTGGCAGTCCTGGAGGACAATGTCTAGTTCATAGGGCTGTGCCCCGCAAATAATTTAAGGAGCAGGCTATTACTGCGCGAATTGATCGGATGTGCCTTCCTGGTCGTTTTGCAAATACTGTAAGCTGCTTTCGAAATGTTAACAAGGAGGGAAACGAATGGCTGACATCAAGCCAAGTGTTTTCTTTTCCCTGATCTGTGCCAGGTTATTGCGTTCTCTAACAGATATTTTTTGGGACAAGGCACCGGCAGCAAATCAGGGGCTTTCTGGCTTCCCAGCCTTCTGGCGTTCCACTGTTGGAAAGGTCCCCTTGGAACCCTCGTCTGCAAACTTGCCTCCACTGGATTGTGTACCGATTCAAGCTTGCCCGCGCACACCTGACCTTTAAAAACGAAAACAGGGTGTGTCTACTGCACCGTATTAAAAGTCAGGCTTTGATTTAATTATAAATCAGGTGCTATTGCTCAGTCTGCCGCGTGCCCCCTGTCCCCCTTTCATAGCTGCCAAGTTTTCCCTTTTCTCGCGAGGAAGCCTATTCAGCATAAGGGAAAATCCCTTAAAAAAAGGGATAACTTGGCAGCTATGCCCTTTGCTGTATTCCTTAGTCTTTTTCATACCATTTCTAATCTTCGATTATTGTGCAACACTTGCTGTTGGCATTGTGAAACTAGTTTGTTCTTATCTTGCTTGGCAGAATTCCCTGTAAAGTTGGCTTTTTATCAGGAGGAGAGTCGCTCACACACCCCACACACTTTGGATTTGCATGCATATATATCTTCTGCAGAAAAGTAGCTTAAATGGTTGGGACCATTTGACAACAAATTCAGTAACTTCCTTGTTGTTACAAAGCTTCTGTAGTTACAATCTCATTGCAGAAATTACCTCACCCAAGAAGTATTTGGGTTATGTTGTGCTTTTCTATTTATAGGTTGTGCTGCTGTTGACCAAATGTAACCATCACTCTACATCCTAATTTATATTTATCTAATCTTTTTCAGCATTCTTGAACTATAGCAATAGGATAAATATTCCTAAATATTTGGGCTTCAACAAGATCTGCAGTTAATGGGGTTTACACCACAATCAAAAGTTTTGTCTATTCAGTCTGACCGATTTCCAAGACCCACTGATCACACAACTGTGGGCCTGATTGAATTCTGTGTTTCCATGATGGCTGGGATTCAGAGCTACTTTAGCTATCCCTTAAGGCCAGTGGGGTTTCTTTATTCATTTCCTTTGAATGGTGGACCACTATGCCATGTCACAAACCTTTGGAATCTTAAAAGTAAGGGAATGAGGATCTGCTCCTTGAGAAAGACATGTCCAGATTCCCTTAGGTACATGCAAAAATTGTGTGGTTCCTTGTCCAGTCAACAAAGAGAGTAGGGGGCTGTAGCTCAGTAGTGGAAGCCAAGCACATGCATTGCGTATGCAAGATTCTGGGTTCCAATCTTGACATCTCCACACAGGGCTGGGAAGGACTCTTGCCTTAAACACTGGAAAGCAACTGCCAGCCACTATAGATAGTACTGACCTAGGAAAGGACCAATGGTTCAACTTGTATGTGTATATATAATATACTACTAACTTAAATGGTTTGTTGAGACAGACAGATGCCATCAGCTAACATAGATATATAAAGTACCAAGTCTGTAATCACTGGAATTCAATTCCTGAAATTTGTTACTTAAGACTTACAACCTAGTTTTTAATAATTTGTATTTTACATAAAAGTTAATTCTTGTTGACTTTTCATTTGATTCTGTTCACTCTCCATTTTCTGAGAGAGATCCTGGAAAGGATAAAACTCACTCAGCATTGTAAACCGCCGTGATATATTTTTATGACCCTTATATGATAAAGGTATAAATATTGCAGTTTTAGGATGCCACTGACTGAAAGAAAATAGGTCTGAATATATGGACAAGTGCAAGAGTATGTTTATGTGCAAGTGTGGTTCCCCCCCCCCTTAAAAGATAAAACTTGGGAGTAATACAAGCACTTCACCTATATTATCAGATATATTATCTCAATGAACCTTAGAACTACCCAGTAAGATAGTAGAGTATTATCAAGATAATTTGTATGCAGTAGGTACTAATTGTTCAAAACAATGCAGTGAGTAGAACTGTCATACAGCTCAATCACAAAATATTACTAGATGGATGGCGTAGGGGAGCAGGCTGGAAAATAGCAACCATTAATTTTTTTAATTTGCATATACTGTTCAAGGGAGATGTGCTCTGAACATCTGTTTCTGCTTCTCAGTGATGGCTCTTAAAATAAAACCTGCATCTTATTCTTTCAGGTACACAAGAAATCTTGTGGATAAAGGAAATGGAAAGTTCAATTTGATGATCTTATGCTGGGGTGAAGGCCATGGCAGGTTTGTGGCTATATATATATATTTTCCCATAATATAAAGCTGTACAGGCAGAGGGCCTTCTCGGTAGTGGCGCCCGTCCTATGGAACGCCCTCCCATCAAATGTCAAGGAAATAAACAACTACGGGTATCTGACTTTTACAAGACATCTGAAGGCAGGCCTGTTTAGGGAAGTTTTTAATGTTTCATGTTTTGTGTTTTTAATATTCTGTTGGGATCCGCCCAGAGTGGAAAACCCAGCCTGATGGGCATGGTAATAATAATAATAATAATAATAATAATAATAATAATAATAATAATAATACAATACATTGCATCTGTGCCGCAAAAAAGGTACTGTAGCCTTATATAGATGGTATATTATAAAACTCCATTAACTGTAACCCAGGGGTCGGCAAGGTTTACCTCTTTACCTTGCCTGGGCCGGTTCACTCAAGTGGAGATCCCTCCGTGGGCCGGATCACACACGCATGTGAGCGTGCGCAATTTCCGGTGTCTGTGCCGCAGAAGTGAGTCCCTGCGCCGAGCTGCGCCAGTTTAGCGCAGCGCATGGGGACTTGCCGAGGGGGCAGCTCAGTTCGGGCAGCTCATGGGCCGGTTAAACAACCCCCATGGGCCGCTTGTGGCCCATGGACCTTAGGTTGCCGACCCCCGCTCTAACCTTTCCAAAAGCTTTGGGTGGTTCCCTGCATGATTTTTTTTTAAATCCAACTATTTAAAACAAAACCAAAGCAGTACACCAGCTCTTAAAGGTCCATTTTTGCGTATTTGATTGTTTCAGTTAATCAGGGCTTCATCTCTGGGTTCCTTACACTTTTTAAAAACACTGTGAAAGACCCTGTGAAAAGGTGAATATGGCTTTGTGAGTAACCCAAGTTCTGTGTGTGATTCTGCTCAGGGAAGAGTGGGGCAGGTGAATATGTGATTGACACAAGGGCTGGCCAATCAACACTGTGCAGATCCAGCCTCATCTGCAAGCCAGAGGTACCAGATTTCCCAGAGTCCCTTAAAAAAAAAGCCATATGTTATTGTTCTGAGAACCATTTCTCTCTATGTACTAGATATATAATATATGCCCCTTTTCTCTTGCCTCTGCAAAACAGACAATTATCAGACATCTCTTAAGCATGAGGAATGTGATGCTTCTTTGTCATAGCAAACTGTTGAACCATTTGGTGAATTCCTTCTTTGTGCTTTCTTACAATGGTAGTAGATTTTTCATTGTTCTATGTATGTTACCCCCAGTGTTTTACTAAAGGCACATTGTGCTGTCTCTGCCTCTAGTCTAAAGCAGGGTTTGTGAAATGAGAGAGTTCCCCTCAGAACTCTAATTTTGTAAATCAGTAATATCTGGTCAATGTACCCTTGACAATTCCCAGAACACAATGGGTGGCATTCAATTAAGTTTTATTCAGAGTAGACCCATCAAAATTAATGGACCAAAGGTTGTCATGTTCATTCATTTCAATGGCTCTATGCTGACTAAAATTGCATGCTATCCAATATGCCAAACTTTGGGGTTCAATGGTCTCTGCAACTGTTGCACTGAATCCTGAAATGCCCTGTTTCCATTTGGGTAAAATGCTGTCTTGTGAGGATTGTGGAAGTGAGGGATTCTGTTTTCACAAAAACGTAATTTGCACTAGGAAAGCTGCAGGTGGTGTTTGCTTAACCCTTCTCCCATCCCACTGCTTTTTCTTCCAGTTGGGATTCCCAGATGTGTTTTTGTTGCATCAGGAAGGAAAAAAACTGCTGCCAAGGGGATTCAGTAGGTGGGGAAGGGTGACACTTTGCTGGCTGCTATCTTTCTTCTGAAAATATGTGTAGGTGTATCCACACCCACACCCCTAAATAGCAAAGAAAGAGTAGCTCAGATTCCAAGATTCGTGTTAACCTCTAGCTACCTAGATTCATCAGAGAGAAAATGCTGGGGGCAGTAAAAGATACCTGGGGAGGGGATAGAGCTTGCGTTTTTCTCATTGTTCATAACTGTAATTGTATGAAGACAGAGCTGAACTATAGGGCTCCTTTGGTACCACAGTGAGCTGTCCAGAAAGTTAAGCTGGCAGAGAATATACTTTTGGATGCTAGGCAGTTCAGGAAAGGATTCTGGGAATGAGTTTATTACTATCACGTATTTATTTTTTAAAATAGTTTTTAGCTCACTTTTAATCTAGTGTCCAATGAGCCTTCAAGGGGTGGGGTGTCTTTATACTGTTACCTGCCTTTAACTCCTAGGTCCTTTGAACCTTACATTATTACCTGTGATCCCTGTGCTTGGTTTGATCCTGGCGCACACGCACACACATACATACCCTAAGCCAATTTGGGAGGACATGGGCGGAGGAGAAGGGGGAACCCCATTACACAAGTAGAACTTTTTGTGCTGATGGGACTCATTAGGTGAATCCCACCAAGCATAAACAAGTTCTTAGTTCTCTTAATAAATCTTGTTATGGCTTGATCTGGTGCAAGTCTGCACAAAGATTACTGAAGTGAAAACCAATAATGAATAATCTATGTCAGGTTTCAACCTCCCCTAATGAAGAGCGAAAGCACATCTGGCACATTGTTATGCAGATTTATCTAGGGCTGCCTCGCCCTGTCCCACTTGCGACCATTCAGACTAAACAGACAACCTACCCATGTATGGTAGCCTACTAGAGCAGGGGTAGGCAACCTAAGGCCCATGGGCCGGATGTGGCCCAATCGCCTTCTCAATCTGGCCCATGGACGGTCTGGAAAACACCAGTTTTTATATGAGTAGAATGTGTGCTTTTATTTAAAATGCATCTCTGGGTTATTTGTGGGGCATAGGAATTCGTTCATTTTTTTCTTCAAAATATAGTCCGGCCCACCACATGGTCTGAGGGACGGTGGACCAGCCCACGGCTGAAAAAGGTTACTGACCCCTGTACTAAAGGCTGAATAAATATTGAGCTTGGTGGCAGGTCACAAACTGTGCAAACCTGACATAGGATCATTACTTTTGTCAACAATGCAAGCTAATGACTTAATTTGAATGTAATGTTAGGCCACAGTTTACTACTACAGGAATGAACCTACAGAAGCATTTTCAGGCTAACCTCATTTTATCATTGCATCTGACAAGGGCAAACTGTGGCCAGTTAAAATTGATATAATGAAACAAGCCTGGTCAAACAAGCCTGGTTTATTATTCTAGTTTAATGCAACAAACCACAGTTTCAACTGATTCAAAAGCTAGATGTAAGTCAAAATTGGTTGGCTTAAACCAGGAAGTGAGTGCTCCTAATCTTCTGCTATTGGCCACACCAAATGAGGAATGCTTCAGTTCAAGGTTTGTTTAGCTAGCATTGTGCCCAAACTAGGCTGTTGGTTACCTGTGGTTTTTCTCTTCTGGTTTCTCTTCAGAATTGCACTCCAAGTTTCTGCCAAGTGCATTGTGGTTGGCAAGACAGACAAGCAGCTGCTTAAAAATAAGAAACCACAGCTTGTTTTTATTTTGTTGCAGAAGCAGCACCAGTTAGTCAAGGAGTCAATCAAATCTGAATGGGGGAATGACAACGTGGCGTTCCCCCCCCCCACTCTAGAATATAGCCAGTAACAGAGAAAGAACACTGCCACATATTTTCCAATGGAAAATATGAGTGACTGTTTTGAATCGAGTTCATGATGTAAAAGAAAATTATTATGTGGATCTGAAATGAGAACTTTCATCTCTGGAGGTAGTGGTGCCTTTTTGTTAGAGGGTTGGGTCTGAAAGCCAAACATAAATCTAGCATCGATTTTTATCTTAAATGGAATTAAATTCAATAGACAACTATAAGAGAGCTTCCAGGCAAAAGGTTATGTATCAGGCAGGCTGTGTCTACACTCTTGCTACCCACAACCAACATATAGACTGCCAGTTCTAGTGGTGGTTGCTGTTGACAAGTAGCATAGTAATGGTAAAGGTAAAGGGACCCCTGACCATTAAGGCCAGTCGCGAATGACTGGGGTTGCGGCGCTCATCTCACTTTACTGGCCGAGGGAGCCGGCGTTTGTCCGCAGACAGCTTCCAGGTCATGTGGCCAGCATGACTAAGCTGTTTCTGGAGAACCAGAGCAGCGCAGGGAAATGCTGTTTATCTTCCCACCAGAGCAGTACCTATTTATCTACTTGCACTTTGACGTGCTTTCAAACTGCTAGGTTGGCAGGAGCTGGGACTGAGCAACGGGAGCTCACCCCGTCATGGGGATTTGAATCGCCGACCTTTTGATTGGCAAGCCCTAGGCTCTGTGGTTTAGACCACAGTGCCACCCACGTCCCAGAATAGTACTAGCCAGCAACATTCACCTCTCTTGCCCTCGATTCTTACAAATTAGTGCCTCTTGACTGAGGCACCATTTCCCCTTCACTTCTCATTCGTACACACTGTGTAAATGCTGGTCCAGTAGCGCCTTCATTGCAGCCCAAGTCCTTTCCCAGGTAATGCCTTTGAGTTATGGTCCTATTGTTTAATCGACTAGACATACCCAGCCATTGTCAAAGAACAGATTATTAACAAATTTTGCCAGTGACATCACACCGTGTTTCCTAAAAATCCTCTATAGCTGCAGTCTTTCTTTTCATATTTGCAGAAATTCTAATATTTCTCTTTAAATCTGACTCTTTTTTCACTTTGACTTTTTCACGTTCATCCCACTTTCAAGACACTATAAAATGATGTGAGCAATAACAATATTTCTCTTGTATTAGATGTACAACACAGTAAGCCCTACTGACTTCAATGGAGCTTACTCCCAAATAAATGGGGTTAGGGTTGCAGCCGTAATCATTTTATAGTACATTATGTTTATACTACAGTCAACTTGCAACTTGCACACATTTAACTTATTTGATTGCAGCTTTATGTGCTTAGCGGCCAACCAGCTGACACTGCACAAATTAAATGCATGTCAGAAAGCTTAACAGCTCTCTTTTTTGCGTGGGAAGCCTGCGGTCTTCAGAAAAAGATGCTTGAATGGGGGCAGTTCCAGGATTGTTTTGATCATATGCAATTTTGACTTTACATGCCATCTGCAGAACACAACCCTTATGCAAGTTGAGAGTTGACTGTATATGTAAAAGTACAAAAAAGGTATCAGCCCTGCTAACTTCATAATGGTATTTTTTGTGTTTGTGTACATATACAGCAGTATCCATGATCACACAGATTCACACTGCTTTATGAAAATGCTTCAAGGAAATCTAAAAGAGACGCTGTTTGAGTGGCCTGGCAAAAAGGGGACTGGAGAGCTGCTGAAGAAATCCGAAAGAGTTTTGAAGGAAAACCAGTGTGCCTATATTAATGGTAAGCCCTTTCGTTTTGGTTCATATAGATACCCAAATAACCTTATAACTTCTTGGGTAGACGTTTCAAGTCATGGAAGGTAAGGGGTTTTTTTTTTGTTTGTTTCTTGGTTAAAAGAATAGGAGACATGGGGACATTTCATGTTATAGAATAAGTCTAATCTTTCCTCTGCTGATAGCTTACTTGTTTCCTCCTTATGATCTGAACTACTATGTGCAGAATTTAGAGTTTACAAATTAGGCATAAGATCCCTGTGCATAGTGTTGCTGACCTTGACTGCTACTCCTTTTAAACACAAGAGACCCATTGTAATAGATGCCATGGAATGGATTTTAAATGCTGCTACAAGTACCATGGTTGCATGCAGCACTTCCAAAAACGTATTTAAAGTATTGTATCTCAGTTCTGTTCAGAAACTTGCAAGTTTATCATGCTTACCACCCAGATTCTCCATGCTTTGATTTCAGGTGGGATTCATTATTTTGACTTTGAGGATTAGAATGTCTGAGCTTACATTGAGTGGACTGGTTATTGTTGCAATGGGGTTCCATAACTGTTAGCTGCCTTGGGCTTTTTAAAATAAAAATGTGGAGTATGAATGTAACTAATAATAATAAATAATGGCAGAACATTATTTGATCCTTCCATCTTAATTACAGAAGCCATCTTTGCCAAGATAATATCAAGATGGCACACGCCACATTGGCCTTAGTTGATCTTGGTTATTTTCTGTTGTGGTTTATTCTTGTATGCCAGATGAGAAAAATGTCCTCTCTGCATTTCCCTGGGGAAACAACTTCAGTTCAATACTTGGGCGCACACACCTTTCATAAGGAACTAAAATCTCAGCTATGTTTTTTCCTCTCTGTTGTTTTCATGTCTAAACACTTTGATTTGGAATGAAATCAAAAACAAATGATGTATGCACACATGCCGAAAGGCATTAGTCTCTTCTTTCTGAACATCTTCAAACTAAAATACTGTAGTTGCTACACAGAAAGGTATGCCAAGCAAAAAGGGGGATGGAATCACATGTATGGGGGTGTGTTGCTTATGAGACTTTACAACAAATGGATGTCCACAACTTACAGCTCAAAGATGGGTAGGTGGCAATTTGGCTTCCTTTATACAATATTAATTCAACTATAAGCTTTGCATTAAGCCAGCTCATATGTTCAGATTTTATGAAGCAACAATATGTTTACTGATGCTAAGGTAGCACCTGAAGATTGTCAAATTTTGTGGATTTTTTTGGATATCAAAATATGGTACCATATTTGAAAGACCTGTTTATGACATCACAATGGTAAATAACTGGATATTTTTATATAAGGCACTAAAATGGCTAATTATACTTAGAAAAGGCAGAACCAATTACTGGAAGAATAAATGCTTCACCCCAAAAGAATTATTTCCTTCATCATAGGGCTAATGTCCTTACTATCTGCTTAAAATACAGTTTGGGGAATCTTTTAAGTGAGAGGGCCCTTTGCTCCTCTGCACAACACTCTGGGAGAAGCATTCCAGTGAGAGGCAGGACTAGAGGCAAAAGTGAGCAGACCAATGGATGTGACCCATTGCACAATGAGCTACATTCCAGCACGATGCAATAGTCAGCATTGTTACACACATCTCTCTACCTCTATCCCCATGAGCAAGAGTTGGAGGACACATTTCAGCTTGGTGAAAAAACTCAAATGTATAGTACAGCCTAGAGAAGCCTGATGGCTAGTTAGAGAAGCTCGGCAGGGCCCTGAGAATTTCCAAACTTGATTTAAAATATAGAATCTTTCCCACGTTCTTGGGAAAATAATGGTCTTCTCTATTTCATTTATTTTCCCTAGAATTTTGATAACATCTTTAAAAGAGAATATTGCATTCGTACTGGTGGCAGATGATTAAATTCACAGCACTTGAGATCTCACTAACATTCATGGAGACATCCTGCTGGCATTTATCAGACTATAACTATGCATAATTCACCTAGATTTTTAATAGAAGCTAGGCATTTTACTTTATTTTAAAAGATCCTAACATTGAGGGTAAAATTGTTGGATAAATGATCTGACCCAAGTTTTGTACATAATCGGTGCTCTTATGTTTTCTTTCATTAGACTGCATTGGCTTACACCGTGTGGAGAACCCAAGCCATACAGAAACTGCTGTTAGTCTTCATTTGTACAGCCCACCCTTTGAAGCTTGCTACACTTTTGACCAAAGAACTGGACACAAGCAAAAAGTTAAAATGACATTTTATAGTCAGTTTGGAGAAAGGACCCCATATGTAAGTATAAGGATTTGCACCTTGCCTGTACCATTTAGCTGATCACTGCAACCTTTCTATGGAAAGAAGGCAGCTCTTGGCTGATGCACATCATGCTAATAAATGAACCCCTTGATGGAGGCCCAATACGTTATTTTATTATTTATTAAATTTGTATACCGCCCTTCATTCAAAGATTACAGGGTGTTTCACAACATAAAAATAATAAATTCATTGGATTTCTGATGAGTTGCAAATCTGTTGGAGCAGGGACCAGAGCAGAGGGCCATGAACTGCCATGTTGTTCTGGAAGGAAAGGGGATGCTGCAAAGAAGCCAACTTGGGAATCAATAAACCAGTGGCATAGCTAGGGGGTGCACTGGGAGTGAATCGCCCTGGGCAGCATTTACCTTTGAGGGCTGAACACCGGAGCCCAACCTGGCGCACAAGCCCAGCATGCTGCTCTCAAAAGCAATGCGGGGCTGGACTCGCAGCATGCCCGAGCTGTTGTATTCCCTTTCCTAGCTGCTGCCCCGCCCCTATGGGACGGCATGCGCGCCCCAGATGCCGTCAGGTCTCATTATGCCACTGCAAATAAATACTTGCAGGGCTAGGAGCTCCAGGATGGAGCATTTGTATATTTGCCTAAGAGTTAAAACATAGCTAAATATGTTCTGCAATTTCCCATTAAAAATACACAGCAAACTAAGCTTTTAAATGTTCAGCTACAGCTCTCCCCACAATGTCAGACTGCCAGAAGAGCAATGTTTTTAAAACTAGTAAAATTTCAAGGGGAAAAAACAGCAATCCGAAAAGCTTTCTGAACATAGAAAAGTAGCCTTTTGTTAAATGTTTATGCTACAATTCTTATCCCAGACACTGTAGCTCTCATTGGGCAGGGCTTTGCCCTATGGGAGTATTAAAAAATGAGGTAGTTTTATCTTCAGTTTTGAAAGGGCTGTTCCATGTAATGTTTATGAACGTGTAGTGGAATAAAATGAGAGCATGTGGATATTTTTCAAACAACTTTTAATGAAGGCTTTCCTATAGTGTCTTTTACAACAGCCACTTCATGGGCTACCCCCTATACTATTCCTTGGAGGCCTGTATTAGGACTTTTATATCTGTCAAGTGTTTTAGCCTCTAGTCCTTTTCCTCTGCTTTGCTGAGATCCTTCAATGCTCTGCTTGCTGCAAATGGTTGTTACACCATAGTGCTGATTTCAACCTTCAGTAACATCCCCAAAAGTCTTTGGGCATAAGAAATACAAGTAAATTCCAAACACACCCATATATGAAAAGGGCTTGGTGTTGGAGCACAGAACCAAACAGCAAAAAAACTATCAAGTGGGAGCCATGGCAGAATTTAGTTACCCTCTATTCGCTCACATGTTTTTATATTTTGTACCTCAGAGACTTCTTTCTTTGAAATAACTGAAAAATCTAGACAACAAAATTCTCTCTCTTCTCTCTAGGCAACATCAGTTTCACAAGAGAACAACTGAAAAGCACAAGGCCGGCTGGATGGTTTATTATTTGAACTGGAGCAGAAGGATTGTATGATTGATGCCAGTGCCAAGCTGTGTCTGAATAATCTCTATGTAGGACAACAGTAGAACAGCTATTTGGTCAAGTAGTTATCATTCACGATTCCTCTGCTCTTGAACACTAAAGGGAGTAGTGCCATGTATTCCTGCAGAGTTCAAATGACTCTCACAACCTACCATGAAACCAGAGTCTTTCCCCATCATTTTTACTTTTGAGACTCTGTACACAAACTACAGCATTTGGGCTTTTAAGTATGACTTGACTTTCTTAACAGCCCTATCTGTTTGAATGTATGCAATTTTTACTAGTAATGTAACTTCTTGGTGTCATCTGTACTGTGTACTGTATACTGTTAGCAGCTTCATTTTAACCTGGGTTTAATGATCTGTTGGAACTTAAAAAAATTGTTTGTGCATCTTAAAATCTTATGTGTAAGATCTGATTCTTTTTTTAAACAAAAGAATAAAATAGGAGCAATAATGTCTTGTACCAACACATATGTCCAGGCCAGGAGAAAATGTTTGTTAATATCTGTTAAAAGTTAATGATGTTGAATGGGATCAATGGGATCAATTTTTAGTTTTTAAAGTGATTTGTATCATAACTTGCCCCAAAACCTAAATAAAACTGAATATGGGCACACTTCCCCATTTTTGTCCTGTAGCATATTTTAGCATAATTGATGGCTGCTCATCTGTCTGTTAAATAAACCCTTTCATGGTTTCCGGATGCTGTGTTAAGGCCCCATCATGCAAAAGGTGAATATACAGCAACTTGCTGGTGTGCAAGAGCTCCAACATTTGGGCTGGGTTAGTGAAGCAACATACAATGTTGGAGATGGAGTCTGGAAGTGCAATCCCACTGCCTGACCATGTGTTGGATTTCTGCTGCGGAGGGGACTCAACAGCCCCTTCCTCTCTTGCTCTGCATCTGATTAGTTTTACTTTTATTACGCCATGAAAATCAGCTCCAAAAGCTCTCTGTTCCCAAACCTTTTTTGTTTGCCAGTTTGAAAGTGATAAGGACTGTGTGAAGTAACAAAGAGTTCTTTATATAAGCATGTAAAAATGTTAAGTCAGAGCCATGTTTCTGCCATAGCCTGCTTTCTGCAGGTCCTAAATCTGGTATTCCTATGGGGGAAAGGTGGTGTTGAATTTTTGGGAGTGATGACATATTCCTGCCTTATTTCTCTCCTAGAAAAATGCTGTTTTCAAATACAGACAAATGCTTAAGAGCATCAGCTGGATAGGTATCTTTTCTTACTTATAATACATGCTTCCAGTTCTGTGTTTGAAAAAAGAGCATTTGACTGCATCAGATGCAATCCAAGCTCCACGATTACATTACAAATCAGATTGAATAGGCTGTTTTTGTGAAAAACCAGAAATTTGATCAGCTTTGGGAAACTTGTGGAAAGGTACCTGCTACAGTAGGAACATAGATCACATACCCTGCAGACAATATTCCTCTGCCATTTGTGATCAGCTATTCCTGAACAACAACCTGCCACTTTTTAAGGAATGTGCTGAAGGGATAGAAGTGTTATGTCAGACTTCTCGACTGATTAGTCCAGCTGTCAAACATGGTGTGTGAAGAATCAGCCATTCATTCCAGCTATGCTGCATCACTTTTAAAAAAAAATGGAGTGACATGCTTGGGACTAGAATAAGCATGGCATACCCTTTTGATCTGGTGTGGGACCCATCTTTCCTGGCCACAGTCTATGCTTGCTAGGGCTGATAGGAATTGTTCAGCAACATATGCAGAGTCAAAGCTTCCCCTTGTTTTTGAATAGCCAATACTGCCATCACAGCTATTCATTTTTGCAGGTGGAAAAAAAGGTCTACTAACGGTAACTTTCCACCGGAGACAGCTGGTGGAGATGAGACAGAGGCTACACTGTTTGACTGCTTCTTGTTTGCTTTTCTTTTATCTGCTTCCATTTTCTCAAAAGTGGTATGTGTGCAGGTGGGTGGAGAATGAATTTATGCCATTAGTCAGCAAGTGCAGAATGGGTAAGGAGATACTCTTCACAGTAAACATTTGTTCTTCACCTCTACTTGTGCCTTTCGTCCTTGGCATTGGCTTGGGGAGCTGAAATCTGGAGCCTAGCAATGAGTTTTTCTCCTCTTTAAGCTAAAAGTACACCCTGTTCATTTGCTAATTCTTTTCGCTTATTTTTGTAGCCTCTCCCAAGCCTGGGAGAAAGTTGTTTGCTCTGCTGGGGTACAGCCTTAACAAGGTTAAAACATGCAATCTGCTTGTGATTACTTTCTGGAATTACATGTTGAAATGCTTTTTTTATTACATTGTTTGGCACTTTCTTGAGCATTCTGAGTTTGAATGAAATTGAAAGCTGGCAGCAATGCCCCATTACGCCACCAACCCGTAACGGGGTGGTGGTGACTACAGTTATCATCAATGCAGTCATTGTTGGACTACAACACTCATCAGCCCCAGCTATTATAGCCAATCAGGGATGGTGGAAGTTTAGTCCAACAACAACTGGCAGGCTAGATGGGCTCCACCCCTGCCTTAAAGTATAAATCATACCAAGTCAAATTAATGCCAGCTGCTATGGAAATGGAAAATGAAACACCTATATTTACAGCACAGGCATGCCAACAGGAGCTTGATTATGTGACTAATATGCCACTAAAGCAACCTGCTAAGTGACTTTATGATATGATTGCAAACAAATATATTACCGTAACTGCTATGGCGACCTTTGTAAATGTTTGTAGCAATGGGCCTCCAGCAGTTATTGCAAGTCAGAAGAGGACCGTGCAGACCAGGGATGGAGAACCTTTCTCAGCCCCCAAGGGCTACAATCCCCTTCTTAGCAACCATCGGTACCGGTAGCCACATGCCCAAGGGAAAAGTGGACAGAGCAACACGTTGATTTTACCCTTTGCACAGTAGGCTGGTTTCTACACATACTCATGTACCACTTTACTTCTTTCATCCAGGCAAACGAGGCATCATTGGAGTTCAGAGGTAGATTCCAGCCAGGCAAGAACACTCAAAGAGCATGGAATTTGCTTCAATAAGATGTAGAAATGGCCCCCAACTTGGATGGCTTTAAAAGAGGATTGGACAAATTCATAGAGGCTATCAATAGGTAGCTACTAGGCACAATGACTGTGCCCTAACTCCAGTATGTTTCTGAATACTACTGCTGGAAACAGTAGGAGGGAAGAATGCTATTGTGCTCAAATCCTGCTTGTGGGCTTCTCATAAGCATCTGCTTGGCCACTGTGAGGACAGGATGCTGGTCTAGATGGGTCACTGGTTTCATCCAGCAGGCTCTTACATTTTTAAGTGTCATCTAGAGAGGTATGGAGGGCCACACCAATATATTCAACAGGACTTACTGCTGAGAGTATTGATGCATAGGATTGTGCTGTTAATTTTTAGCAAGATCCTGCAATTGAGAGAGAGGCAAGAGGGGATTTGGAATTCTAGATTGCGTAAAGGGTTATATGGGTTCTTTAAAGTTACATTGGTGAGTATGGGCCTAGCAGTTCACTGATCAAAGGGCTGTCAAATCAAAAGTGTTCTGAAAAGATTAGCTTGAGTGTAATCCTTGAATGCATATGTCCTAGAAATAAGTTGCCTCCAGCTGAGTAAGTTTTCCCTAAAGTGATAAGGAGAACTGTGGGATAATCCTGTCAGTGTGTGCATAGTATTCTCTGCAGTCAGTTTTTACAAAAATGATACACATCTTGTTGAACTGGAAGAGTGATCAATGACTCACAAGAGAATGTAGCTAAGCTACTTTTCCAGTGCACACATAAATGGTCTGATGGAAGTAAAAGCAGCTAGTTTTTATCAAGCTGACCGATATGAACATCACTGGATTTTATCCATTAACTTTCCCTCAATTTTTTGTTGTAAAATTACTTTAATGGGTAGTAAGACTACATAAATATGTATACTCTCCCCTGAACTTTGGAAATAGAGGAAATAATATTTTCCCTCTCAATATTTGTATTTTCTTAAACAGTTCCACCCACCTTACTTTTTTGTATCCATTTTAATTAGGTAAAGATTCCACAAATGATGCTTATCCACAAGGGCATTCTTGCTTGTGAAATTTGTCAGAAAACAATAAAAATGTAACTGCATCATTCAGAATGTGATCAAATGAGACTTTTTACATTTTTCAGCTCACTATGTGAATTTTAAAATTTTGGTCAAGTACTTTGAAAGTAAGAGGATATCTAGTATGACACTGGATGGGTTTAACATTTGATTTATCTATTTTAACTAGTTCTTTTATATTTCTTCTTATATATAACTTTTGAGAGTGGGTAGGTAAAAGATACAAAGAAGCAAAAATATTTCACTGTTTAGTCTGATCTATAAAAAGCACTTGTAACTATCTACTCCTGTATAGGAACAGGGCCGGAATGTCTAACTGGCTTTCTCTGTTTTCAGGGTCTATGTAAAGTATTTCATTACAAGTATTTACAAAATTGGTTCATAACTTGACTAACAGCAAAGCAAAGTCCTTGGCTGAAGAAGCATTTGCTTGAGTGCAGTATTAAATTGCAAACATGTGTTTTGTGTCAGGATCTTAGGTTTGCTCATTGGCTAAACCAGATTTCACTTGTTGGCATGTGTTCCGGTATCACATATAACTTTGACTGAACAAATGTCTGAACAAAACCCGAAAACCAAACAGTAACAGCACAGCAAGATTTGACTTGCTTTAGTTGCCAAGGAAATTATTTGCTTAGCCTGAGAACATTGCACAGTATTGTAAATCCCAGTACGTCTCCCTTACTGAAGTAGAAATATCAATGGGAGGGTTCCAGAAATTGTTTTTGGTGACTCTAAACCTTGCCACTATATAATTACTTTGGGATTACTTCTACTTATAGAATTGTAGAGCTAGGAGGGATATGAAGGGTCATCTAGTCCAACCCCCTGCAGTGCAGGAATCATTTATTCTCTTGTATTCATGACTGATAACTAACAATTATTAATTATTTTATTCAGCATGAAAGAAGATTTTAGGGATCCAAGAGAGTCAGATATAAATATAAAACATCAATGTACATCTTTCCTATTCAACACAGGTAGCTCTCTATATTGATTAAAAATTTAAATGTATTGAAGTCACAAATATATATATTTTACAGCTAAGCAAGAAGTATTGAATACTCACACCAAGAAAAAAGTGAATTATCAATAGTAAGAATTATTCAGGAAAACATAATTCATTACAATGTGATCAAGCATTGCAGCCTAAGTTCACTATTGTGGGATATGATAGGTTCCTTGGGGCAGGGAACTGCAGTGCTGCTTGCTTGACCTTGTGGTCAGCAGGTAGGGTGGAGAGGGTCATGCCTTGTGACAAGTAGTGTGAGGAGGGAGGGAGGGGTTTAAAGTGACTCCCCTGGTGAGCACTCAAGGGCACTCACATAGTGAAGGGATGTTCTCCCAATCTATTATTTATTGGTTAAATATCTTTCCTGCCCTTAACCATAAGGTTCCTGGGTGGGTTACAAAAATTCAGAAATACAATATTAAAATCCGTTAAAACAATTTACCATCACTCATCAGAAGAAAAGGGTGGGTCAAAGTGATGAGGTGCAGCTTCAGAATGCGATGAAAGCTATATAATGATGGGATCAGATGCACATCAGTGGGGAGGGATTCCCACAGCTGTTGCTCAAGGAAAAGCATGACAGACCAAACCTTGAACCCTGTGAGGTTCTTCCTTCTGAATGCTGGACACCGGGGGAGGGGAGAGGTGCTCCTCTAAGGCAACCCCTTCAACTAGCCATTTTAGGGAAGTGGGTAAAGAAAGGTTCTGATCAGTATATTTTAATGAGGGGCTTTGAGCCAAGATGGGTCTTGTCATCTGGGCAGTTCAGGACCTCCATACACACTGCCCAAGATTGCGCCCCGGGGAGGTCACTTTGATGCTGCTAACGCAGTGGTTTGGCTTCACCCTTGGAGGCACACTCCATTGTCACTTGAGACAGGTGCCAATTACAAAAAGTTCCTCACTCCACATACCTTTTTTACATTAATAAAGTTGTCCCCTCAAACTCAATTAATGTCTTGCATCGTCATTCCGTGGTGGGTAAAAACTGTTAATATTAGGAACAGTAAGATTTATTTAGGATAATGGAACACAAATTCAGGCATATGTTAAAAATTTAAAAAGCCAGAATATAGCATTCTGTCTAACATATTGACTTGGCTTAGTACATTAAATGCATAGATGAGAGCTACAATGCTAGAGTCAATAAAGTACACTTTAATAACACTTATTAATAAAGGAAGGAATCTTTTGGTGATAGTGTCATATCTCTCATGGGGCAGAACCGATAATCAGAAAGTATAGAGACTGTAGGGTGGCACTGTGGTCTAAACCACAGAGCCTAGGGCTTGCCGATCAGAAGGTTGGCAGTTCGAATCCCCACGACAGGGTGAGCTCCCATTGTTCGGTCCCTGCCCCTGCCAACCTAGCAGTTCGAAAGCACGTCAAAGTGCAAGTAGATAAATAGGTACCGCTCCAGCGGGGAAGGTAAACGGTGTTTCCGTGCACTGCTCTGGTTCGCCAGAAGCGGCTTAGTCATGCTGGCCACACGACCCGGAAGCTGTACACCGGGTCCCTCGGCCAGTAAAGCGAGATGAGCACCGCAACCCGACTGGACCTAACAGTCAGGAGTCCCTTTACCTTATCTATAGAGACTGTTATACAAAGAGAATCCATAATTTTCCAGAGTTAATATGTTAACTGAACTTGGAGGGTTGTATCTTTCCTGCCTTATCTAGTGCAGTAAAATCTCCAGAAATAGTCCTGCCCTGATGCTCTAAACAGAACCAGAGTAGGGCTCAGAGGTTTCAGCTCCCTCAGTTATGTTCTGTATGGCATTATGGAAACAAAAGTTACTAAGGAAAGTAACAGAGTACTCTTTATTAAAAGTTTACATAATAGTTTTACCTCCAAGGTTGTTGGTTTTTTTTAAAGGCTAACAGATCCTGGGCCAAGCCAGTTTTTCAACTTCTGCATAAAGATGCAAGTGATAACAAATTGGAGGCTTCATATGACTATCTTCAGGGTAACTGTTGCTATTGTAGAATACTGCATTGTCGCTAGTAGAAATAAGCTTCTCCCTTCACACACACGTCTTCCTGATTGGTGCCTTTACCATGCAGTGTTTGTTTTAATGTATTGCTTCCAATAATGGTGACCTTCACATCTTACAGAAGTGCTATGGGAATTGGTTTTCCATAATTCTAGTTACAGGTAGGTAGCCGTGTTGGTCTGAGTCAAAGCAAAATTAAAAAATTCCTTCAGTAGCACCTTAAAGAACAACTAAGTTTATATTTTGGTATGAGCTTTCATGTGCATGCACACAAAAGCTCATACCAAAATAAAAACTTAGTTGGTCTTTAAGGTGCTACTGAAGGAATTTTTTTATTTTGGTTTTCCATAAGTTTACCTTGCTATAATGTTTAATGGTAGATCCATTCACAGAGGAGTCATTTTTCAAGTTATCAGCATAGAAATGCAGCTTTCGTTGCTGTCACATGGCAAAAGAAAGCACCATCTATTCAATTATAAGATTAAAAGGTTATGCTAGTAGTCATAAGATTGAGGGAAAGATTGAGGGCACAAGGAGAAGGGAACGACAGAGGATGAGATGGTTGGACAGTGTTCTTGAAGCTACGAACATGAGTCTGACCAAACTATAGGAGGCAGTGGAAGACAGGAGTGCCTGGCGTGCTCTGGTCCATAGGGTCACGAAGAGTCGGACACAACTAAACGACTAAACAACAACAACAAGAAGTAGTCATAAACTTTCTATGAGCTTTCAGGCCTGGAATGTTATGTTTGTTTTTATATGGTGCATTTAGTTCTTTTCAGCTTAACTTTTCTGCATTTTTATAGAGTGGTACCTCTGGTTACGAACTTAATTCATTCTGTAGGTCCGTTCTTAACCTGAAACCGTTCTTAACCTAAGGCAGTGTTTCCCAACCAGTGTGCCTCCAGATGTTTTGGGACTACAACTCCCATCATTCCTGACCACTGGTCTTGCTAGCTAGGGATGATGGGAGTTGTAGTCCCAAAACATCTGGAGGCACACTGGTTGGGAAACACTGACCTAAGGTACCACTTTAGCTAATGGGGCCTCCTGCTGCCGCCGCAGATTCCTGTTCTCATCCTGAGGTAAAGTTCTTAACCTACTTCCGGGTTGGCGGAGTCTGTAACCTGAAGTGTTTGTAACCCGAGGTGTTTGTAACCTGATGTGCCACTGTGTTGCTTTGAGATTGTGTGTGTGTGATGAAATGATGTACCAGTAAGCTGCCGTGGTTAAGGCATATATATTGAAAAGGTGGTATGTAAATCTTCAAATGAATTAGTAAAACCAAGATCTGGACTGTACCACCTTAGACTAGTTGTAGGCTCACATGACAGAATACTGCCTTATGCAGGAGGGTGGGGAACCTAGACATAGAAAGCTACCCTGTCAGGGAGAAGGTTAGACTAGAATCACTCTTGCTGATATGCTAAATTCCTGTGTGTGGGGAATCCTTGGATGAAATGGATGTGAACCCTTACCTATGATGTGAAGAGGTTCACCACTGCTGTTTGTGAGAACTAGACTAGAGAGGACACTCTTTTGTTGATCCTCAGGGTTACAGTGGGGCATAAAAGAAGAACAAGAAGAGGCCTCTGATAAATGTTTCACAGAGTCCATCTAAGGCTTTAAACAGGAGTTGGGAACCTATTTCAACCTTTTGCTTTCCATTCTCGTCAAACCCCTGTGGCAACATGCCAGTGGTAGTTGGCTAGTAGCCACTAATAGCTACAACCTCCATGAATTTGTCTTAATTCTCTTTTAAAGCCATCCAAGTTAGTGGCCATCACTGCCTCCTCAGTAACTATATGCTGAGTGACTTTCTTTGTTTTGTCCTGAATTTTCCAACATTCAACTTCGTATATCTCCAAGCTCTAGTATTATGAGAGACCAAAAAAAAACAACAAACCATTTTCTGTTTTCTCAACACCATGCATTATTTTATAAACTTCTGGGTGTTACAAGAAAATTCCTGAAAGACAGCGCTTCTGGATCTGTGTATACCAGACAGTAGGGGTCATCATTCATTATATGTTATATTGCAAGTTTTACAAAATTCCAAAGTCAAAATATTTAAAGAAAATTCAAGAGTCAACCACCACCCTCAGTGACATTGATAAAATCAAACATCTGATGTCTAGTGTAGCTAAGCCTGTTATGTTAAGCTACGTTTGCAGTAAAAGCTTCCCAACGCAGGAAAACCTAGGAATTTAGCCTTGTGACCTGAAATATACGGTATGCCATATTTGCATGTATATTTTATGCATTATATGTGTTTTATTACATGTGTTTTATTTTGCTGTTTTTATAGTAGCTGTATTAGTTTGTTGCAGCAAAACCAATGAAGTGTCTTGTGGTACTTTACAGAATACACAAATTTATTATGATTTAGTGTTCACAATTTAAAATCTACTTCATTAGGTTCAATATCACATCTCATTAAGTGGGCTCTAATCCACGAAAGTTTATGCCATATTGAATTTGTTCCTGTTAGGTGCCACAAGACTTTTGGAGTTGTCAATATTTTGTGGGAATGAGTCAAATGCATAACGGGAAATTTAGGTTTGCACAATTAAAGTGAATTGAAGTGCTCTGCCACCCTAAACATTCACTTTAAAAAAGAAATTAACTTTTTGCAGTTAGGAAAATGACTTATAAATGCATTGAAATGTGTGGTATCAATGAATAATAGAAAGATTATAAGCACTCTGCAAAGAAATCAGGATGAATGCAGATTGTTGTATAATCATCCCACAAACAAACCAGAACAAATGCTCCATAAAGACTAGACATAGTCTAATCTGTGTAAGCTTTGTGCAAGCAAATCAAAGTGAATGCTCAATAAACAGGTTGTCAGGGGGAGCCCTTTGGCATTGTCATCCTTTCCCTGACAGGTGTCAGTGGGAGTTCTCCACTGCTCAGGTTAATAGCAGGGAGCGGATTTTAACTGGGATTGCTGCTGGGGAAGAAAATGTTAAATTAACCTCCCTATTTGCTGCAGTCCTGATGAAAACTGGCCCCTGCATCTTATTAGTAAACAAAGGGAGGAGCACGTAATGAATTTTCTAAGTTGCATTTACTTTCATGGGCTCTGTCTCCATTGGGACATCTTCACTGCTTCCATCCAGTCCTGAACATCTTGCCTAATTCCTGAACTTCCGAATCATGACTCCTAAATGGTGTGTCTTCTGCCAAGCCCTTTACCACTGCTTGCCTGAATAAACACTTCTTTTTTACTTACACATAAGAGGCTTTGTGTATGTTGTAGCATCACATGCAGTTTAGCCTAAACAGGATCACTCCCTTGAAGAGAGACAACACAATAATACAATCCTGTGCCTATTTACTTGGAAGGAAGTCCCTCCCAGGTCAGTCGAACTTACTACCTGTAACTAAGCACACAAAACTTTTCAGAAGCAAAGGCTAAATAACTGGGCAGAAAAATACTTTCCCATGATATGGAAAGCAAATGTTCATGCTGTTTTAGTTGACTGAACCCAAATATTAATAATTTCCACAACATTTAATGCATTGGCTTAGATACAAAGAAACATGAGTGGAAGTGGAGGATATAGTGTTATTCCATGGACTCTTACAAAACTGTTCAAGTTTCTCAAGATAGCACCACCATGCTTAGGAGTAGTATTACAGAATGAGAAAGAAGGAGAATAAGGAAAATATATACAGGCTGGAGTGGGCCATTAAAAGGGCCTAAGGGGGGAGGAAATGATTTCCTCTTTTTCTATGTCAGGAACAATCCTGCCATGAGCAGAAGAGGTTTTCCAGTAGTACAACTGCATATTTGGATATAATCATTATCTTTGTGCCAGAATACCTGAAGATTATTTTTTCCTCTGTTTTTGTTCTTTTGTTTAAGAAACCAGTCCGCTTGATCAAAGGGTCATAGATTAAATTTTAAGGGCCTGAGGATAGACTCATTAGATATAATTTTGAACCAGGTTGTTTCTAGGGGCACAACAGATTTAAAAAACAAAACAATAAAGCCTTAGTTTTTTGTTTGTTTTTAAGAGCACTGATGTTCATTTATCCTGATTGACAGAGGAAGATTTGGCTTCAGAACAGAATGGTCCTGCTTGCTTATACAGAAATGCAAGCACAAGTTTTGCGTCAGTCCAACAAAAAGATGTGACTAGACATAGTAACTGTCCTGGGGTTAATACGTGCCTAAGCTCATAGTGCAAATATGGACAATCATTTGATCAAGTATAGCAAACAAAGTAGCAACAGCTGTGCTTACAGCACAGCGGTCAGCTCCCCAAATCAGTTTGCACAAGAGTCATGCAGCTCAAACCCCACAGTTGACCCAGAAAGATCTGGCTATGGAAAGCAGTGACCCTTCCAGATGGGAGTTCGTTGTGGGATTAATGTCCACCATACTTTTTGCAGTCCCCATACACCACCTTTGGTAGCAAAATGCCAGCCTATATATAACCCAAATTTCCCCTTACCAAAGGAAATCCACTAAGTAAAAAATATCCTATTGCCAATGTGAGATTGGCAATATTTCAGTGACCCATTTGCAAATTAAGCAACCCCTGGTGGTCAGACATACTAGCACAAATTCTGGGCCAGTTTTTACTTTGAGTTTATTAAGATTCCTGGAGGAAAAAATATTTTTCTAGCTTTTATTATATAGCTCTTGAAATGTGAATTAGTTTTTCCTCTTTTTTAAAAAAATCTGGGAAGGTGCTCCTTATCAGAATTGGGTCCCAAGTTGCTAAGGACTTTATATCCTCATAACAAAATCCTGAAACAGGCCCAGTAGCTCAGCAACAGTGAGTGTTGTGGTTTAAGGTGGCCATATATCCCTTCTCATTGCCTCCCATAGCAACCAGGCCTCAGCATTCTGCACCCTTAATCAGCTGCCTGAGCTGGCTACCTCACTCTGCCTAATGACAGAGCTGGTCCTGGTGCACAGACTCTCCATATATAAATATTTAAAGGAAACTTTAACAGTGAGCCAAATATTAGTCCTTTATTATCCTCCCCCTCACCGTTTATAACCACTGATGGATTAGGAATCAAATTCAAATCTGACAAATTTAGATTGGGTTGAGTGAATCTTACAGCAGTAAAAGGAAAGAACAAGTAGAATGGTGTTTCAGCAGCAGCTAGCAAGCCAGCTAATACGGTATATATTGCCTCTTAGTGTCTGGAAGTGAGAGGTGCTTATGCAGATATTTAAAATGTGGCTACAATTTCTCAAGGTTTCTTGAGGGTCAATGCCACACTGCTGCAAGGTTCATCAGCTACATAGAAAGGGGACATTGCTCAGTAGCTAAATAAACACCAGCATGAATGGAGCTTTTGTGTATGCTTCTGTTGTGTGTGCCCTGGAAAGTATACAGAGCAGAAACAAAACATCTTTTGACAGAAAGAGGAAAAACAAAGCTGAAATTCTTAACTATCCATGCCTAACGAAAAAATTGACACACAGGTTCTTTCTAATGGCATGCACTGTCTCTCTTGCATTCAGGCAGACATTCAAGGATTTGGATTATCTTTAGGGTTTTTTAAAAAACCGTGTTTTCATAACTAAAAATCATACCAGAAAATTAGGTAGTTTAATTTTTCCTTGTAAGAGTGGTTCTGAACATTGCACTGGAAATTCAGAAAATAAGATAGAAAATCACCAGTCAGGCATGTTATGGTCCATGGGTTCACGAAGAGTCGGACACGACTAAATGACTAAACAACAACAACAGCTGTGTTGGTCTGGTTTAAGGGCCCCTACTAGTCCCCTACTAACATCCACACAATCTTTCTCAGGTTGTTCATTCATTTCAAGCTCAGGGAACATCAAAAGCAAAATACCATCCTACTCTGTTTATTTCCAGAATGGAATGTATCTGAGTCTGAATTCTAGATCACTGAGTTCCTCTTGAAGTGTGTATACAAAAACTTCCTCAAGTGACTCAACAAGGTTATTCATACAAATCAACACATATTATTGTCACAGTGCTACATAGCCAGCGTCTGCTACAAACCAAGCTTTCCCCCCTCCCACCTCCAGAGCTTGAAAAGAAAAAACCCTATAGCTTTTCCTGCTTTTTATCATCAAAACAGACAGAATAATTTTAAAAAGGAACACAATAGGTTGTATTATGCCTTCTTCCACCAGATCTACTTTCACTGATTTGAGGAATATGGATACAAATCTTCAAAATCTGTAGACTATCCAAGTGCAACAAAGGAGTATTTGTCCAAAACGTAAATGTCCCTTATTGTGCTAACAATCCCTTCTTGGTGGTTGGGACTGCCAAAATGTTTTATACCATCATAATTCCCTGTGTAGCAGCTACCTGATAGGAATAACTTTTTTATTCCCTTGAATTTTACGCCTTCTCCTGTGGTGCTCTGCCTATTTTCTGAGAGACGTTCTTACTAGCATATGATCCCACCTTAGCTGACAAAAACATTCTTTGAGTATAGCCAGAACATTAAAAGAATATGTTTTATTTTCAATATTTATAAGGAACTAGACTTTGGAAAACTACAGTGGAACCTTGTGTTACAGACCGTCCTCCTTGTGAACGCTTTGGGTTACGAGCTCCACTAACCCCGAAGTAGATGCTCCCGGTTGCAAACTTTGCCCAGGATGCGAGCAGAAGTTGCGCGCCAGCAGCAGTGGGAGGCGCCATTAGCAAAAGTGTGCCTCATTACAAGCAGTTCGGCTTAAGAACCAACCTCTGGAACGAATTAATTTCGTAACAGGAGGTACCACTGTATTCTGATTCAACAGCTCCCTCTAGTGAATTAACAGAAATTATGGCTTCAACTGAGAAGTTTACTTTGCAATATTTCATGTGTGCTTTTTCTGACCACCTTGCATGGCCGTCTTAACCATACGTGTTACTGGCCCGGAGAGCCAGGGTGCTGGGCTCTCAGGGGCGCCTGGCCAAGAGTCTGGTGCCGAGATTTGGATTTCAGGGAAGAGCCCGTAGGAGTGTTGCAGGCTGAGAGAGCAAGCGCAGCACAGGGGAAAGAAGGAGGAGGAGGAGCCTTACATGTGCATCCTTTTGTTTCGTTCCCATCCCCAAGAAGGCCTTGGCTCCCAAAGAGGGCACGTGAGGGGAGGGTTGCCATGCACTGCGCTCGCTCAGCCATCCAGTTTAGAGAAGCACGCACGCACGCACACACCCAACCTCACAACACCGCCAGCAAGCAGCTATTGCGTCGCCCAGGATGCAGGAGCACTGTGTGTGTACCGGGGGAACGGATTCTAGGAAAACAGGAAGCCGTTGGAAAAGCCGCGCAGCTCCCCCACTCGCTGGGGTGCCCCTGAGAGGCCAGCGCTGTGGTGCAACACGCCACTAAGCCCTATTGGAAAGACGGCTCTGCTTCTCAACTCTGTGCATACCTGTATTTCTCATTGTTGATTCTTCACCTGGCCCTTTCCCTTTGGCGGTGCAAACCCTCCCCCCCCCCAGGTCTTTCCCTCCCTGGGTGGGATCAGAATCCCAGGGGTGATTTATATACACTTTGCTGCCCAGGGAGCTTATGTGTAAGTTGTATTACATAGCCTCTCCTTCCTTCCAGATAGTTCTTGTGAGGAGCATAAGGGATTCAAACCTCTGCCCATAGGGATAGCTGGAGACGCTATACCATGGGCATTGCTGGCTGTGCCCCTGGGAGTGATGACTTGAGAGTGCTCTGGCATCACTGTGCATGCAGCAATGCTGGGGGAATGTCCTTGTTGTGGATTCACTGGCCTCTTTTGTCGGCAGTACATCTCCCAATTGTTGAGCATTCACAGTCTATTCAGGGTTTCTGGGGCAGTGTCTGCTGTTTCATACCACTTTTCTATGTTTGGTGTTTCCCTCCTTCTGTACCAAACTGAGCACACGTAGAATATGGTGGCCATCCTGGTGGAATTTCATCCCCACCCTCTGCTCAGATATAGAGTATATGACTGCTTTATTCAGTTAGGGTTTTCCTGCCCCCCCCCCCCGATGTAAATTAATTGGCAAAGCTCTGTGGTGTGGTTTTTTTAATTGGAATTAACTATACTTGCAGGTTAACCAAGTGAGTTACTTCATTACACTAAATTCATACCATTTGTAGATAAAAAATGGATCATCTGCTAATTCTTTAAGAGAGATGCTTAGCAGAAAAAAATGTCTGGATAACCTAACCAAGCAACAAGCAGTTCGTGCTCTTCATATTATTAAATCATGAGCAGCAGAATAACAATGCAGTAAGCTTTTGAATCAAGTTTCCTCAAGTGGTTTTAAGGTCTGTTGATTTGTCCTCAATGCTTCAGAAATCAGAGAGCATTATAAAACGAGACAGGATGCTTATAAACACTGTGGCTTTCCCCCCAAGAGGTGGCAGCAACTTCAAAATTAGTCCCTTGGGTATTCAGAGGAAATAAAAGTATCACTTTTCATCTTCCTCAAGGACACTTATGTCAGCAATTGCAATCTAATAAAAACCTACGGGGTTGGGGGTTTTTTTTTAGAACGGGGAAAATTATTATTTTATCTAAAGTGTTTTATCCTCACATCAACAATTTGAATAGTGAGGGGTAGTGACCCTATTTTACTGCAAGGGTTGGCTAACTGAACTTAGTTTAGATTTAATTTTTCATTGCTATTATAATTGGGTTTTTTTAAAAAATTTGAATGGTTTTATAAAAAAAATTATTATGAACTGTAAGTCACTGTGTGGGGAGACATCTTTTGAATGTCAGCATATACTATATATATATATATATATATGAACCCAACCGTGTATGTCACCGTGAGCTCCTCGGAGAAAAAGGTGGGGTATAAATGCAGTAAACGGAGGTAAAATAAAATTACTTTAAGTACATAAATACATAAACAAACAAACAAACAAACACCCAGTGAGTTCAATGGGACTTACTCACTGGTTATATGTGCTTAGACGTATCTGCCAACGAAGGAAAAGCGTTTACACACATCCAGGCTGAGGGGTGCGACTTCCACACACCGCCCTTCGGCGCCTCTTTCTCCACCTCAACTGAGCACAGACCGCCGTCGCCTTTTTCCCGCTTCCCAGAAAACTCCATACTGTGACGGCCGTCACCCGGCAACATCCAATCAGCGCCTCGCCTAGGAAGCGCCAATAAGAACGTCCCGCGGCTGGAGTGGACTCGTCCTTGCTCTCCTAGCCCCCTCAAGCCCCGCCCACCTCTTTGCCTAGTCCCCGCCCCCCTCCGCCTTCTCCCTTCAAAGAACACCACGTCTACAATTGACAACTCACCCGGAAGTTTCCGCTGCCGGAGCCAGATCACTTCCGGGTCTCCAGCTCCGCTTCGTCCCCCTCTTTTTTTTCTTCGGCCACGCCGCAGGTGGGAACCGGCTTACATCCGGCTCCCTTCACAGGTGAGGTTGGGGTGCGACGCCCACCTTCGCTAGGCTTCGGGCAAGGCCGACGCTTTGATCTCACTTTCCTTTCTCGCTTCTCGCTTTTCAGTTCACCCTTCAGCTCTTACGGCCAAGAGATGTTGCTGAGGAGCTGGCAGGGCCCGGGAGCCTCCCTGGGGTTGCCGGCGGCGCTGCTGCTGCTGCTCCTCAACCTGGGCTGGTCCGTCCGCGCCTCGGAGATCACCTTCGAGTTGCCAGATAACGCCAAGCAGTGTTTCTATGAAGAGATCGTGCAGGGCACCAAGTGTACCCTGGAGTTCCAGGTAAGGGCGCCGTTTCTCCTCGCACGCCAGACAGGCCCTTGTCTTTTGTGAGAGCTGTCTTTTAGTTGCCTGCCTTTGGGTTATTCTAGAATAAGTGCTGTGGTGTAATTAGAGGCAGGCAGACAATACTGTGATTTAAAATTACCCCCTAAAGCAGGCACTGAAAAGCCAACGTGGAGCGGGGAGATCTACCTTCTTTTCTTCCTTTTTGCAGCTTTTTTTGTTTAGGTTCCTGCACTGCAGGGGGTTGGACTAGATGAGCCTTGGGGACCCTTCCAATTCTACAATTCTGTGTTCCTGGCCAGAGGGGGGTGGGCGGGGCACGAATAGGGAATTCTTCCCTTTCTGCTGCTGCTTGTAAATGCCAACAGGTGGTTAAGGAACTCTCTTCCAGTTAACTTTGGTTTGGTTATTTCAGTTCTTGCATTTAACCTTCAAAAGATAATATAAATGTGTGCTGGTATCTTTCCTTAAGATAAATGCGATGTTTCAGTATCTCTCATGTGTCTGTCTGTATCCACTCACTGTTTTATATTGTGCCTAAGGTTCTGTTTTATTTCTCTGTGTATGTTAATTTGTGAGTGCTCAGCCCTGAAAGGTAACTATTAAGCAATTGAAACAAAAAAGTGTGAGAAGTAATTGAAATAGTCGGATATTGTCGTAAGATAACATGTTGATACGTTTCTACGTGAAGTTGTGGTGCTCATGAGAGAAGAGAGAGATCCAAGTTTATTTAAATGCTTGCATGAGTAAAGGGCATATAACACCAACTGCCTGTTGCAGTTTTCAGTTGGAGAATCTCACAGTGACTCCTTGGATCTCTCTGGTGCAGCTGCATCTGTTCAAAATCAGATCTGGTGTCCTTCAATACTTGCACTATGCTGTGCATAGAAAAGAGAATAATATTAAATAAGTTTGAGTTAGGTTAAAGGAATGCAGTATAGCTTACAGGACTGAAAAATATATACAACCAATTGTTTCTCACATGGCCCAGTAAAATGCATCAATTGTTGGGTGTAATCCAATAAGAGCTCATGCGTTCTGGTGTGTTTCACACTTTTGATTACTTTCTGAAAACTAATGGGAAAGATTGTTACTATAAGTTATTTCTTTGTGTGCTGCCAAGGCAGAAACTTTGAAAGAATCAAGGAAGTTCATAACTTATTACTATTCCTGATTTCTTTTTTAAAAAGCGGAGAGACATTGAAATATAAAACCTAAAGCCAGATTGCTACATTACTCCAGCTACCACTTCTCTGTAAACTGGCAATGAGATGGAGTAGTGGGCAGCAGAGATCAGTAGTTAGCGGAGGGGTACTTAACCTTTCACCCCACTGCCCCCACTAGTGTTTTCAGATTATTGTTTCCATCTGAAACTTGAGAATGAAACCCAGGGGTAGTGTGTCAAATAGCGTTTTCTCTTAAATATGTTCACCAGGTGCGACCTAAAATGTCAAGCAATACATTTCTTTGCTACCCAGCCTGAATGGTGAATCATCTCATCATTAAATGGAAACAAAGGGAGCATTCCTTTTTATGCAATCTGGCAACGCCAGTTCTGTGCAGCCACAGAACACTGGCCTATTTGGCAACTTTAGATTGCCATGCTACCTACTTCCTCCTCCCTTTCACACAGCAAGGTAGTACAATATTGTGCTTCTGCAAAATGCCCCCTCCCCCACTGCTGTTTGGGTTGAGCAATTTTAGACCGTTATTCCCATATAACGAATTGACTTTACTGAGAGAATGTTTAAAATAAAGAAGGTTTAGGAGATCAAGTTAAAGCAGTAAAATAGGTACCATCTCACTGGTGTCTTCCACGCATAGCTAACATGGGGATTTAGTGTTATAAGTGGTCCCTTTTCTTGGCTCCCTTTATAGCTTAATACTCTTCCCACGCTGGAGCTGAGCTGCCTTTAATAATTGTACCTGGTGCTGACTATGGGTTTCCCCCTTTCTTATGGAAGGATATTTGGCTAGGAAGGGTGATATGGCTGACTGTTCCATGTACCAGTTTTATTTGTTCTATAGGTGATCACTGGAGGGCACTATGATGTTGACTGCCGCTTAGAAGATCCAGAAGGCGTTGTACTATACAAAGAGATGAAGAAACAATACGATAGCTTCACCTTTACCGCATCCAGAAATGGGACGTACAAGTTTTGTTTCAGCAATGAGTTTTCTACCTTTACACACAAAACAGTGTACTTTGACTTCCAGATTGGAGATGATCCGCCTCTGTTTCCTAGCGAAAACAGAGTTACTGCACTTACTCAGGTAGTTACACAACTGAGTTTAAATATAAATTTAGACTTTAATTCTCATATCACCAATTAGAATTTTGAGTTTTGCTGCTTTTGGAAGACACGGGCATTTGTCATAGCTTTACAATGCATTCCTAACCTAAGCCAAAGCTACTCAAAAGTCCTTTTGAATTTAATGGAGCTTATTCCCAGGTAAGTGGTTTTAGGATTCTGCAGCCTTAGTTATTCAACTACTCCACTACTAAATAGTTGCTGCTTTTTGTCCCAGCAAGAGGAGGGTGAGGAGTTGGACCACTGGGGTAGGAAAGAAATCGCTGCACAGTATCAACATACCCAAGTGCTACTCAAGAAATGTTTACAGTGCACAAAGTACGGTAGTCAGCCAGCCTATATGATAGAAATAAGTATGTTGTTGTTTAGTCGTTTAGTCGTGTCCGACTCTTCGTGACCCCATGGACCAGAGCACGCCAGGCACTCCTGTCTTGCACTGCCTCCCGCAGTTTGGTCAAACTCATGTTCGTAGCTTCGAGAACACTGTCCAACCATCTTGTCCTCTGTCGTCCCCTTCTCCCTTGTCGTGGCGAAGGGGCTTGAATAACTCAGAGAAGCTATGAGCTATGCCATGCAGGGCCACCCAAGATGGACAGGTCATAGTGGAGAGTTTTGACTAAACGTGATCCACCTGGAGAAGGAACTGGCAAGCCACTCCAGTATCCCTGCCAAGAAAACTCCATGGACAAAGACAACAGGCATATAAAAGTTACTTTGGCCACCTCATGAGAAGAGAAGAATCCTTGGAAAAGACCCTGATGTTGGGAAAGATTGAGGGCACTAGGAGAAGGGGACGACAGAAATAAGTATATGATGTCTTTATTTCCAAAGGCTTTCTGTCTTCACATAAAATCAAAACATACATATTCAAATGTGGATATCATGTAATCAGATCAGCAGTAGTTGATAGCTTAATAGCTGAAAACGCTGGCAGCATTAAGATAAAATCAACAGTGTAATTAATTTTGAGTGATGTAAAAATGGAAAACTGATTAAAATGGTCATAGTAAAATATGCAGGAATGAAAGACAAGCAAAATGAACCATGGAAGGAGAAGGAGGGAAGCCATTGGGATATTTAACAGTATGTAAAATGTTTATTTTGAGATGTATAATTAAAATCTTAATTAAAATGGTTATAAAATAAAATGAAGCTTAATGAGCTGAAAATGCAAAATCCTGCATCCCTTTTTCAATAAAGAGTACTCATCAGTCCTCTTTCTTTCTGTATCTAGATGGAGTCGGCATGTGTTTCAATTCATGAAGCTCTAAAATCTGTCATAGATTCCCAGACTCATTTTCGGTTGAGAGAAGCACAAGGCCGCAGCAGAGCAGAAGACTTAAACACACGTGTGGCTTATTGGTCAGTAGGAGAAGCCATCATTCTTCTTGTAGTTAGCATTGGGCAGGTATTTCTTCTCAAAAGCTTCTTCTCAGACAAAAGAACCACCACAACTCGTGTTGGATCATAACTCATGTTGAGAACATGAGTTTGTAAAACCCACTGTTTGTAAAAATAAATATGTATATATACTGTTCTTCAAATAATTTCTAGTTACAAAGCAATGAAACATGGGGAACATTTTTAAGTACCTTTGCCCTTCTTAAAGTTGCAAAACACATGCTCCCTAAAAGCTGTGGGAGAAAATAGCTTTTTATGTGTGATATATTGGTTTTCTCCTTCTGCTGATATGTGCTGAGACATCTAAAGTAAGGTTGCTTTTTAAAACAATAGCAAAAAACAACCTTTGAGACTATTTGGTAGGAGCACAGTGCTTTCAAGAAAATTCTTTGAATGATGATTTGGAAGATTGTCCATATTAAAAATGCGTGGTATTTGGATTTTTTTTCTAGTTTGGAAAGAGTGGGAATAGAAAGAAAAACAAATGTGGTTAGCTATTGTCTCAGAGCCTTGCACTGCACTGTTGTGATTTGCTATGGAAACTGGTCGCATTTTCTTGCAGAACCATTTATGTGGGGGCGGGGGGGGAAGTGTGTGTCTTTTACAGTACTAAATTTTAGGCTGAGAATTCCAGGGCAACCAATTCTCTGTACAATGGGGAAAGCTGTGTGGGTTGTTATTTTTTGAATTTATCTTTTTAAATTAAACAAATGAGGAGACTGTCTTGTAAATTCTGGAAGCTGCGTCTTTGAGCTTGTGGAGCTGCTTCTTTTTTTTGAAGATCTGAAGGAAAATAGGCTGTGTCACAAATAATCTATAGTCTGTCAGTACCACTTGGAAACAAGAAGAGTAAACTAAAGTGCACTGGGTTTAATGCCTTGTGACTCAAAGCCAGTCTTGTAATCTCTTTACTACTTGGGCAGTCCCATGGGACAATGTTGGCCTAAATGGTTTGAGAATTGTAACCTAAAATAAGTGGCTTGTCAAGCAACATATGCACGATGCTGGACATGATTGTATAACACCTGTGAAAGCTTATTACATTTGCCTATTGAAGAGTCTAATATTTTTTGCAAAACTCTTTTTTTCTGGGTGTAATACAGTAATGTGTCACCTTGTCCTTGCTTCTACCACTTTTGGGTTAAAGGGCTGCATTGAGGTTTATGGGAGTAACTTGCCATATAGCTGGTACTCTTTGTGTATGCCTAATAGAGAACATATTGCATACTCCTGTGCAGGCATCCCCAAACTTCGGCCCTCCAGATGTTTTGGACTACAATTCCCATCTTCCCCAACCACTGGTCCTGTTAGCTAGGGATCATGGATGGAAGTTGTAGGCCAAAACATCTGGAGGGCCGCAGTTTGGGGATGCCTGCTCCTGTGTGTGTGTAAGGTTGCTTGAAACAACAGTAAAATGTGCAATCAAAATATAAGTAACATTATTAGCCCAACCATACAACACATCTATTTGAAAGTAAGCCTAATTGATTTCATCAGAATTTGCTTCCAGGTATTTATATTTTCTATTGGAGAATAAGGTTTGTTAGAAAGGATAAAGATACGTGATTTCCAGTGTTTGTAAGCATATGAATACCACTAAGCTCAAAAGCTTACAAGCACAAAAATCTTATTTGTGTCGAATTGCCCTCTTATATAATGTTGACTCCCTCTACTTTACCATTGTAGATGTTAAGATATCAATCTTGGAAAAATACATGACAAAATCTCCTGTCTGTTAATGCTCTGTAAAAACAAAGACTATTGTCTTGAGGTTAAATGCTGATGTGGTATTAAAGGGAGGTGTGGATGTGATCTTAACACTTGAGTGGTTCAACATCCAGTTTTTTAAGCTTCTTAGTTTGGTTAGTTACTGAAGCTGTTTGAAATGTCTACTTCACTACCACATTGTGTGCGGGTGTAGCTTTTTAGATACAACATTGATTGTGTATTAGTAGCAAGGAAGATCTCAGCACTGTACTGGTTAAAGTCCTGCAGAAATAACTTGGTGTACAGTGTTTTGTCTCCCACTTGAGCTTGAGTAAAATAAATTTCTTGACTGTACTTGTCTATTTCTTGCATTAAAACTCTACAGTGCTCTATTTCTGAAGACAGGCACCCTGAATACTGATAATAGAATGCTGACTCATGCTGGAATCCAGCAATTGCTGCAGCTTCCACTGCATGTTAGTGAAGCATATGTAAGAAACCCACACAGTGGAACAAGCAAATAAACCTGAAAGTAATCAACTTGGTGTTTCCTTTATTGCTTACCTGAATTCAAAATAACCCTTTGCCCCTTGGCAAGACATTTCTCCACACTGGGAATTGATAAACTCCAGATCCACCAAAAGAGGTCCACAGGCTGGTTATTAGCAGTGCAATTTTTCTAGAAAAAGTGCTGGAACTAGCCATGAACACTTCTCTCGTTCTCTTAGAATGGCAATGGCGCCCACCTGAGAGGTGCTGGAACTGAGTTCTGGCTGAAAAAAGGCCTGTTTATTAGGAAAGACTGTAGGCTGTGAAATGCTCTATCCTTACTGCCACATGGTATGCATGTTTCTGCACCATAACCTGTGCTCAGTTGACTTCAGAGCAAGACTTGTGCTCTAGTCTTCATTTGGTTTCATTCATAACCCTACTTTACTAAGAGGTACCAGGGCAAGTTACAACAACTAGTAAAAATTATAAACAGCTTACAGACACAGGAATAGAGTGGGCCCTGAAAACACCAATCTCAGGTTTCAAATGCCTGGATAAAAATGTGTGTCTTGAGCATTTGCTGAAAGCTGTACAGTGAAGAAGACTCTGAGACCACAAAGAAAGGGGAAGAGACCCAGAAGCACAAGAGGAAGTGGGAAATTGTATATTTAGCAAATATTTGATGCGAGGGAAACTCCATGCATTGCCTTCTGGAAATAATATGACACGACAGAGTCTGAAAATAGTTTTATGTTTTTATGTAAAATAAATGTGCTGTTGCAACTGAGGATAGGGCAGGGTGTGGAACTTCTGCTTGAGAACTTCAACTGCTTGTGGTAATAAATGGATAAATCAATACATGGTTTCTGTCATTTGTAGGGAAAGTCATTGAACCAGTAGACAGAAATAAACTTTTATCTATCAGTTGCTGAAGAGCAAGGACAGGGAATAAATATCAACACCATGCCTTTCACATGAACTAATCTGCTTGTATTGCTTGAAACCAAATGCTAAGTACAGTAATACCTCTGCGAACGTCCGCCTTGTCTAGCGTCCATTCCAGCGAACATCTGCGGCAAACCGGGAAGGACCGGAACGGGTTACTTCCGGGTTTGCCGCTTGCACAGAAGTGCTAAATCGTGCATGCACAGAAGTGCAAGCTGTGTGCGCGTGCGCAGATGCAGCGCTTTGCCGTGCATCCTTTTCCGCTAGCGGCTGGGGCTCCGGAATGGATCTCGGCCGCAAAATGAGGTGCGACTGTACAGTGACACACTGATCTAATCCTGCGTCCCCACATCCTGTATTTGAACAATTTAGGCTGCAATACCTACTGGGGAGAAAGTCCCCTTGAATTCCATAGGATTTAATTTTGAGTAGGTGACGGCCACACCATACATTTAAATCTGAGTTTTGTTAGCAAACTCCTATTCCCCTCACAGAGCTACAATTCTCTCTCCCCCCCCTCCCAAATAATATTTATTCGTTTTAAAACAATACAGAATACAAAAAAAACATAAAAAGAAATATCAATTACAGCAAATCCTTCATTTTTACTTAACATTGTAGACGTCCTCAATTCCCCCCTCACTGAGTCCATTTTTTAATCCAATTTAAGCAATTTTCATATTATATCTAATCATTTTAATACATTTTCCCCATTATCTCTCAACTATTCCTAATCAATAAACATCAACTATCCTTAACCCTATAAATTCATCAATTATTCCAAATCATAAATCATTTTCCCAACCATCTACTATTTCATCCCTTTGCCTATAATTTATTCCCAAAAATTATTCATGAATTCAGATATTGATTCTTCTATCCTAATAACATTTATACATTGAAATCTGATTCACCCCCCCCCCCTGGACTCAAGGTCTCCCAGACGATTCAGCCAGTTCCCATAGGTCATTCCAGTTTCAGACAATCTTAATCAATCAGAAAATGACATCCATTATAGCTCTTTACCCCACTCCCACTCTGTCACATCCTATCCACCACACTTCCTTCTTCATCCCCTGCTGTCTCCCCAAATTTCTAACTGTTACATGATACCATCCATCTAGATTTCCACTTTTCAATCCTTTGACAATTTTTGTTCCTCTTAGATTCAGACCCCAGTATGGATCCTGCCCTCCCTCTCTCACTGAGAGGGCATTATTCCATGCTGGTTATTCTTTAAAAACCCTTTGAATCAAGCATGGGTCTTGTCCCCCCCCCCACTGGGAGAGCAATGCTCCATGCCCCTTCCGCTTCTTTTTTAGATTCAATTGCATTGTCCAGGACTGATGAATGCTCCTCTTTCTTCTCTACTGTCTCTGCTGAAATTAGTCCTCCTTCAATTTCCACACACTTCTGGTTTATTTTTACAATCTGTAAGGTATTCTGATGTACTTCACTTCTTAGATCTCGTAGCAATTTCAGGAATTCCTCTTGAAAATCTGACAAGTCAGCTGATGTTATGTCTGCTGGCATCTTGCTCGTCTCCAATTTCATGGGAACAGCACAGATTACAAGACAGGAAATGGCGCAGTTTATATTTCCAGACTTCAAAAACAAAAATTGTATCCAAACTGGTTGCAGACTAGCATTTTCAGTTCTTCTTCATACCTTAAAATTCTTATGACCATTTGCAAAAAGAGCATTTATCAAACTTCTTGTTCACAGCCTTATATTCTGCACTCTCTTTAATACTGACAGTTCCCGACCTCAAAGAGGTAAACAAATTCCTTCCTATTGTGATGTCATAATGGCGGCTCGCTGATCCCTCCAGGGACCTGACTCCATCTTACAGGGGGACTTTCCCCAGTCCAAAATGAAATTTTTAACAGGGATTTTACTAAGTTCAACCCTTCTCCCCTTTACCCTGCCTCAGGGGGAAGGTTTTAAGTCCAATCTTTGGAAATTGAAAGCTTCCTGTCAATCTTTCCGGCTTCGGGCAAATTAACTGCGTCTCAGTTCACTCAATGGGGGAGATCAACTTCCGTTTTTAAATCTCCTCCTGTGGCCAATTTTTTTTTTTCAAATTATAAATCCCTTTTCTTCTACTCACAGTAACCAAAGTCCTCAATTCTTTCAAAATTGGAAGACTCCACTGCTCAACATGCTGTCGGCTCGGAGCTTCAACACTCTTAACAAACTACAGCTCCCAGAATCCTTTAGAGGAAGCCATGAGTGTGATTTTATAGTGCTTTAAAGGTGCGGTGTGAATGTGGCCTGTGGCTTTCAATAATGCAACTTTGATAACACAGCCTTACCAACCATGGGTGGGAGCTGGTCATACATTTCCCTCCGTTTCACAATCCCAGGCAAGCAGCATCTGTGAGCTTTATTGAGTCCCTAGTGAACCACCATGCATTGCAGAATCTCCAAGTGTCCCTATTTTCCTGGGACAGTCCCGGATTTACAGAAGCCGTCCCGCTTTCTGATGGTCCTGGAATGTTCTGCTAGGACGTCCCTATTTCCATCAGAGAAATGTTGGAGGGTATGAAGTTATGCGACCCTCAAGCCAAGGAGATAAGTAACTATACAACCTTTAGATGACATCTGAAGCCGCCCAGAGTGGATGGGGCAAACCAGTCAGATGGGCGGAGTATAATTAATAAAATTGTTATTAATATGGAATAGGATGTCCCTATTTCATCTCGTTTTCAGGCTGAGGTAGCCAGTGTTTGTCCACAGAAAGCCTTCTGGGTCATGTGGCCAGCATGACTAAACCACTTCTGGTGCAACGGAACACCATGACGCGGGGATTCAAACCACCAACCTTCTGATCAGCAAGACCAAGAGGCTCAGTGGTTTAAACCTCAGCACCACTCGCATCCCTCTGAAGATCTAAGTATTCTACAGCCAGTGGTTCAAGACTGGAACCCTTGGAGCAGATTGGAGGAGCGCATGGGGAGAGGAGAGAAACAGAAGTCCCACTGCACTGGCAGAAGTCATTGTGCTAAGGGGACAACACAACTTTACTGGAAATTAGAAGGTTTATTTGCTTTTCTGTCTGTTTTTTTTTTAAAGAGACCATGAATGGTTGAAGAACTATAAAACTCAATGGGCAGTTATAGAAGGTGGCTCTTCTCACACAAGTCTTCCCCATAAGAATGAGTGGGGGGAATCTGGGACAAGTACCATCTTTAAATGTGAGTGAAATTCTCACATGTTACAGAATGAGGTTACAGTAAATAATTTTGAGCTGGTAAAGTGAGCTGTGCCACTTCAGGCCGTGGGTGGGAAATTTTGACTCCCTGAGAGTCAAAAGTTTGAGTATCAGAGGAAGCGGTTTTCGTCAAGCCCTCTTCCTCTTGACCTAGGTTTCTACCGGTATATGCAATGATATTTCCACATGGAGGAATATTCAAAAATGTAATCTACCACCACCCACAGAACCTCAATGGTCTCAGAACTCTCCTGGCTTATTCTGTATTTTAATGTTTTGTTGGAAGCCGCCCAGAGTGGCTGGGGGAACCCGGCCAGATGGGCGGGGTATAAATAATAAATTATTATTATTATTATTATTATTATTATTATTATTATTATTATTATTATTATTATTATTATTATTCTGCTGGTATATAAAGTATAGACAAGGCCAAAGTCTTCACACTAGTAAGACTACAAAACAAAATCAGGGTAGAAATTTGAATACATACAATTCTGTCGCTGATTCAACTTTGGGGACTGGTCATTTAAGGCCATCAAGTTGCATTGCTGGTTTATACAGCTTTAAAGTATGTCTTTGGGACACATATTTGTGATTTAAACCGCTGTGTGTTTTATTTCATTGGAAGCTGCTTTCAACATTGTGGCTGAGACAGGGGTGGGGAAAAGCAATCCTATACAGGACTGCATTTGCCTTGGTGCCAAAGACTCCCCAGTTGTTGAGGTTTCCCTCTCCTTGCTAGGGCTAAACACATATTGGATAAGGCCAATCCACTGACTTAACAGCTGACTTAACATCCTGAAATGTGACACTATCGGTTTGTTTCTTTATTAGCATGATACTTAAGACAGATGCTGACCTATGGTACAATCCTGTGTATGTTCACACAGAAGTAAGCCCCACAGTGTTTAATGAGGTTTCTTACCTAGCAGGGGTGCTGTGGATTGCAGGGCTCAAGTGTGAATTAGGGTTGTGTGAGGTAAAATGACATCTCTATAACCGTTGTTGTTGTTGTTGTTGTTGTTGTTGTTGTTGTTGTTGTTGTTGTTGTTGTTGTTGTTACTACTACAGTATTACTATTCCTTCAGTAGCACCTTAAAGACCAACTAAGTTTTTATTTTGGTATGAGCTTTCGTGTGCATGCACACTTCATCAGATACCAACACGGCTACCTACCTGTAACTAGTATTACTATTATTTTATTAAGAGAATTTCATTTATAAAAAATGAGAAAAAAGTGAGAATAAAAAAGGGGAAAATGCACCACCATACATGTGTATATTCTTTTTATCTTAATACACATAAAATTGTCAATAACCTTACCGTATATATTATATGTAAACTCATTCCAAATATCATTGTATCTATCCAAGGTAAGAACAAGGGTCCCAACTTGAATAAAATATTGGGGGAGCCCAGGTAAGCCCCGTCCCACATAATCAATCGTGGAAATGCCTATCAACTTTTTTGGGGGGGGGGATCCGGTCAAATATTTTATTGGGGAGGGTGAAAGGACCTTGGCCCCTAGGAGTTGGCTTCTATGCCTAAGACTCACACACACGCACACACACGTGCATGACTGGAGTAAGGCACACGCTCGCGCACAAGCACATACTCAGTGTGTCGCTCCAGTCAGATACCATTGTATGTTACACAGTCCTAATTCACATACAGTACTGTACGGTTTACATCAGTCTAAGATGTCGACGGGTCCACCCGAGGAACACGGTTGCGCTTTTCTTTGGGCAGCTTCGAAGCAGAGGGGGTGGCAATCTCCTTCTTGCTGCTTTTGTAGCTGCTGACAGCCAGAAAAAGGCGACGGGTTCCAGCTCTGGGCCCGCCCCGTCCATGCCATGCTTCCCCTTTTCTCAGCAGCGGCCGGACGTAAAAGGCGCTGAGACACAAATCCTCCCGGCCACAACTTCCGCAAGGGGAGAGAAGCTGGTCGTTCGCGGACGCCTCCGCCGCGGGGAAGAAGGACCAGGCTCGCCTCCTCGACGGGTAAGTGCTGCTTCTCCACCAGGCGCTGCAAGTGAAGCTCCAGGAGTGGCGACCCCCGTTCTTCTCCCTCGCCCCTTTGTCCGACGTGAAGCCCCTTTGGCAGCCAGATGCCCCCCCCCAAAAAAACCCTCGATTCAATGGGCTTTCGCGTGGCGACAAGTCTTCAGTCTTTTGCAGCGTAGGGGAGGGACAGAAAAGAGAATTGTGCCAATCGTGCTACAAAAATCTAGTTACTGGATTGATAGATTAGATGTCAAGGAAAGAAACAACTGTCTGACTTTTAGAAGACATCTGAAGGCAGCCCTATTTAGGTAAGTTTTTATTGTTTGATGTTTTATTCTGTTTTTAATATTCTGTTGGGAGCCGCCCAGAGTGTCTGGGGAAACCCAGCCAGATGGGTGGGGTATAAATAATAAATTATTTTTTAAAAAAATTATTATACAGTACAGGATGCTTCTCTCAGAGTCCCCCCCCCCCCCCCGGTTATTTTATTGGTTCAACAGTCCTGTAAAGGCTGAGAGGCTGTTATTAGAATTAGATACAGGTAGGTAGCCGTGTTGGTCTGCCTTAGTGGAAACAAAATTTTAAAAATCAGATGAAGAAGTGTGCATGCACACGAAAGCTCATACCAATGACAAACTTAGTTGGTCTCTAAAGTGCTACTGGGAGGAATTTTTTTATTTTGTTTCGATTAGGATTAGGATTAGAATTTATATACCGCCCTATACCCGGAGGTCTCAGGGCGGTTCATAGAATAAAATCAAAATATAAAACCACAAAAGACATACCGGCAATCAAAATAAAAACAACAACCCGATAAGGCGCCCCCCCCAAAAAAAACACACCACATTTTAAAAGGGCATAGGGTGTAAATCAAATCAACCAAAGACCTGATTGATAGCTAGAGGTCAGGAAAGGAGCACTAGAGATTTCCAGCATGAGCACCCTAAATCGGTACCCGCACAATTCTGAGAGCAGGAGAGAAAGGGGCTTATTTCCTAATGATCCAGCCTGTGCAGGTGGCTTAGAAAAGGGAAAGTGATGGTATCAAGTTGAAAATGCTGGAAGTAAGAGAGGAAGTGGATCCCAATCTGCTGCTGTCTTCCCTTTGATGTTGGATGCCCCTGGATTTGGGCTCTCTGGAAATCCAACTTGTTGTTTCTGTCTCAGATTTCTGAAGAACCGTATGGTGTGGTTTCCAGATGAATCATACTCGGAGTAGAGTAGACCCACTGGAATCAGTTGACTTAATTTATCTCAGTGGGTCTACTTTGAGTATGATTTAGTTCAGGCATCCCCAAACTTTGGCCCTCCAGATGTTTTGGACTACAATTCCCATCATCCTTGACCACTGGTCCTGTTAGCTAGGGATCATGGGAGTTGTAGGCCAAAACATCTGGAGGGCCGCAGTTTGGGGATGCCTGATTTAGTTGGACACACCACCCATTTTCTTTTAAAAACACTGTACATAATATAAATCAGCCAAGAAGTTTGTAGGATTCATTTCATAGAAGTAAAAGTTGAAAAAAAATGTTTTTCAACAAGGTAAAACTATTCTACTAGTTAAGTAAAAAAAATGTTTTGTCTGCAAAGAACATGAGAGTTTCTAGTTGTGACTTGGATTTCCCCATTGCCTGACTATATTTAAGAGGCAATGTAAGACTTGTTTAGAGTTTTTTTAGAGGGTAAGGATAAGAGAAAATTGAGTTCTTTTGCTTTTTTTTAAAAAAAAAGGAAGTGTGGTTGTAGCTGGATATTTTTTCTCTTGGGGTTTTTTGTGCTTCTGTTTAATGTTAGTACAGTAGATTCGGGGTTTATACAGAGTTTGTATAAAATCCTCTCCAAACAGGCACAATAGCAACCCTTGTCATCAAAACATCTCTTCCTTTGGTTTACCTTCCTTTTTCAAACATCTAGTTTGAGGAAGAGTTCTGTATCACCCAGAGGGCTGCATACTGCACTCTTCAATTCAAATTGATCTAAATAAAAACTATTGTTTCACAAGTTCTGATTTGGGGGGGCAGGGGAGGGATGTTGGACCAATGTGACTAGAACATGTTTTAGAACTTAATACACAATATATGGTAACATAAGAAGTATCTGAAGAAGTGTGCATGCACACGAAAGCTCATACCAATGACAAATTTAGTTGGTCTATAAGGTGCTACTGGAAGGAATTTTTTAATAATATAACATAAGGGTTTAGGTGTGCCAGATTTTGTTTTTCATTGAGAGCATACAAGAAGACCATAAATCTTCAGGAGTAGGTGGGTGGGGTTTCAGATGACTTTAAAAGACATAGAAGGCAGCTCTGTTTAAGGAATTTTTTAAATGTTTGATGTTTTATCGTGTATTATTATTATTATTATTTATTATTAAACATGTATCCCACCTGTTTTTTTAAAAAAGAAATCCTAGGTTGCTAACCATTCAAAACAGTAACATAACATAGAACAATTCACAGTTAACCCAAACTATAAATCGAAACATTAGCTTAAAAACCAATATAACAGTAACAGTAACAGAATTAAAACGCAAAATACCAAAAAGAGTGACAACCTCAGAGAATACTTGGACAAACAAACAAAACTTTAATTACTTACGGGGCATATTGGCAACCTTTAGGTGTGTTTGTGTGTCACTAATCCAATTAACTCCATATAAAAACGAAAGCAATATTGAATTATTTGCCACTTGTATTCCCCCCCTTTTCTAGCTGAAATCCAAAGAACTATTGCTGCATTTTTATTCTACCCTTCTTCCAAGAACTTCAAGACAGCATAAAAGGTTCACACCATCCCTGCTTCTTTCAACAGCTTTGTGAGGTAGATTAGTCTGAGAGACAATTATTGTTTCAAGGTCTCCAGCAAGTGAGCTTTGTGGCTGAGTGAGTTCTGTATATTCCTGCATATAAGACTACCTTTTAATCCAGGAAAATCTTCTCAAAAGTTGGGGGTCGTCTTATACGCTGGGTCGTATTTCTTATACGGCGAGTATATCCCAAACTCTGTATTTTAACTGGGAAAGTTGGGGGTCGTCTTATACGCCCAGTCATCTTATACGCCGGAATATACGGTATTTGAACCTGAGTCTCTCCAGTCTTAGGCCAAGACTCTAACCCAGGCATAGGCAACCTTGACTCTCCAGATGTTTTGGAACTACAACTCCCATGATCCCTAGTTAACAGGGCCAGTGGTCAGGGATCATGGGAGTTGTAGTTCCAAAACATCTGGAGAGCCAAGGTTGCCTATGCCTGCTCTAACCACTGTACCACTCTGGGTGGCTGTGAAGCGAATTCCTTTAATCCATGGCAGCTTTGTTCCCCCCCCTAAACTTAATAGTAGGGACCTGCAGTTTCATTTGTTGTGAGACATTAGTGTTCTCTACAGCAGTGTTTCTCAACCAGTGTGCCTCCAGATGTTTTGGGACTACAACTCCCATCATTCCTGACCACTGGTCTTGCTAGCTAGGGATGATGGGAGTTGTAGTCCCAAAACATCTGGAGGCACACTGGTTGAGAAACACTGCTCTACAGTGTTAGGTTAGGAAGAAAAGAGAGGGAGAGATATGGTGAGTGGTGGTGGGTTGGGTGGCAATGCTTCTGTTCTTCTACTTAGTGTATTTGTGGGGTTTTGTGTCAGCGTCACTTGTGTGGGTTTTCTTACTATTCGCTCGTTGTGTTTCCTTGGTGGGGAGAGAGGTTGGGGTGGCCTAGGGGGTGGTTGGTTGTCTTTGGATGGCTGTAGTGAGGTGTGTGTGTGTGTGTGTGTGTGTGCGCGCGCGTTTGGATCAGGTTAGCAAGATTGATTCATATGCTGTTGGCGGATTCTTGTTGTCTTGTTGGGCTGTGTATGTGATACTGGTGTGATACTTCACCATACTGGTGGAGGCGTCTTCTATTTGTCCCTGTGTCAGTTTCAGTTTATTGGTCAGTTACAGGTAGGTAGCCGTGTTGGTCTGACGTAGTCAAAACAAAATTTAAAAAATTCCTTCCAGTAGCACCTTAGAGACCAACTAAGTTTGTCATAGGTATGAGCTTTCGTGTGCATGCACACTTCTTCAGATAGTTTATTGGTCAGTTTTTCTAAGAAGGCTGTTTCCTATACTATTTGATACCATTGGTCCATGCTTACTTCCGACAGGTGTTTGTGGCCACCACTGGCCCTGACATTCCCTTGACTTCCCTGTTTCCCAGAGGACTCAAGGAAAGGGGCAAATAAGAAGTGCCTGCTGGATCAAACCAGGGGTTTATCTAATCCAACATCCTGTTCTCATAGTGGCCAGCCAGATGCTTATGTGAAGCCCACAAGCAGGCCCACTCTACCACTTCTGTGGTTTCCAGCAAGAGGGATTCAGAAGCATACAACCTTACAGTGGAGATAGAATATAGGCCTCATGGATAGCCTTATCCTCCATGAATTTGTCTCATCTTCCTTTCAAGCCATCTTAGTTGGCAGCCATCTTGTGGGAGCAAATCCTGTCTTGTCTGTCAGAATAGTCTTCCTATTCTGATTTGAAGAAAACTCTGAAGAAAAGAAGGGACTTCTTGCTGAGGGGTGGATCTCAGAGGGGCTGGTTTATATTGCCACATTGTGGAACAATGAACTCAAGTCCCCATGTTACATGGCAAACTCTCAGTGGAAGTTCAGAAAACTGTTTGTGATGTTGGTATGAAGTTCAGACATTCAAAGGAAAAAGTCAGGCACTGGGCTATACTGCAAGCCTCTTGTGTGAGCTTAAGCAGAAAATCTGATCTCTAAAAAAGACTTGTCATTGTCTCCAAAACAATGGTTGTTATGGTTCTTGGGGAGCTACTAGTCCAGGCATAGGCAAACTTGGCCCTCCAGATGTTTTGGGACTACAACTTGCATCATCCCTAGCTAACAGGACCAGTGGTCAGGGATGTTGGGAATTGTAGTCCCAAAACACCTGGAGGGCCAAGTTTGCCTATGCCTGTACTAGTCACAACAGGCAGTAATTAAATAACTGTAATATTCACAAATAAAACCTTAGGCTTTACTACCTTGCCCATGACCGTTTGAGATACATGGAATTACACAGAGAAGTTCCATTTCTTTTTTTCTGGAAGGAGTACAGTACTGTAATTGGGGATAGTAAGTTGTTCATAAAGTGTTGCAACTTAACTCTTGTTGTCTTTCCCAGAGCTGGATTATGTCTTTCCTCTAACCATTCCCATCTTAACCACTTTGTATCTATTGGTTTGTGGATCAGCTATTAAGAACATTTGCCACCTGCAAGGTAATTTGAGTGAGTTTATTTAGCAGTTTTTAGCCAGGAAGTTAATTAGGTAGAGGCCCCTTTGAGATCTCAAACTGATGCTCGATTCCCAGGTGTCACTGCCTTTCGCTATCTTTGTCTGCTATAAATAAATGAGACTGTTTCTATTTCTTCTTGCCTTTAAAACTGTGGCTGGTTTCCCGCACTGAACTTCACCTGAAAGTCACAGCAAAGCTCACACTGGTATATCTATAGAATCATAGAGCTGGAAGGGGCTCTGAGGATCATTTCTAGTCCAACCACCTGCAATGCAGGAATATGCAGCTGTCACATACGGGGATCAAACCTGCAACCTTGGCATTATCAGCACCACGCTCTAACCAGCTGAGCTACCGTAAAATGTGAGCTGTTCAACGAAGCAGATTGAGGGAATAGTATGCAGGTTCTGCAATGGAATTTTTTAATGTCTTATGTTTACAGCTGAGTTCCTCTATTATGCATGTACTTTCTACTGATTCTACTCCTGTGTTGATTATTTCATGTTTATAGGGTTCATAGGGTCAGGGCATATCAACAGTTTTCTACATGCCTGGTTGCATTCACAACCAGGAGTGCAGGAAGTGTCCCTGGGAAAGATACTTAATGACTCCAGATGGACAGATGGACAGGCTGCCCTTCGTCCTCTGCCTGTCTCTGCTGTTGTGTCTCTGTCCACTGAGAACCTTAAAAATAACAGATGGTGCCAATGCTTGTTTGCTAAGACCGAAGATGACTGGCGATCTCAGCCATTTCAGCATTCAGCCTAACTGTTTCTAAGTCTTCTACCGCTGGGTGGATTCATTGTATTCTGGAATACAGTGGTGCCTCGACTTACGAAGTACTCAACTTCCATATTTTTTGAGTTATGAGCGGCAAAAACGGCCGCGCACTTACGTTTTTTCCGACCTCCGAAGGGAAACTGTGGCGCTTTTAGATGCGTTTTCCTCGACTTACGAAGTTTTGGATGCGGTTTACTCGACTTGCGAATGTTTCCGTTTCCGGTTTGTTTGTTTTTTAAAAGGGGAAGCCGCTTTTTCGACTTCCGAAATTTCCGACCTACGAAGGCGCCTTCGGAATGGATTATCTTTGCAAGTCAAGGTACCACTGTATTGGCTAGACTCACAGAGCAGATTCATTACAACATTAGACCTGTTGAATGCATAGCTGCCAAGTTTTCCCTTTTCTCACGAGGAAGCCTATTCAGCATGAGGGAATTTCCCTTAAAAAAAGGGGAGAACTTGGCAGCTATGGTTGAATGTAGAGCTGAAACATTCAGGCTGGAGGGAACAGAAGCTGTGAAAAACAACCTCATTCCAGCTCCTAAAATCAGAGCTGCCTGGCTGTATCTGAAGTGCCATGAAGGAAAGTTGCCTGGTTTCTGCCTGCCTGCTAGCCTTTTAATTCTAGTTGTGTGTTGAGTAAAATGTGGGAATCACTGATGGAGAATTCCAGCCTGTTCTATATCACAGTACTGTACTAACTGCCATAGGAAAACAGACTGAGCTCAGGCCAGCTTTTGGCTACGGTTTCATGTGTGCATATTAAAGTGCATATTAATACAGAACTCGCAGTGTACCCGTGCCATAAGGTGGTGCTGTTTCCCCAAAAAACAAAACAGCCAAAGTCTGCAGTTGCAGCATCTGAGCCAGTTCTGATGAGCATTTCATACAGAAAGGTAACACATTCATCAGATAATCAATCTTGTATGCACAGCTCGTTTTTCACTGCTCATTCCAGGCTTCTTCGGCAAGGGTTGTTATCAAAGCGATGGCTTTACCATTTAAATTTCAACCCCTCCTTGAGAACAGAAGAGGCCTGCTATATTACACCACAGTCAGCATTCTGTTCTCACAATAAGCAACCTGGTGGCTACGGGAAGCCCATAGGTAGCACATTGTGTGCATTAACATTCTCCTGCTCATATTCCCCAGCAACTGGTATTCAGGGCCATGGGACCCAAAGGTAAATGCAGCCATCTATGAATTTGCCTGCTTGCTGTCCTTCATTCTCACCACCACCACCATGAGAGTCAGGGAGGTATCCCAGGTGGCCATGGGTGCAGACAGGATTTTTGTTGGGGCGGGCAGGGCTTGGTTAGGGGGACAGAACCGATGTGATTGGTCAGTTAGTGAAGTATTTCTATTGTTTTACTTGATCAGGGGGTGGGTGGGCAGCTGTCCCCCCTGCCTACACCCGTGCAAGTGGCAGTGTGCAGTATACATAAATATAACCAGTTAGGACAGAGCTTTCCAGAATTTTCATGCTGGTGGCACACTTTTTATCTTTATTTTCCTTTAAGGTTTTCTTGGTTTACAAAGATGTTATGTACTGAGCTGAATCCTAGAACAATAGGATTCAGAATCAGCGGGAGCTACCCAATCCAACTCCAGGTGGAAGTGAATCCGCAACCTGATTGGCCTGCTGGAGCAGCCAATCAGGCGGCTGGTAGAAGTGAATCTGCTACCTGATTGGCCTGTAGGAGCAGCCAATCAGGCTGCAGGCAGAAGTCAATCCATAATATAATTGGCCCACAGGTGTAGCCCTGAAGTAGCCAATCACGCAAGGCCCATTGTGTAAATAATGTATATAAGCAGATGGTTTGGGGAAAAGAGCCATTCGTCTTCTCTTCTCCTCCTTGATGACTATGAGCTGAATAAAGAGCATGAAATTCACTCTTGACTCCGAGTATATTTCACTGGCGACGAAGGTGGGATCCTGCTGAGCTGACCGCCACCACGCACTGCACCGCAGCACCGCCACCTGCTGCACCGCTGCATCGCACCGTGCATCCAGGCTTCAGCTCCAGGACCCAAGGAACCCAGAATGGCAACCGACAGCAGCTTCTCGCCATTCAAACCAGCATCAGGAGACTGGGAAGGGTACGCCGCCCGTTTCAACTTCCTCCTGCAAGCAAAAGAAGTCACCAACGATGCCATGAAGAGGGCGACATTCTTCAGCGTCTGTGGAGAGGAGACGTTTGAAATCGCCCGGGCTCTCCTTGCACCTAGAGATGTCGCTACCGTCTCTTACAAAACAATAATGGAACGGCTGAAGGAGCACTTCTCACCACAGCCCTCGGTGGTAGCTTGCCGAAATGCCTTCTACGCAAAGCGGCAAGCCCCGGGGGAAACCATAACTGGGTTTGTGACCTCCCTCCGCCAAGCCGCCCGGTTATGCAACTTCTCAGAATTGGAGAACATGCTTCGTGACCGCCTCGTCGGTGGCCTGAGGGACGAGATGTTGCAACGACGCCTCTACGCCAAAAAAGACCTCACGTTCCAGATTGCTCTGGAGGAAGCCCTGGCAACCGAAGCCGCCGAGAGGTCAACGCAAGAGGCACGACCGGCCCCGCCATCCCAACCGAGGGTCTACCACGAAGACCTCACCGACGAATCCGAATCTGACAGGGAGGAAGTACACCGAGTACAGCGGCGCACTCAAGCAGCACACACACCACAGCAGCCTCGACGAGAGGGAGGGAACTGTGCAAGCTGCGGGAAGAACCACGAGAGGAGGACCTGTCGTTTCCGCAACGCAGAGTGCAGGCAGTGCAGAAAATTGGGACACATCGCCCGGGTGTGTCGGGCTCGACTCACCCGTCGACAAGCATCAGATGACCGACCCAGGAGCCCCAGGTCACACGGCACCATGTACCAAGGCAACTCGACGGAGATCACGGACTACCAGGTATTCCAGTTGCCCCATCCCAGCACAGAGAAAATTTATATAGAGGTACAGATAGAGGGAGCCCCATGCCGCATGGAGCTGGACACGGGTTCAACTCTATCCATAATCTCGGCCCGAACATTAAGGGAACTGTGCCCTAATGGGGGTCCCAAACTAAGGCCGGCCCCATTCACCCTCCGGGACTTCCAGAAACGTAAGGTCCCTACTATGGGGGTGGGGACCTTCAGGGTGCAATATCGAGGGCGAAAGCAACAATTGGACTTGCTGGTAGTTAAGGGCCCCTACGTTAGCTTACTGGGACTGGCATGGTTTGGACCTCTGGGGCTAGCCGTTACCGGGGTGAACCGCACTAGCTTACAAGTGGACGTGGACGCCATATGCAAAGAGTTTCCAGGGGTTTTCGATGGGGCATTGGGACGATATACAGGACCCCCCATTGCCCTACAGCTGGACCCCGCTGTACGACCCATCAGGCACAAGGCCCGCCGGGTCCCGTTCGCCCTGAAACCCCGCATAGACGAGGAATTGGACCGGCTCGTGGAGCAAGGAGTGCTGGAGCCGGTGCCCAACGCCCCCTGGGAAACTCCAATTGTCACACCCGTCAAGCCTAACGGTTCGGTCCGCATCTGTGCAGACTACAAATGCACCATAAACAAGGCTCTCACGGCCCATGCATACCCAGTGCCAGTGGTCAGCCATGTCCTCGCCACCCTGGCTGGGTCAAAAATCTTTGGCAAACTGGACTTGGCCCAAGCGTATCAACAGTTGCCTGTGGACGAAGCCACAGTAGAGGCTCAGACGATTGTGACGCACAGAGGGGCATTCAGAGTTAAGCGGCTGCAATTTGGCGTTAGCGTGGCACCAGGCATATTCCAGAATCTAATGGACTCTCTCCTTAAAGGGATTCCTGGCGTCACCCCCTTCTTCGATGATGTACTGATCGCCGGGCCCACACCAGAGGAATTTGAGGACCGCCTCCGCTCCGTCCTGCACCGTTTCCAGACGGCGGGCCTCAAGGTGAAGCGGGAAAAGTATTTACTGGGAGTGCCGCAGGTGGACTTTCTGGGATTTAAGGTGGACGCAGAAGGGGTCCATCCAACCGGTGACAAGGTACGGGCCATTTGTGAGGCCCCAGCGCCCAAGAGCAAGCCCGAACTTCAGTCATTCTTGGGACTATTGAACTTTTACCATGCCTTCCTTCCCCATAAGGCAGCGGTAGCGGAGCCCCTACACAGACTCCTAGATAAAAGGGCCCCTTGGGTGTGGGGCCAGCGACAAAGGGCCGCATTCCAGGCAGTCAAGGACTTGCTCGTCTCGAACTCGGTCTTAGCACACTTCGACGAGAGGCTGCCAGTGGTGCTGGCATGCGACGCCTCTCCCTATGGCATCGGCGCTGTCCTGGGACACCAACTCCCGGATGGAAGAGAGGTGCCGGTGGCATACTTCTCCCAGACGCTTGCTGCAGCCGAACGAAACTACTCACAGATTGACAAGGAGGGTCTGGCAATCGTGAAGGGCGTAAAAAAATTCCATGATTTCTTGTACGGGCGGCCCTTTACCATAGTGACTGACCACAAGCCGTTGCTTGGCCTGTTTGCCCCTGAGAAGCAGACCCCCCAAGTGTTGTCTCCACGTGTCCTCAGGTGGTCAATTTTCCTTGCCGGCTACCAGTATGCACTAATCCACCGCCCTGGGAAGGCGATGGGCCACGCAGACGCCCTCAGCAGGCTACCACTACCAGAAACAGGCCCCGACCCAGCGCCTGCGCAAGAGGTTATGACCCTGGAGCTGCTTCCCGACCGACCCATTCAGGCACAAGAAGTTGCGCACCATTCCACAAAAGATAGGGTCATCTCCCGGGTCCTGGACTGGGTGTGGCGAGGATGGCCCAGCAGCAGCCCCGGGCCAGAATTCGCTGGCTACACAAACCGCAAACATGAACTGTCGGCCCACAAGGGGTGCCTGTTATGGGGAAGCAGGGTTGTTGTTCCCCAGCCCCTCCGCAAAAGGGTCCTCACAGCCCTACACGAGACACACCCAGGGGTAGTGAGGATGAAGGCCCTTGCCAGGAGTTATGTGTGGTGGCCGGGGATTGACAGAGAGATAGAGGCCTGGGTCCAACACTGCCAGACCTGCCAAGAATCCCGCCCGGATCCCCCAAGGGCCCCAGTCCAGCCCTGGGAGTCCGCCCAACATCCATGGTCACGCTTGCACGTGGACTTCGCTGGCCCCTTCCAGGGAAAAACATTCTTCATAGTGGTGGATTCCTACACCAAATGGCTGGAGGTCGCACTGGTACCATCCACTTCTACGGCGGCAGCCATCCGGGTACTACGTAAGCTGTTTGCGACCCACGGGCTCCCTGACACCCTCGTCTCGGACAATGGAACCGCATTCACGTCAGAGGAGTTCCAGACCTTCACAGCGCAGAACGCCATCCGCCACATCCGCTCAGCACCATTCCACCCTGCCACCAATGGCCAAGCGGAGCGCATGGTGCGGACCACCAAGGACAGCCTCCGCCGCATGACACAAGGGGACTGGGAATACCGCCTTGCCGCATTTCTTCTAGCACAGCACAGCACCCCAAGCACAACGACGGGCCGGAGCCCAGCTGAATTACTAATGGGCCGGCGCCTTGCAACTAGACTGGACCGACTTCACCCCGACAGAGCTCAGGATGAGGTAGTGGTGGGGAAAGGCAGGAACCCCCGGACATTTGTGGCCCAGGACCCAGTGTATGCAAAGAATTTTGGGGCAGGCCCAGCATGGGTACCCGCCACAGTCACCAAGGTGACCGGTCCCGTGTCGTACGAGGTACTAACGGAAGGGGGGCAATGTTGGCGCCGCCACTGCGACCAGCTACGGCGACTATTCCCAGGAGGAACCCGGGAGGAGAGCGGGACAGAGGGGTCCCAAGGGGACAGCAGGGCAGTGAGGCCTGTAGAGCGAGAGGGGTGGGCAGGGGAAGCAGAAGCAGTAGGCACAGAGGGGCGCCCCGAGGCTGGAAGGACACCGGAACCAGAGCTACAACCTAGTGGTTCAGTGGCGCCAGACCAGACAGCCCTGGCACAGCCAGCAGCCTCGGAACACGAGCCAGAACCAGAACCCCTGACCAAGGAACACCCCAGGCCACAACGCACACGGAGGCGGCCAGCAGACCTTGGGGACTACGAATGCAACTTCCCGGGCAGGACTGGAACTTAGAGGGGAGGGGTGTTATGTACTGAGCTGAATCCTAGAACAATAGGATTCAGAATCAGCGGGAGCTACCCAATCCAACTCCAGGTGGAAGTGAATCCGCAACCTGATTGGCCTGCTGGAGCAGCCAATCAGGCGGCTGGTAGAAGTGAATCTGCTACCTGATTGGCCTGTAGGAGCAGCCAATCAGGCTGCAGGCAGAAGTCAATCCATAATATAATTGGCCCACAGGTGTAGCCCTGAAGTAGCCAATCACGCAAGGCCCATTGTGTAAATAATGTATATAAGCAGATGGTTTGGGGAAAAGAGCCATTCGTCTTCTCTTCTCCTCCTTGATGACTATGAGCTGAATAAAGAGCATGAAATTCACTCTTGACTCCGAGTATATTTCAAAAGATATGTGCAATGTCTCTCATAACATTTTTACAAATCAGTTTCATTTGTTGAGACATTGGGAAGAAAAGGGGAAGAGAGGTAGAGATGGGGGAGGGAGGGTGGGTGGGGGTGGGGTCGGATGACAATGTTTCTATTTTGCTTAATATGTGTGAGCGGTTTTGTCAGCGTCGCTTGTGTAGGTTCTCTGCTGTTCACTTGTGTTCCTTTGGTGGTGAGAGATGTTGGAGTTGGCCTCTTTGGGGTTGGCTGTGGTGGTCTTTGTTTTGTTTGTGAGTGGGGTGGGTGAGTGTTTTGGATCAGGTTAGCCATATTGATTTGTATGCTGTTGGTGGATTTTTGTCATTGTCTTGTTGGGCTGTGTATGTGATAAAGGGGAACCATACCGGGGTGAAGTCGTCTTCTTCTATTTGTCCCCGTGGTGATGCACTTTTTAAACATGCATCCTTTCCCGACACAGTAACTCAGTTTTACTAGCAAACCGAGGGTTAAACTAACCCCTTATAAGAGTGTTTGCGTGACACACGGCAGCCAACACACTAACATGTCGAGACACACAGTTTGGAAAGCTCTGAGTTAGGGTAACAAGTGACACACACACACATACCCATCCAATACAAGAACGGTACTTGCGACAATAAAACTGCTAGCACATTTGCAAAGCTAAGCAGGGTCTGGTATGGTTTCAAATTGGATGGGACACCACATGTTGAGATTCCTGCATTGCATTGCAGGGGTTGGACTGGATGATCCTCAGCGTCCTTTCTTAACAAATCATTCTTAACAAATCCTTTCCAATTGTACCCTAGGCTCTCTGGATCCTGGCCTGTGGGGGTTTTTTTGGCAGGATAGTTACAGAATATTCTTGGTTTTCCTTTTATGTTCAACATAGTGAGCACATCTGCTGTTTGCTTCTTTGGGGGAGTTGATGAGCTCACATGCATCATATATTCAGTGCATTCACATCACTGACAGGGACAAAGACTCTTTAGCATGTGCTACCGTATGTAGTCTGAAAGGATGGCTTCCTGTTGTAGATTCAAGTAAGCAGCTTCTGAGAGCAACGGATGCCCACATTCCTGGGACTGCTTTTTCTGTGTGTGTGCACTTGGCAGGGACCTGCTACACAGTGTGCCGTGTTAGTTAACCCTTTGGCCACTGCTTGGAAAGCGCTGCGTGGGGAGTATTTCAGCAGCCATTTGCTGATGTGCAGAGCTTTAACCACCTGAAATGTTAGATACCCGTTTCCTTTTCACAGCAAATAGAAATGCTAAAGTAACTAAAAATGGGGAAGTATGAAGGCAGTCTGAAATAGGGGCATTTCCAGGTTTGTGACATATAATGTTTTTTTCAAAATTGCTGTGCTTCATTCTGGGCAGTTTACCACATTGATAAAAAATATTCAGTAAACAAAAAACAAAAAACCACCCAACCCATAATAAAACCAATTATAACCAATACAAATCATAACATAAAACAACCCCAAAGGCCTGCAAAAAACTAAAAAGTTTATTAATAGTTATTGGTACCACCACATGTACATGTGTTCTGTCTTTTTGGGGGGAAATACCCTGTCTAAATTACCCAGGTGGCGCTGTGGGTTAAACCACAGAGTCTAGGGCTTGCTGATCAGAAGGTCGGCGGTTTGAATCCCTGCAACGGGGTGAGCTCCTGTTGCTCGGTCCCAGCTCCTGCCAACCTAGCAGTTTGAAAGCACATCAAAGTGCAAGTAGATAAATAGGGACAGCTCCAGCGGGAAGGTAAACGGCGTTTCCGTGCGCTGCTCTGGTTCGCCAGAAGCAGCTTTGTCATGCTGGCCACATGACCCCAAAGCTGTCTGTGGACAAACGCCGGCTCCCTCGGCCTATAGAGCGAGATGAGCGCCGCAACCCCAGAGTCGGACACGACTGGACCTGATGGTCAGGGGCACCTTTACCTTTTTACCCTGTCTAAATAGCACCAGAAACTAACTAATATCCTGTATTACGTTATAATAAGAATAAGAATTTATTATTTATACCCCGCCCATCTGGCTGGGTTTCCCCAGCTACTCTGGGCAGCTCCCAACAGAATATTACAAACATAATAAAAGATCAAACATTAAAAACTTCCCTAAGCCTTTTATATGCTTATTATCATGTCACAGTCCAGAAGTGTGGCTATTGTAGTTTCTCCAGAACTCTGCAGTCTGTTCTGTGTACAGTATGTATATTAGAAAGGCTCTTCAATCCCCCTTTTCCTCCTCCTTGCTGCTGCTTCACATGCTTTTGCTGTAATGTACTTTCCAGTCTTGCCTTTACAAGCCTTGAAAAACTTCTGCTCCCCCCACCGCTGCTGCCCTAGATCCCTTGTGATTTCAGGAATAGCCTTGAATGAATTTTGTGCCATGTTAAAAGATTTAGATCTTTTCTCCTCTGAAGTTCTTTTTCATTTATTCTACAGACTGGAAAAATTGGGATACTTCATCGTCTTTAGATCTGGGTGTGTTTTGCTGCAATGGGAAATGGCAACTCCAAAAGAACGTTTCCTTTTTCTCCAAGGAACAGCATGAAGGGCAACCATGCAAGTCCAGGACAAGAAGGCTTTAAGCAAAAGCCCAAAACATCTGAACTGTCACTGGGCGAAGAAACCAGCGGTGGTACCAATACCGAAGAAATTCACAGCAGTGACGAAGATGCTGGGGATGTTTTTTACAGGTTTGTGGTTCTTCATGCTGAGGAAGATGTCGAGGAAGCTGTTAGAGTCCAGGACTTGCTACAGAATGAATTCTGCATTAAACCAGGAATAATATTTGCAGAAATGCCTGGCGGGAGGCATCTGTTTGAAAATTTAAAGGATGCAATGAATGGGTCTGCTTGGATAATCATCTTGCTGACTGAAAACTTCTTAAGTGAGCTTTGGTGCGAGTTCCAGATCTGCACGTGTCTGTTCAGTGCAATGACCGTACCACACAAAGGATACAGCGTCATCCCGATGAGGCCGCGGAATAACCCACTCCCAAGGGAGAGGACTCCTTTCGTTCTCCAGACCATTAACACACTACAGGAAGATAGCCCTGGATTTGCCCAGCAAGTGAAGAACATTTTCCAGGACTCGAGATATAGGCAACAGCAAGCCATATGGCAGTATGAAAAGAAGAAGGAAGAGGTGCAGAAACTGCTCGAGTGGCAAACCTATTAAGACAATTTCTGCGGAAACCCCCATACGCACCAAAGAACTGCTTTTTTCAAATGATCCCCACTGAGTGTTAATCATCCTAACACTTAACTGTGTCTCATGGCAGAAAAATGCTCGCTAGCTGTAAGAGCTGACTTCATGGAAGCTTTGCAGAGGGGGTTCATAGAACAGGGGTTACAGAAAGAAATCTAGTTAAATTATCTTTCATAGAGCCAGAAGTAGCTCTGCCTGGGAGGGGCACTACAGGAGAGCTGACAATACTGGGCTAGATGGTCCAATGGCCTAAACTCTGTGGTTCTCAAAGTGGGCAGTACCATGCCCAGGGAGGGGCGCACGGTTACCTGTAGTGTGTGCTAAGAGATAGGGTGGCTCTGGAGGTGTAAATGACTATCGGACTTTGAGAAGCTGTTATCTCTAGATAAAGTTCCATCAGTTTTGTTGCACTAATTGAACTAAATAGTTTTCATTGGATTTTGAATAAATGTGCAGTTATTTGTTACCGTTTTGAATTCTGTTGTGTTATAATCCTCCTTCACGGGTCATGCAAACTGCTTTTCTGAATAACGCTTTTTCTAGAGTAGCTGGAACTGCAGATGATTATATGGAACCAAGAGGGGCTATGACCCAGGGGCGAAGGAAGGCGTCGTGACACCTGAGGGCACATAGGGCACATGTGTGGCGTTGCTACGTACGACGCATGCTCCGTATGTAGCGACACCGCACATGCGCTGTATAGCAGTTTGCAGCTGGCACCACTCCAGTGCCGGATGGTGCCGGAATCCTCTGCTCACAGCTGCAGCCGTAAACGGAGGATCGGATTCCTCTGTTCGCGGCTGTAGTGATCCCGGCACCGTCCGTCCGGTGCTGGAGCGGCGACGCTGGCAAACCGCTATACAGTGCATGTGTGGCGTCGCTACGTACAGTGCATGCATGCGACACCGCACATGTGCTGTACTTAGTGGTTTGCCGCTGGCGCCGGGATCCTCTGCTCGCAGCTGCAGCCGCGAACAGAGGATCCTCCACATGCGGCTGCGGCAGTGTGATGGCTGCTTGGGCCGCCGCGGGCCGCCGCGGGGTGACTTCTTGTTACCCCCGCAGACATGGAACCCGGGGCGTACCGCCCCACCCCACCCCCGTTGCAATGCCACTGCTGTGACCCCAAAAAGGTTGGGGAACCACGGGTCTAATTCAATGTAAGGCAGCTTTTGCCGGAATTGGACAATTTTTAGAGAGAGAATTGAACATGGATTGAAAGAGGGATTGCAGTCAGTTGTGTGTATACGCATCTTTCTTCCATCTTTAGTGAACAGGTTTTGCATTGTTTCAGAAACCTGTTCAACCAGGCAGAGCAAGGGGACAAAAAGAAATGTTTGTGTACTTGTGTGTTTACACCAAGAATGAAGAACTTGTTGCCCTCCAGATGTTGTGGGGTTCTCTTTTTTTCCCATATCATTTTTATTAAATCTCCAAAAATATTCCAAAATACTTATCACCATGTTATTAAAACAACAACATGCAGTTTCTTCTTGACTTTCCACTCCTCCTTTCCTGATGTTTTTTTCCTCCTTCTTATTAGCTGTTTTACAACACGTAAGTTTTAATTTTCTAAACCCCACCATCGTTAATAATCCACTGCTTATATTTCAAATCCTGCCAGTGACTTCATATATGGGTGATACCGGTAATTTGCTAGCAATATAGCAGAGTCTCTCGTGTTGTGCCTGCCATTCAAACCAAATAACAAACAAGCTGGGGATGACAAAGTTGCCTGGCCCTTGCCCAGTAATGGTGCTCGTCTCCAACATCCAAGGCACAGATATTGGACCATAAATCAATATGATGCTTCAGCAGCTGTCTTGATTCCTTCAGTCATTCCAAATCTTTCTTTTTTGATGTGTTTATACAGCTGGGATTCGCGGATAAAAAGGCTTCTCAGCAGAGAGCTTCCATCAATTGGCCTCATTCCCATCAAACCACAAAATGGTGTGTTGCAACATGTCTTGAACCACATGAACAACTGTGGTATCCAAAGCTAGTGCCAGTTCCTCCAGGCTTGAACCACATGAACAACTGTGGTATCCAAAGCTAGTGCCAGTTCCTCCAGGCTTCTTCGTTACATGACTGGCACACCAAATTCTACAACCCTCTTTACATACATTAGCAGATAGCTTCTCTCATTCTGTGGCACTCTATTCTCCTGTGTGGCTGTTGGTTGAAAACAAAAGTTAAAATTAGGGTGACCAGATGCAAAGAAGGGCAGGGCTCCTGTGCTTTAATAATTAGGTAGAACAGGGAATTTCAGCAGGTTCAACCTGTTAGGCAAAACTGCACTGGCTCAGATTCCATCTCCTACGTGACAGCCTTCTCCTTTCCATATGGATGCCCTAGTGCAGGCATAGGCATCCTTGGCTCTCCAGATGTTTTTGAACTACAACTCCCATGATCCCTGACCACTGGCCCTGTTAGCTAGGGATCATGGGAGTTGTAGTTCAAAAACATCTGGAGAGTCAAGGTTGCCTATGCCTGCCCTAGTGCAACAGTGACAGACCTGGAAAAATATCCCCCAATGCTAACTTCTGGCTCTGGTACTGCAGGTAAGAGCAGAACCATCATATCATATCTTGCCTCCCACTCCCACCTCAGAGAGCCACTCCAGGAGGATACCAAAGCCCAGGCATCCCCAAACTGTGGCCCTCCAGATGTTTTGGCCTACAACTCCCATGATCCCTAGCTCAGTGTTTCTCAACATTTTTTGGGCCATGGCACACTTGTTCCGTGAAAAAAATCACGAGGCACACCACCATTAAAAAGTTTAAAAAATTAACTCTTTGCCGCCCTATATTATAATTATGACTGTAAGAAACACTTGCCAAATATTGCTTTCCGGCGGGTCAAGCTCATTGCGGCCACGGGCAGGGCGGGAGAAAGCGAGGCAAAGATGGGGGTGTGGGATAAAAGGAAGGAGGGGAGAGGGGAGCGCTTAGTGTTGGGAGAATGGCAGCTGGGCTGGAAGAGCGGCGGCGGCGCCTGCGCGTGCTCCCTCCTCGCGCGCTCTAGCTCTCTGCTGCCGGGTTGGCGCCTCGCAGTTCGCGAGCCGCTACCTGCGCGCGCGCCCCCCGCGTGCCTGCCTCGCCTTGCCGTGACTTGGCCAACTTTTCTGCCCACCAGCTCTCGCCTGCGCTCCTCCTTCCCCCCGCCCCCTCTCCCCCCTCCCACTCTCGGCGGCGGGTCCCTTTACCTTGGGAGAGGAGGGAGCCTGGGCGCTGTACGGCGGCGCTGCTCTCTCTCGGGGGGGTTTTCAGCAGCCGTAAAGCGGCGTGAGAGAGAAGCGGGCGGCTTTCCCTCGGTCTCCCTCCCAAAATTTATTTGCCAAAAAAAAAAGGGGAGGCTCTGGCCGGCTTCCTGCAGCTAGAGCGAAAGGGGACCACGATGCTGCAAAATCGCCCTTCTCACGTCACGGCACACCAGCCAGCTTCTCGCGGCACAGTAGTGTGCCGCGGAACAGAGGTTGAGAAACGCTGCCCTAGCTAACAGGACCAGTGATCAGGGGAGGTGGGAATTGTAGTCCAAAACATCTGGAGGGCCAAAGTTTGGGGATGCCTGCCATAGACGATGGTGTCAAAGCTGCTGAAATAGCCAGGAGAATCAACAGTGTTGCACTCCTGCTGTCTCTCTCCTAGGTTAGGTACTCCGTCAGGCCATCAAGCCATTTAGGTGTCAAAACCCCATTGAAATGGATCTATGTAATTGGTCTCATCTTAACACACCTAAAGTTGAGAAGTCATCACCCTTTCCATCACCTTACCCCCAAAGGGGACATTAGCTATTGAGCAGTAGTTTTTTTAATACCTCAGGGTCCAGGGATGGCCCCTTGCGAGAGGGCACTAGCACCTCTGCCACTGGCATCTCCTTCCACAAAGAGGCGTTTACCACTCCCCGTACCAACTCCCCGCCCCCAACACCAAACATTAAAACCTTCCCAATACAGGGCTGCCTTCAGATGTCATCTAAAAGTATAGTTCTTTATCTCCTTGACATCTGATGGGAGGGTGTTCCACAGGGTGGACACCACTACCGAGAAGGCCCTATGTCTGGTTCCTTGTAACCTCACTTCTCGCAGGGAGGGAACCGCCAGAAGGCCCTCAGTGTCCGGGCTGAATGATGGGGATGGAGGCTCTCCTTCAGGTATACAGGACCGAGGCCATTTAGGGCTTTAAAGGTCAGCACCAACACTTTGAATTGTGCTCGGAAACGTACTGGGTGACTTGTCAATGTACTTGAGTTGCAACAACTGAAGCCAATCTCATATAATTGTCACAGGGCCATGGACATTTCCAATTTGGGGTGAATATGAGTAACTTTCTTCTCAAAGTGCCTTGCAAATTCATCACTGTTGGCCCCAGAGGGTTCTGTTGACCCTGAAGAAGGACTAGCCTCTTCAAAACCCTAAAAAACTCAGTGAGTTGGCTACTTAAAGATGCTATGGTATGGTTGGCAGAGAAGTGAGCTCTCTCTGCTGTCAGCACTGTCACCTGGTCGGGGGGGCTCAGTCACTCTGGCAGCTGCCCCAGGGTGCCAGGTGCTCCCAAAGGCTGTGGCACTGTGCTGCCCTGGAAGCCGAAGCCTGAAATTCTATCACTGTGCTCTTGGACGGTTGTTAGTTTGCACAGGCTCTACAGCTCAAGTGCAATGTTGCAGTGCAAGATCATTGGCTAGTAGTTGCCCTTTTTTATCCTTTCTTTGTTTATACCAGGCTGTGCTTAACACTATGTGGAATGTTGCTTTGATATGTGCATTGCTCTATTTATTTTAGGAGAATTAACACCCCCTTTCCTCTTCCACCATGCTAAAGAAGTGCTAATCTGATGTGATCTCCATCACATCTGAAGTTAGGAAAGCATATGATAAAAATAGAAAAAAAAATATCAGCAGCAAAATAGTTATTCCATATCAGAACACTGAAAGCCTTGGACTATAAAGCAGTTTATAAATATAATTCAGAGGGTGTGTTGATACGTGGCAGGCTGGTTATATGTCATGATGCTTAAGTGTTCTGAATGTGTTTCTCTAGAGGACTGATGCAGCTTGTCAAATTATATACATACGTACATACATACAGTACAATGTATAGAGTACACAATGTTTAGCATATGCATAAATGAATATACAGAAAGATTGGCTTCAAAATTCCCCCTGCAAGAAACCATCTCCACTGCAAATACAAAACACTCCACTGATTTTTTTTTAATATGCTAAGCATTATTATTATTTTAGCTGCTGTAGCTAATTTTGCAACTCTCCTTTAAAAGATGTAAAAGGAATCACACATGCAAACTTGTACAGTTATATAAAACCCAAGGACAATGCTCACCAATCTCTGTGTGTGTTAGTAGAAATTTAAAAATTGCAGATTGAATTTACTCAAGGAAAAGGAAAAGAAACCCATTAGGGGAGAGGGGCTGGCTTGTAAAGGTAAAAAATAGGTAAAGGACCCCTGGACAGTTAAGTCCAGTCAAAGACAACTATGGGGTTGTGGTGCTCATCACGCTTTTCAGGCCAAGGCAGCCAGCGTTTGTCCACAAACAGCTTTCCAGATCCTGGCCAGCATGACTAAACCGCTTCTGGCACAACGGGACACCGTGACGGAAGAGCACACAGAAACACTGTTTACTTTCCTGTTGCAGCAGTACCTATTTATTTACTTGTGCTGGTATGCTTTTGAACTGCTAGGTTGGCAGAAGCTGGGGCAGAGCAACGGGAGCTCACCCTGTCGCGGGGATTCGAACCGCCAACCTTCCGATCGGCAAGCTCAAGAGGCTCAGTGGTTTAGACCACAGCGCCATCTGCGTCCCTGGCTTGTAGAGATCATATTGGCACTATAAGAGGTGCTGTACTGATGATGATCCAGCAGACTCATTGTTAAAACCGTGTTTATGGAAGACAATCTTACTACTCGGCTACGAGTGATCGCCAAAGAAGAAAGAAGACTGGTGATAGTTCTGTGTGCATAGAATCATAGAATCACAGAACTGGAGAGTTGGAAGGTACCCTGAGAATCATCTAGTCCAACCCCCTGCAAGGCAGGAATATGCAGCTGCATGTTTGCTTTCTATCCGCTTAACCTGTACGTTTTTTGATTAGCAGCTTTGTTACAAAATGACTTGTCTCCAATGATGCTTAGTGAGGGGGGGGGGAGTGGGAAGGACCACAGGATTTGTTCAAGTGACTCCATTGATGCACACATCTACAGATGGAGTGGATCAGTGCTCAGCAGCCCCGCCCTGCCCTGTCACACGCCTGGCCCCCAAGTCCAGATATGCAGCATGAAGTTTGAAGCCTGTACGCACATAGGCTTTTCATTCAATTATAAATCCTGCTTTCTCTGAAGAATAGTATGCCTGGGTATTTCAGCTTTGTTGTTGTTTTATTTCAGCATGTACTGCGACCAAATATGCCTTTCCCGGAATTGCAGAACAATAAGAATTTGCTCACGTGAGGCTCCTGGTAACCAACGAAAAAGAGAAGTAGCTGAAAGTGTTTCAAGTTCAGGGAATAGAGCTTTGCTGGAAAAGGGGGTAACAGACACTGGCTGGCAAATGATCAGCAGTACAAGTTGTTCTTGCTCCGAGAAGCAGCAATCAGTGGCCAACATACCACTGGAGGTGTCTGTTAAGATAAATTTTGTTTTTCCATGATTTGGGGAAGGAGCCTTTGATGCCATAAAAATGTGACCAGCCAAATGGAAATGGTACCCTGAATAGGCTGTTCTTAAATCAAGCAGGATTTAACCTTTTAACCTTGGTTAGAGGGGGGGGGGGAGGGCTATAAATAAGAGGTGTGTTTTGCAGTTGTGGCATGACACTTTCAAAGCAGTGAAGAACAGCCAACAGAAGACTGGGAAATGGATGTGAGCTTGCAACTTGCAAATCTCATACGTTAGAAGTTTAAGGGATTGCTCCATAGGATAACTAATTGCAGATAAGAGGCTCTCCTATACAGAGGTGAGTCTGTGTAGTTTCATGACATGCACTGGTATTGCCAATGCATTTCCTGGTAGATAATGCATGAGATGACAATTTCCACATGATACCGTAAACACTTGAGGCTCCATTTGGTTACTTTAGTTTTACAAGCTCTCAACATGCTTTTTATGCTGTTCTCTTCGAGCAAGGTGTTAGGACAAGGATGGGACTGTTGAATCAGCTCACTGTGGAAAACAGGTCTGCTTTAGAAAGCAGACTAGAGGAGCTTGGGGTAATCATTCTTGTTGTGGAAGTATGTCTGTGTAAGCCATGTGTTACACACCATGAGCAGTGCGAGATACCAGGAATTGCAGGTGCATTTACCAGGATCTGTGTTCCCTTTTGGGACAATGAGGCACAGCAGATACTGTGGTGTCTTTATGATATATGGTTTTATTTACACATATACACAACCTGCACCTAGGTGGAGGGATTGCAAAGCATTCACATCATATGAGGGTCTGGCTTCCTGCTTAAGGGCAAAACCGGATTCAAACTACAGCAAACTAAAGCCATCTCCTGTGTCTCTTAGTTCCAGTCTGTTATCCTCTGCTCACAGAGAGTTCTCCCCTCCCCCTTCTTGCTGCTGACTCCAAGACACCCCCCCAGCCTGCATCATTCAAAGCTGAAAGCCAAAACCTGGCCTTTGCCTCTGCCCATTAAAAGGTAAGGGTAAAGGACCCCATTAGCACCCAGCAAAGAAGGGGTCCCACTCCCCTTGTCCAGCAATCTTGCATTCTGATGGTTTCCTTGATGGGCCACCACCAACCTTTACCCCTGCTAATGGCCCATCCCGCTGGCTCTGTGCTCTGGCACAGAGAGCCAGAGAGTGGGGAGAGCCAGCATGGTGTAGTGGTTAAGAGTGGTGGACTCGAAATCTGGTGAACCAGGTTCGCTTCCCCGCTCCTCCACATGTAGCTGCTGGGTGACCTTGGGCTAGTCACACTTCTTTGAAGTCTCTCAGCCCCACCCACCTCACAGGGTGTCTGTTGTGGGGGAGGAAGGGAAAGGAGATTGTTAGCCGCTTTGAGACTCCTTATGGGGAGTGAAAGGCGGGATATCAAGTCCAAGCTCCTCCTCTTCTTCTTCTGCTTGGCTACTTAGCATCACTAAATCCCAGGGGTTTATGACTTTGGCAAAGTTCAATCAACCTTGATTTAGTCTAACCCAGCCAGATGGGTGGGGTAGAAATAATAGTTTTTATTAAATAATTTCTTTATTATTTGAATATTCATTACATCCAGGAATTATGGGGAGGATCTGGGACCCAGGAATTTTGGGGAATCCGGCCCCCCACCAAACCCCTAACTTAGGCACTCCTAAATGATCTTCTGTACATAATTGTGCTGGCCTTTAAGGTGAGTGCAATCTTTATTTTCACTGAGAATCCCTATTAGTAAAAATGGATTATAACAACAATCTCCCTGTCACAAATACTTCTTGGGGGACAGGGAATGATCGAGATCATTGTGGCTGAGCAACTGCAGACATTTCTGAATGAGATTGATGATCTGGATCGTGGGTAGGCAACCTAAGGCCCGGGGACCGGACCCGGCCAAATTGCCTTCTAAATCTGCCCCGTGGACGGTCCGGGAATCAGTGTGTTTTTACATGAGTCCTTTTATTTAAAATGCACCTCTGGGTTATTTGTGGGGCCTGTCTGGTGTTTTTACATGAGTAGAATGTGTGTTTTTATTTAAAATGCACCTCTGGGTTATTTGTGGGGCATTTCATTTTTTTTCTTCGAAATATAGTCTGGCCCCCCACAAGGTCTGAGGGATAGTGGACTGGCTCCCTGCTGAAAAAGTTTGCTGACCCCATGACTGTCTGGGTTCAGGTCTGGGTTTGAGACCAAATCAGCCTTGGTCATCCTGATAGATAGGGGGAATGCAAACCTGCTCTTTCTCCTTGATGTCTCAGTGGCTTTTGATATCATTGACCATTGTATCCCTCTGGACTGACTCTGGGTATCAGTGGAATTGTGTTATGATCACTTTGTTTCTGCCTGCAGGGTTGTGTCCAGAAAGTAGCATTGGAATTTTGGAAGACTGTGTGTAAGCAGCCTTTTGTCAACCACACCTGGAAAGAAAAGCAAATGGTCTCCTCCACCTTGTGCAGCATCAAAACTGCAAAATGACATAGATTAATGAGACCATTTCAACTTTTCACAATTCCTCCACAAGGATATTAATATCCCTGCCCTATTTGTACTTCCATAGAAATAGCTATTAAATAGGCATTTTTAAAATTCTTGCAATATTGAAATATCCAAAGGATAATCATCCTTCTGCCAGAAAACCAGCACTAGTGTCTTGGGAGAGATAAATTCTGTTTATCTATTAAGTAACTACAGTGTAAAACAACAGCATTTCGCTCAGTTATTCTACACCCTTCACCACTGTCATCACCCAGTTTCTTCAGGTTACTGGAAGAGCTTAACATTAAAGAGCCGAATGTTGCCACATGTTATGAGCAATTGGAAATATATTTGGCCCTCCCAAGGGTGTACAAGAGGACTCAATTACTTGAGTCATCTTTGCTTGCAAACCTCTCTTGCTTGCATTTCAGGCTCCATACCACTTGCTGTGTTAACCTGTTGCATTATGTGCATCAAGTGTTTTGTAAATATCTGAGCAGTCACCTCCACCGTTGGCAAAAGTCTGACAGGAGCAGAGATGAGTAGGTAGTAAAGTTTGCCTGACAAAAACACAAAGCAAATGTCACCACTCAGTCATCGACTTTCTTCATATTTACTGAGCAAGCCATGAAATCGGTCCCAAATATTCCATGTTGGGCCAGCAGATAGCCATGGTTCTTGTTCCTTTATGTATGACAAAGAGGACTCACGAGATTCTTCTTTGCTTAGGTTGTGTACATACAACACCCCAGAGATCCTCAACTTCGGATCCCTAGATGTTGTTGTACTATGACTCTCATCATCCCTGATCGTTGGGCTAAGATGGCTGGGGCTGATAGGGGACCCAAGGTTGAAGAAGGCTACCATACACTTACAGCATATTTAAAGCACATTGTCCTGCCCCAAAGAATCCTGGGAACTCTTGTTTGTTAATTGGTTGAGGAATTGTAGCTCTGGAAATGGTTAAACAATATTCTTGGGGGGGGGTGTGCTGTAAATGTCTGGTGCACAAGATCTAGTTTGGGTGATAGCATCTCCACCCCTGCTTATGCAAACTGGTGGGGGGAGGGAGGGGCTAAGAAAAAAAACAAAACAAATAGGTAGAAATATTTAGGGGCCAGAATGCTTCAGCAATGGAAAAGAACCTAGAGGTGTGTGTCTGCCTGCCAGTGGATCTTCCTTCCAGTACTGTAATATAAAACTCTCTTGAGTGGGAGTGCCAGTTCTGTTTGAAGAAGTAAGAGTGTGTAGGAGCCAAAATGTTTATTTACCTCCACCTTGTCATCTGAACTTTGACCAATTTGGGTTAATGCCCAGTACTGATTATGGTGTACAAAGCTGTCCTCCTTTAAGCTGGAGAAACAGTGAAGTTTTTAAAGTGTCTCCCTATTTGTGCTAGTGAATAGCTGTCCATTACAGTATCTGAAAGTATTCCTTTGTTCAGTTATGTGCATTTTCTATACCCCCCACTCGATCTTAATTTAGCATTTACCCAAGCTGAATGTATTTTAATACCTTTAATCTTTCCTCATAAATTAGCACAACTAGCCCCTTAATCAAGTTAATTGCTCTTCCAGGATTTCCCTCCAATTAGTCTTTCTCTTGTAGATACCAAGGTTCACAAAATGTATTTATTCTGTATTGTAGCTAGAGTTTATAACTATACACAGAGGAGCCTATCCTGAAGCTGGTGATGCTTTGAGACAGGATTTAGCTCCTGCACCACCTGTTACCTGATAATCCCCAACACCTATAGCCTAACCAGGAGGTGGGCTAGGGTGGGGAAGCAGAGCTTGAGACTATACAGTGGCTGCATCTTGCTTTATACCTCGGGGCCAAATGACACGTTATGAGCAAATGCCTTGGCCTTTGGCCTGATAGCGGAAAAGCCAATTCTGGAGAGGGTTCTCAGGACTAGACAGGTGGCACACAGGGAATGGGTATTTAACCTCTTCCCTACACACAGTTTCCTGCTCTCATTCAGAAAATCCAAATATAGCAGTGATGGAGGGAGAGTGTGGGCTGCCACTCGGATGAGGGTGTTGTGTGGATGCCACAAAAATAAGCAGAGACCCAAGTAGCTTCAGATCCACATCAAACTCCACTGTAGATGAGCCCTGGGGAGAGAACCTGGCAATTCAGATGAAAGGCTAATAAAGAAGCTGCAACTGCACAACAGAATAACTTTGTCTGCTGAGGGGAGTTGTCATTAAGAATAGGCATAAAGCAGACTGCTCTTTGGAAAGTATTTTTAACCATGGGGAATTGTGGTGTACTGCCCCACCTGTGGCCTAAACAGCCATAGTATACATTGGGCTCATCCTAACTTCCTTTTGTGTTGCATTTCTAGGCACAGGACCATGCTAAAAAGCTCCATGTCTGAGTTTTACATATTATATTTTATATTATATTATTAATTGCATTGCCCTGGTGCTTTCCCTGTGAAAATCTGCTCTTTACTGGTGAATCAGAGCAAATGGCAATCCTTTGAAAACTCGAATTGCCGTTTGTTCTGATTCAGTGTTAAAGAGCAGTGTTTCCAGGGGAAAGTGGCAAGGTGAGAAAGAGCACTCAGAGAGCTTTAAAGTGTGGATCTGTGCCTAGAAAATGAGAGGCAAAAGGTGTGTGTGGATAAGCCCTTAGTGTGGTGGTGGTGGTATTCACCTGCCCTCCAGTTGGTTGTGTTGCTGACACTTACTAGGAGGTCCTGGGGGAGGTGCAAGTCAGTGACAAGCTCAGTGCAGTGGAAATGAACCGCTGGGAGGACTGCATTAGCTCTGCTGGTACATTTGTACCCCTCCGACCTTGCCTCTCCCCTTCTAGCTCCCAGTAAACGGAGATCAGCCAGAGGTCGGGTGAGCACCACCCCAACATGTGCTACTGAACATACTTAAGAGGAAACATAACACAAAGAAAGGCACAAAGCAAGTACCACCTCTTTTACATCTTGGCCTGTTGCGGTGTCGATACCGGTAGGTGCCCCATTAGCTCTGGTGCAAGCTTAAGCAACAATTCTGAAGCTGCTTGCTTGATGCTGATTCAGGAATCTCTGCAAGTCTATTCAGGGGTGTGGTGTTGTTTTGCATGAGAGAGGCCCAGCAAAATGCTATCACTAGTGACTTACAATGCTTTATTATTTGTCTGCACTGCAGCATGTTTGTACACTGTTAGACTCCCAAGGGCAACTGCCTTAACAGCCATTTGCTGAATGGCAGAGTAAAAATACAAGAAAGAAAATTTGCATCTGACCATGTACGGTGCAGTCACATCTAAACCCTGTAATTCCATAGTAATGTATAACCATAATGAAAGACAACTTCATGAAAGAGCAAACTAGTATTTTTGCTGTTATTTAATCTAATTTATCTCTAGTGAACTTTCTCCTCACCTATCCTCAGGTTTTTCCTAGTCATAAAGTATCATAGGTTCCTAACAATTTATAATCTTTTGTTTTCTTTTTGTATCTGTTAGGCATTTGTGCATTCTATGGAGTTGTAAGTTAGCTTTGGGACTTTCTTTGTAGCAAGCAATGAATGAATGCAACAACCAATAAATCACCCTTTAAAATGTTGTTGATGATGGAGAATTGCACATTTCCAACATGATGAAATAGCACCATCATACAGAAGCTGCAGTTTTGCACAACCCAATGAGGAACTGTTAAAAAAATTAACTGTGAGTCAATGAAACTGGTGTAGCAGTGGAACCAATTAATATTAAAAACCCCAACACCAGTTAGAACACCCTCTACTGCATTTTGCACAAAGGCTGGACTGTTAAGTGTACTTTGTGTTAGACGTAACTGCAATCTTGTTTCATTGTCAGGATTGTCATATCTGGAGACAGGAAACCATTTTATCTGTGGTCAGCTTGGGTTGCGATCACATTTTAGTTTTTGCATCTTGTCTTGTAGTGAAAGGCAGCTTGAATATTTAAGCCATCTGGCCTAATTAAGATTATTTGACCTGCAGGCTATTTTAAAATAGTCTTTGGAATTGCAGGCACACTCTAGTCTTTGCCATTGGACAGGAGACTAAGGGCCAATGGGAGGTTTCACCTTTTCCTCCCAGGAGGAACATCATGGCAAAACAAGCCTAGCTTCACGCACTGGCTTCAGCTTTCCCCCTCCCTGCTAGAAAGAACACTCAGCTCCAACTGTCAGTTGTTCTACACTTGCAGAGCTGTAGGGAAGTACACTCTGGTCCCATCCATCGGCAGGAAAACAGCTGCTGGGCTGTGGGTTTGCTCACATCTGTCTATTGTTTTCTGCCTTGAGGATCATTCATTCATAAGGTAGGATATAAATCTTCTAAATAAATAAGTGCATGTTGTTTCAATATGTTCAGCATCTGACACACTGCCTTTTTAAAAAAAGCTCTAAAACATTTCTTTTACAGTGACTATAATACTAATAATTAGAAAGTGCCATATGCTTCTTTTCTTCTGGTGTCCTCCAATGTTTTGGTCTGAAAATCCCTTCTACCCCACTTAGCAGGGTAGGGATGGAAGTTCTGGTCTAAAAAAACTAAAAGGCACAAGGTTCAAGGAAGCCTGGGTTAACCTCAGCCACAATGACTTTTCCCAAGCTACTGACTGCATGATTCTGTGCAGCTAGGTGACCTTAATTCAGTAATGTGCATGTTCACATCTCACTCTGTACAGGAGTGGAATACCAGAGAACAACCCAGCTTACTATTGTTAAGCTAGTAGACATGTCTGGAGGGTCCTCTACCTTATCAGTATATTTATTTGAGATATTTATAAATCACTTTTCAGGCAAAACACACAAATATCACGAAGAAATATTAAAATATTAGGATGCTGGAGCGTAAACTAAAAACATATCATAAGATTGCAAAGCAGAAGTGACACAGGCACCCTCTAGGCAAGCTTGCCTACAAGGACACCTCAGAGTGAGGCCAGGAGAGCCTGCTGCTCTAGCATCCCTTTGTTGGAAGCAAGAGGGAAGGTACAGAAGCAGACGCTGGGAGAAGAGATGAGGGTGGCAGCAGCAGAGGAGGGTGGCGGCGGCAGGGAAGTGTGACACAGCCTGCTGTCAGAGGTGGCGTAATGTCTTGCACCAGCCCTGGTTATAAGGGGGAAATATGTTTTCAAAATGATCTGTCTTCTCCCCCTAGGGCAATGAGCGCTCAAGGTAACCCTGTGATGTTGGCTCAGAGGCAATCGATACTGATATGAATACCAATTACAGGGTGTAGCTGTTGCCTTTTGACCCTGATGTTTGTGGGCTTCCCAAAGGTACTTAGATGACCACTGTAGGGAAAAGAATACCAAATGGTCCTCTGGCCTTATCCAGAGCTTGGAAAGTTCATTCTAAAAAGGAACTAGCTCTAGTTCTTAAAAAAAGGAACTAATTCCAATTCATGTTTGTCCCTTTACTTAAAAACAAAACAAACCTGTTCCATTCATAGTTCAACTCGTTCAAATGATCCTTGGGGAAAAGGGGGGAATAAGAGCTTTCCGAGTGTTACAAGCTGCTGACATATACTTCAGAAGTAGAATGTAAATTACCGTATTTTTCCGTCTATAGGACGCCCCCATGTATAAGATGCCCCCTATTTTTGGAGACTCAGATTTAAGAAAATGAGGGGAGATGTATCCATGTATAAGACACCCCCTAATTTTTGACATTTTAAAGGAAAAAAATGAGTCTTATACATGGAAAAATACAGTATTTATTTCCCCCAACAATTATTATTTTTGAAGTTTAAAGGCCTGAAGAGTCTAAAGAGCAAAAAAGGGAAAAGTGAATGAACTTGAGGATGAGCTAGAAATTGTTCAAAGTTCTACCCCAAATTGAACTTAATTCACTCAGCAATTATGAAAACTACTTTCAGATACAGTTCAGAGATTTTTGAACTAAAGCAGTGACCTTTGTTAAACCAAACTAGTTAATTCCAAGAATTAGTCTTACCTACCCTGTGGGGCTCATTATATTTTTATTTCTGTACTGCAACATTTGAAGGCTGAAATGGGATACGAAACCCAACTTAAGCCAGAGCTGTAAGGATCATGGCCATGACCAGGGTTCCACAAACTAAGGCTATGAGGCTCCTTTATGCGGCCCCCGCCCCCAGCTCTCACCGGCGCAGCGCAGCTGCCCACTTCCGGGTTGGAAAGGCGCCGGAAATAGCTTGTGCGCATGTGCAAGTGTCATTTCCGGTGCACATCCGGGCCGGAGGAGGCCCATGCACATGTGCACAAGCTATTTCCAGCGCCTTTCCGACCCGGAAGTGGGCCGGAAATCGCGTGTGCGCACATGTATGGGTGCGCGCTTCCCTGCCCTCCGCGTGATTGGCACAGCGGGCACCAGCCCAAAGCCGAGTAAGTTAGGGGACCCCTGGCCATGACTTTTTGCAGCCCAGGAGCAAAGTGCTAGGTCTGAAACTGCTCATCTAATGACAAACGTGATTAAGGTGCAGAGGAAGGAGTCACTAACTCCACACCCTAAAGCAGTTAGCCAGTATGGAGCCAGGCCCTTCGTATAAGCACACAGAACAAGCAAATCCATTTTCACAATTGGAACAGATTTTGAATCAAAAGAGAATTGGTAGGAAAACAAAAAAGTTGCCAATGAGCATAAACAAAAGCATACCCTCCAACATCTCTGATGAAAATAGGGATATCCTATTCAAACCCTCCAACATTTCTTCGATGAAAACTGGGATATGCAGTGCTATTTTTTCTAGAAAAAGAGGTGCCGGAACTCACCATTAATGCCTCCCTTGTTCTCTTAGAACAGGCATAGGCAAACTCAGCCCTCTAGATGTTTTGGGATTACAACTCCCATCATCCCTAGCTAACAGGACCAGTGGTCAGGGATGATGGGAGCTGTAGTCCCAAAACATCTGGAGGGCCGAAGTTTGCCTATGCCTGTCTAAGAATGACAATGGTGCCTACCTGAGAGGTGCTGGAACTGAGTTCCGATGAGTTCTGGCTGAAAAATGGCTTTGGGGATGTCCTATTCCATACCCTCCAACATTTCTCCAATGAAAATAGGGACGTCCTAGGGAAAAGTCGGACATTCTGGGATTAAATGAGAAACCAGGATGGCTTCTGTAAATCTGGGACTGCTCCTGGAAAATAGGGACACTTGGAGAGTCTTAAGGTTGATATAAAACAACTTATTGTTGTCAGTTGTTTTTAATGTTCTAGTCTAACCTACCCTTGGACCTTACAGTGAAGGTAGGTTGTTATTATTATTATTACAACAAATACAAAACCTGGACTGGGGATGTGTGGTGGCTAGAAGTGGAACACAACTTCAAAATGGAGGAAACAAGGAGGCAGCTAGAGAACCATCCTCACCCAGAGAAAAGATCAATGCATTCAGTATTTGTAGGACATAATCCAAGATGGCTTGGAATCTCCCATAGGAATGCTGTTGCTGTTTTGTTAGCTCCCTGAGAACAAACAGGTTTTGTATACCAATAACAGCATAAAGTCTTGATCTGCCCTTTAGCTTTTATGTGATGGTTTGCTTTTAATAGGCTTTTATTTTTAATGGCATTATCACTTATTAGTTTGCCACTCTTGGCTCCTTTGGGGTGAGATATATGTGTAATAAATACATAAATTACAGTCAACTACTCGTATTGCACCAGAGGGCTTCATCTTTTGCAAGCGACTGTGCAGCAGACAGTGCCAGCTGGCCCTACTCCTGCATCTTGCCAGAGGAAGGCAAATACCCCTTCCCATAATTCAATGCCACTTCTCATCCTTTCAATTTTTGATCTACAAGTTACAGCACTGTAATGAGACACCCAACCTGCCCGCCACCTCTGAGACTGTGGCAGGACTATCACAAATGTTTCTATTTTAGGGTTGTTTCCTTTTGTTGTCAAGAATTCTGGCACTTTATCCTGGTGGTGGGTAAAGCTTAAAGTAGCTTGTAAACAAAAAATACAGGAGACCCAAACACAAAGTACCTGTGATTTCTAAAAAATAAAAGCCAACCCCAACTTTTTTAAAAATCACAGAAAACAAGTGTCCCTAGGCATATCCAAAGTGCTTTTCCTCTTTCATGGTTACTGTAGCATGGCAATTAATCAAAGGCATCTCTTTTGACACACAACAGTCTCATTTTTTCTCTTTTACTGAAGAAAAGGGCATTTTAATGCCATCCTCACTGCAGAGGTGTCTGTGGAGGGGATATGGATTTCTGTATTTTAGAATTTCTGTTTTTTTGGAAGCCGCCCAGAGTGGCTGGGGGAACCCGGCCAGATGGGCGGGGTATAAATAATAAATTATTATTATTATTATTATTATTATTATTATTATTATTATTATTATTATTATTATATACTGATTGAAAATGTCTAGTAAACCAGATCAGTAGTTGGGTTCCTATTGAGTGTATTTGGTGAGCTAACATGGCAGTGTTATGGGATTGAGGATCATTGGAATGAACATTCTGTGATATGGCAACGGACAAAGCTGTATTGTAACCTTTGAATAAATGTGAAAAAATTATTTAAAAAAAATAAAAAATTAGAACATGGTGTAGGAGCCAGTGGTAGTAAGTTGTTAGCGTACTGGACTAGGACCTCCTAGGAGGAGACATGGGTTAACATCCCCACTCGGCCATGAAACTCACTTGGGTGAACTAGGGCCAGCCACTGTCTTCTCTCTGCCTAAGCCTGCCTCACAGGGGTGTTGTGAGGGTAAAACTGGGGAGAGGGACAATCAGGGACATGGGCTGGAAATATGATTTAATAAAAACAACCCCCAAAAAACCCACCCTGAACATCTCCAGTGTGCTTCCTCTGTACAGTTGCATTTCCCCACCTTTTTTAAGTGCACGTTATACAAATTAGGGAGAAACGAAAAACACCAGCTTCGGCTACAGATCCTTTTGGCGGCTGGCTGCCAAATTCTGGCGACAAGCGGCCCTTAACTCTCCTCTTCCTCGGCTCTCTGCCCTGATTCAATCCCACGACACACGTCTGAGGGAAGAAGCCCCTCAGATTCCTCCTTCACACGTCCCACACGCCAGTGGCGGGAAGCCGAGGGGAGGCAGCCAGCGCGACAGGCCAGGCGACACGGAGACCGGCTCCCCATAGGCCGCGCTCGCTTGGCGCCCGCCCGCCTCCATTATGTGCTAATTTAGCCCCGCGCTGAGCGAGGCTCGGCTTCCCCGAGCTTTTTCCTCAGCCCGGAATAGCTCGGCAGCCCCCCCGGCGGCGGCGGCACCACCCCCGCCTCACCAACCGCTTCCCTCAACCGCCTTCGTGCTTGCGCTCTCAGCCCAACTTGTGCCCTAGCGAGTCCCGCCTCCCTCACTCGCTGCCGCGCGCCTCAGGAGGCTGGCAGGCAGCGCAGGGGCTACCCACCCCACACACACTCGGCCTCGAGGCGGGACGTAGCAGCAAGGTAGGCTGCGCCGGGTTCTGTGTTCGTTCGCTCGATCAGGGAGGGCGGGGAGGAGGGAGGAGGCTGGCTGGTTGCAGTTGGGAGAGCCTGTCATGGAGGAGCTGCGCCGCGAGCGGGGCGCGGCGGCACCACCGACGGCTGGGCTGTGAGAAGCGGCGCGGCGGTTGCTCTGAGGAGACGGAGACGGGCCTGCCTTTCGGCGGGAAGGTAGCTGGCTGCAGAGACCAGAGGGGGAAAGGGAGAGAGAGACAAGCTCCTTCTTCGTCCTCTTCCCTTCGTCCCCGCCCCGGCCTGGCTCTCAGGCGTTGCCGAGGCTCCCTCTGCCTTGCCGGTCGCAGCGAAGGGCGAGCGGGGCGGTTGGAATTTCGGCGGCCGGGCAGGCAGCGCTGCGGTTCGGGGCGGGCGAAGGGAACGCGAGGGCCAAGCAGGCGGAGGCGACGCAGGTGAGGAGCGGCTGCCCGGCAGCAGAGCTTTCTAGGCGACGTTGTCCGCCCGCCCGGCCGCCTGCGTGCCTGTTTCCTTTTGGCCGCGGGAGGCTCCTCAGGGGAGAAGTCAGGACAAAGGGGGCGGAGAAGCGACGGGCGTCCTGGGTGGCTCCGTGCCCGGAGTACAGCCCCTGCGGGTAGGCTGGGGGTCGGGAGCAGGGCGAGGCGCCTCGGGTGTGGGTGTCGTGACCGTGGGGGTACGATGGGGCCATCTATGCCGTCAAACCGTGGAGGGCAGGCGGGGAAATTCCTGAGGGCGCCCTCCTAGCTGAGGGCGCACTTTAAAGATTTCCTTTTGTGATTCTTGTGATATTTCGGGCATAGGTACGGATCCCAGCCTTAAAAGTTCTTCGCTTTTGCTTCTTTCTTTTTGTAGCCACCAGGTGGTGACAATCCCGTGTCAGCTAGGTTGTCTGAACCCACATGGGCTCAGCAGACAAAATAGATTGGTATGAGAAGTGGCAAGAATAATTTGCATCTGGGATCCTATCTCCCCCATAGTCATCTCAAAAGCTAGCATTTGTTGCCTGAAAATGTTCAGATCCAGCTGCCTTTTTCTTCTGAGGACAAGTGGGAGGGACAGTATAAGCAAGGGTAATGATTGTATTTTGAGTGTCTTCACTTAGATTCAAAGAGGAAGCTGTCAAACTTTGTCTTGTTTTCTAGGTTGCTGAGCATAGTATTTGCCTTCAGAGGTCGCGTGTGAAAGCTTCATGCAGTACACAGAGGCAGCACATCATTGGAGGAGAGTGTGCAGGGAGCAGCTTCAACTCTGTGGTTCCAGTTATCCCATTATCTGTGATTCTGAAGAACAAGTCAGAGAGAGAGGAAGAGACTAAATGGATCTTAAGACAGCAGTATTCAATGCAGCTCGGGATGGCAAGCTGCGGCTTCTCACCAAGTTACTGGCGAATAAAACTAAAGAAGAAGTGGCCTTGCTGGTGTCAGAAAAAACAAATGGTGCCACACCCCTTTTGATGGCAGCCCGCTATGGCCATCTTGACATGGTGGAACATCTACTGGAACAGTGCAGTGCTTCTATAGAAGTTGGTGGCTCTGTGAATTTTGATGGTGAGACTATTGAAGGTGCACCACCATTATGGGCAGCATCAGCAGCTGGCCATTTGAAGGTGGTCCAGTCTTTATTAAATCATGGAGCATCTGTCAACAATACCACTTTGACAAACTCAACACCTCTTAGAGCTGCCTGTTTTGATGGTCATCTAGAAATTGTAAAGTATCTTGTGGAACACAAAGCTGACTTGGAAGTATCAAACCGCCATGGGCATACATGCCTTATGATATCGTGTTATAAAGGGCACAAAGAAATCGCTCAGTATTTGCTTGAAAAAGGAGCTGATGTAAATAGAAAAAGTGTCAAAGGTGAGTTCAGTATCCATTTTCAGCAGTGACTTTTAAAGAACTGTTCAGAATGTTCATTTGGCTTGACAGTTCAAAGGTTCAAAGTCCAAGCTTAATTCTGTCCTTGCTAAATTTTCCATGTTGTATATAGCATTTCTTTAGGTTTCATTAATTTTTTTAAAGGGAATTGTTCCATAGATTATGCTCAGGTAGTGTTGTATTGTTACAATGATGTGGTGATAATTCATTGTTTTTTAAAAAGCAACATCATACAGAAACTAGATTATTTTGGATCGTTGAATGGAAGAATTTAATCACTATTAATACAGGTAATACTACAAATACAAATTGCATTGGCATTCTTTAGGCATCACCACCCATTATCTAAACATATCTATCTGCCTGCTAGGTATAGTAAGGAAATATCCCATATTAGTCTTATCCTTATAGTTGTAATAGAATTACAATAAAAGGACAGTGGCACTGTGTCACAACTGAAACCTTTGTTCTTCTTGTTTACTATGTTGACATTTTGGTCAGCAAAATTGTTCTGTGGATTTTTCTCGTGATTGTAGTTTACACGTCCATTTGTTCTAGGCATGACATTGCTTTTTTATTACAGTATTTTATTTTCTTTCACATTTTTACTAGTTTGCTAGGAATGTTTATTGCTTCAGAGATTCACAAATACTACTCTGCCCATCCTGTCTCTGACTCACATGCATCTGACCTCACTCACTACACTAATCTAAAAAACAGGACGTATAACTGAGAGACTGACTGTGCAGTCCTACACAGGTCTACTTAGCAGTAAAACCCATTGAGTTCCATGGGGATTACTCTTATGTAAATGAGTCCATAGCAGCCTTAGTCTTACGAAAATCCATGGGCTTTGGTTCAGTCATTTCCACTGTGTAATAACAAATATTATTTGTGTGCTAAGAATGTGAGTGACTGAGAGCACACTGGTGTAACAACAAATCAGGAAATTTCTAGTTTTGACTTGTTTCTGTCGTGAACCCCTCCAGACAGTTGCTTAGTTTCCTGGATGCAATATAGTGAGGGGATAAATCAAACTATGATTATGTAAATTCTTTGAACAGTCCACAACCTTATATAAATACTAAGTGTTATTATTGACCAGCTGGATCTTGTTTTGTGACTTTCTGGTGTTGTCTTTCTTCACTTTGCTTAATGACTCATAATTGAAACACAAGTTCTGCCCTTATAGCAATGTGAAAGGAATTCTATTTTTATAAGCAGAAGAAGCATACTGCTGTCACTGACACTCGGTAGCAGAACTTAACCCCTTTCTGTTATTTTAATTTCTCAGTATTATTTTAGTACATTAACTAAAATAACTGTGTCATGGTCATGGGTTCTTTCTATTAGTAAAGTGTCTAGATAATCGAAGCTATGCCAGGTGAGAACTCACAGAAACTTTTATGGATGTCATTTCCTAAACATTGGAGAGTGACACTGACATTGCTGGTTTATTGGCAAATGAAGCTTACAGAGTTGTTTATCCTTGATGGTGCTCTTTTTTCCAATTGGTGGAATAAGAGTTTTGGCCTAGAGATTTTTTTAAAAAAAAATCACCAGAAGTTGTGACTTCATCTATTTTTCTTTGTCATAAGAAAATCTTAATTTTATTGAAAATAAAATCTTAGTTTTATTGTAATTATTAATAGAAAAAGTAATTATCTCAATTCCCACATCAACACATTCAGCGGGTAAACTGGGGAATAATTTTTTTGTTGTGACCAATTTAATGTGACTGCCAGTTTTGGACTTTGAGTAGCATTTTGTGCACATCTGCACTGTGAGTTCTGAAGTTTCAAAAGAACTCAGGAAGTAAATATTTTAGAGTTTTTGTTTTCATGCAGTATATATGCAGATTGAGTATAGGTGTCTTAAAAGATATTGATTTCACCTTTAAAAAGGTAATCTTATAGTTCGGAAAGCAGTGGGTGGTCTCCAGTTAACTCATTCTGTCAGTGCAAGCATTTTCACGTGCACAATGGAACTTCTCCCTTCTCTCCTCCTTCCATGTTCCCCTTACTGTTCTGGGTTTCCCCCCAACCCTCTGGAACTGATGATATTAGGCATGTGCAAGGAGAGGAGGTGGGAAGTTCTGTTGTGTAGTGGAAATCTCTGTGCTGATGGAACAAGGTAGTTGGGTACCATTTGTAGTCCTTTTTCATATAATGCATAATGGGTCAGTTACATGATGCTTTTTGTTTCAAAACATGCATAAATGTAGGCTTATGAAGTATGACCTGCTAGTTCGGGCAGTAAGGCCTGTCTTGCCAGCTGGGGAGCACTCTGGTTTCTGATTTCTAAAGGTACTTTGAAGCAGCTCACAGATGTAGAGAAAATACACATTTCTTCCTTAACTGTGCTATTCTATAAAATTTATGAACAAAGCAAGCTCAGAAATAAGCTCAGTTGAATCCTAACCCCTGGCTAGCAGTGGCAAGATTTGCTGGAGCAATTCAGCTAGCCATTGCAACCACAGTCCTGCTGCTTGTGCTTGGCAGGGTGGGATGGGGCAGGAAAAATGCCCCTTCACTGTGCCAGCTACCAGGATCATAGCCATCTGCCATCAAGTGATGGCAGCATACCAGCTCTGATCTTGTGTCAACCCAGGCCATCCCTATAATGCCTTATTTGGGGGTCTCCATTGTAGTAGTGATAATCCCAGTGCTAGCTTCCACCTTTCTGCTATTTGGGTGGACATACTGAACTGCAGCTCTGCCAGTGGCAAAACTCCCCTGCTGGTTTAGGCTAGTGGAGCCAGGCAGAGCTGGATGGAGGGTCATCTTTGCTGCATCTACACTTGCTCCCAACATGGCCATTTGGGCATTTGAATTGCTCTGTTACTCTTAGACAAGTGTGGGCAGGAGTGCAACCAAAGCCTCCTTGCTGCAAATAGCAGTACAGTAGCCTTGAGACTGTAACAGGGTTGGAGAAACAGGCAGCCCTCCAGATGTTGCTGAGACTGATGGGAGTTGAAGTCCAATGGTTTCTGGAGAGCCATGCTTTTTAGACAAATCTACCAAAGGGTAATTAACTGTTCTGAACCGATCAGTTTTATTCAATTCCTGAGAAGCACTTTCTTCCATCATATGTCCTCCACAGTGGTGATAGTAAGAGCAGTTTCTGTCTCGGGTTTCTGTTTCTGGCTCTTTTCTCTAAATCCTTAGAAGGTTGTGCTGGCAGTATGTGGAGGAGCTAGCTTGTTTATTATGTTGTTGTTGAGCTTGATCCTGCCTTTTGAAAACTCCTAGGTTTGTGTGGAACAATTTATGTGCCTATAGTATAGTTGTAGTACAGTGTGATGGTGTGTATGTATTACATGAAAAGATATGTAAGATCTTAGTTATTTGGCAAGTAACCTAAAATGTGTGTGAGGGAGCCTGTCCAGCATATTCTAGAGCCAGACAGAAGAACCGTGTCAATCCCTTCTTTGTTAGTCATACTGTTGTGCTTATATAAACCTATCACATTTTTGTGATCTATGATTATCAATTTGGAGTCTATCCATGGCAACATTGTCACTTGGAGAAATATTAAGCTGCATAGATTTAGAGAGATTTTATTTAGGAATCTTTTAAACGTTATTCAAGGACTAGGAAAATGTTATACTGCTTCCCTAGTGGATACTTTTAGGAAGAAGGCAAACATGTTAGGTTAAATATGAAACTTACAGGAAGCTGAGCATTTCAGATGATACATTTTCATTGCATGGATAAGGAAATTGAATGAAAACCAAAATATATGCCTCACAATCCTATCTATGCACATTTGCACATAAGTACTTGCCCCTCTTGAATGTTCAGTATGTCTTATTAGCAGCTGTTACCTCAGGCTGCAGTCATATGCACAAGTGGAAGGGTTATGAGTTAGTTATTTAAGGGTGAAATCCAATTTTACATCTAACTCTTGGGATGGGTTTTGATCCAGCAGAGGCATCTGTGAATGTCAAAAGGGGGAAGCAATTTTCTCCCAATTCTCTTTTTTCTGACGAAGTCCCTCACACCACTTTTCATATTGTTCTAAAGGGTTCCCTGATCCTCTAGAACACATTTGGGCAGGCATTGGAAGGTGAATTAGAGAAAATCTCATCCCCTTCTCTAATGTTAGCAGATGCCTGTGCTAGAGCAAAAGCTGACCTGCAAGTGAGAGGGCCGCATTCATTGCATCTTATTCTAAATAACTAAACAATGAAATGTGGTGGTTCTGACAGGAATGATTAATCCATGTATTATGGCTTTCAAAAAGTTAAAAATAAAATTGGCACATTGTTTGTGATTCAAAGGTTAACAGATATATAGCCAGTAGTAATATACTAGGGAAGATGACCACACTCTTGTAGACATTGAGTTGTACTCTGTCCATGATGGTACACTGGGTTACTTTACCAACCTGTTAAAAAGAGTTAAGATTTTGGTGAGTTGGCCTAATATCTTAAACTATGTGGCTAGTGAGCAAACAAATTCAATACCTCTGAAATGGTGAACTATTGGAGAGAAGCTGAATCTGATTCTTCAGTGAAATACTGGCTGTATTTTATCAACAGTAAGTTCCTTCCCCACATTGGGACGCAGGGACATGATCCCAACACAGTGCTTCTGTTCTGCATTATTACCCAGCCGTGTATAAGCTGGATGTTGAATAGTATTGGCATCAGTGAGCCATGTGCATATGAATTGGTGTTAAGTGGAACAACGGTCAGTAATAATTAGGTATTTCAATTTCAGCTTTTTACATTCTTTTCTTAAGCTATCATGCTTAGTGCTTCCTATCTTTAAATACAGGTACCTTCTTGGTTGTCTTCCAAGTTATCTCTCCCTGCCTGTCCACAAAGATCTGTCTCAGGGCCCCATGTGAACAATTTCTTGGACATACTGACTTCATTTTCCTCATAGCAGCATTCTTTTTTAAAAACTCTCCTGTTAACTTGACTTCACAGTAATTCAGTAGTGATGGGGTGGGACAAATAGGCAACCAATAGCCTGTTCATGGGTTTTTTGCTATATATATAAACAGGGCTTTATTACAGAAACATTTTGTAAGACATGTTCAGAAGGCTATCTACTAAGAAATTTACCCAGTATAAGTGGAGGGAAGCAGAGAAGTATTAGAGTACTGTGACTCAGGCTGCAAACTTTCACGCACACTGTGGTATAAATCCAATTAAAGAAAGTCAGACTTCTTTCTAAATAAGCATGCATAGTATTGTGAAGCATATCTCTGTGCTGTTCATTTGCAAGGGAGTATCTGAACCTATTTTTTCAGTGGGCAAACTGGCATATCTGTTCCATCTTGCTATTTCAAGCAGCAAACCAATACAGCCACACATAATAGGAATATACTTGCAGTTGAACTATAACTATTTCAAAGGTAATCCTTAAATTTATTAGAAATAATTAAACATCAGCTGTAGTTTCAGTTGCCTAATTGGTTGCAGATTTACTCCCCAATTTGTGATTTGAGACATCAAGCTGGGACAGATACCTACAAACAAATATATTTGTAAAATTGTGCCGTAACTGATCATGTCAAATGGTGGGATGGAATACTTCCTGTTGCAGGATCTGCTTACTTGTAAATGCTCCAATCTGCCCCTTGACACAACAGATGCTTACCTGCAGGAATTTATTTATTTTGATAATTATTTACAATTCTAGACATGTGCTGACGGCAACCCCACAAGCAGAAATCAGACTCTACATTGATTGTGAAACTTATTGGAGAATTCTTCTTTCTCCTATTCACAATTTTCTAAAGTGGAGAGGGGATTGCTGCAGAACTTGGAAACAGTCACTGCTATGACCTCAGAGATTTTGATACTCCTAAAGGGCTTTGTAACTGAGTGACGTAAGAAAGTTAGGCTTGTGTAGAGCAGAAAATTATAGATAATTATTTAAACTATGCTTCATTATTTGATCCAGTAAGGCTTAGCTGCCCCAATCCTATAGACCTCCTTACCTAGGGGTGGTTAACCTGTTGTTCTTTGAAGTTGTTGGACTTCAGGTTCCAGTCCCAGCCAGCATGACTAATGGTCAGAATTGATGGGAGTTGTAGTTTAGCAACATTTGGAGGACCACATGTTGGCCACCCTGTCTTAATCGGTTTACCTCCTGCAGAAAGGATAGCATTACTCACCTGTCCTTAAAATGTGTAAGGTAATCCTTGCAGAATTCCCCCCCCCCAAAATAATCATGTTCACTTTACAGTGACCTGAGTGTTGTCTACAAGTTAGCTAAATGTGCCAGCAGACAGGGCTTTCCTTTATCTCCTTCCAAGTTCATTGTCTCAGGTACTATAAATGCTTTGAACACCACTGAATGAGTGGTTAAATAATATGTATTGGGAAAACATGGGGAAATTTTTAGCTCCAGCAGAACAGCTGCAGTGTGATGTTCTGGCAAAATGCTGTAAGCTTTGGGTTGGCAAATATAAAATCCCACATATTCAAGGCTGAGTGTTTTTCTTAAATTCAAATAGGAAGATTATTAAGTGACTAATAAGGAAAGTTACTTTTCTTACATGTTCATGACTTAGATTAAAATACCACCTTTGTCAATTATTTGTCCACTGCTTATGATGTGTAATTTTATCATTATTTTAATGACTAACATACTAGATAATTTGACTTATGTACAGCCATAATTCCTTTATTGTTTCTCTGAAAATGTGTCATAGGATACATGATTTTTTTGCTTTCTTTTTTCCATAGGAAACACAGCATTGCATGATTGTGCAGAATCTGGTAGCCTGGAAATCATGAAGATGCTTCTCAAATATTGTGCAAAGATGGAAAAAGATGGCTATGGAATGACTCCCCTTCTCTCTGCTAGTGTTACAGGTCACACAAACATAGTTGACTTTTTGACCCAACATGTTGAAACTAGCAAAGTAGAACGTATAAATGCACTGGAACTCCTGGGAGCCACCTTTGTGGATAAAAAGAGAGATTTGCTCGGTGCTTTGAAATACTGGAAAAGAGCTATGGATATGAGATACAGTGATAGGACTAACATACTAAGCAAACCTGTGCCTCAAACGTTAATAATGGCCTATGATTATGCCAAGGAGGTGAACAGTGCCGAAGAGCTAGAAAACCTTATTGCAGACCCTGATGAGATGAGAATGCAGGCCTTGTTAATTAGAGAACGTATTCTTGGCCCATCTCACCCAGATACGTCCTACTATATTCGGTACAGAGGTGCTGTCTATGCAGACTCTGGAAATTTCAAACGATGCATCAATCTGTGGAAGTACGCTTTGGACATGCAGCAGAGCAATTTGGACCCCCTGAGCCCTATGACTGCGAGTAGTCTGCTTTCGTTTGCTGAACTCTTCTCCTTCATGCTTCAAGACAGAGCAAAAGGCCTGCTGGGCACAACAGTTACATTTGATGATCTCATGGGTATACTGTGCAAAAGTGTCCTCGAAATAGAACGTGCTATCAAGCAAACTCAGTGTCCGCCTGACCAAATACAGCTCAACAAAGCCCTTTCCATCATTTTGCATTTAATTTGCTTGCTGGAGAAAGTTCCTTGTAGTCCCGAGCAAGATCATTTCAAGAAACAAACTATATATCGATTTCTTAAGCTACATCCTAGAGGAAAGAATAACTTCAGCCCACTCCACCTTGCTGTTGACAAGAACACCACATGTGTGGGGCGCTACCCAGTTTGTAAATTTCCTTCTTTGCAAGTCACTGCTATACTAGTGGAATGTGGTGCTGATGTAAATGCTAGAGACTCTGATGACAACAGCCCTTTGCACATATCTGCACTGAACAACCACCCTGACATCATGAATCTTCTTATCAAGTCAGGATCACATTTTGATGCAACAAACTTGCATAAACAAACTGCTATTGACTTGCTGGATGAGAAGGAAATGGCAAAGAACTTGATCCAGCCCATCAACCATACTACACTGCAGTGTCTTGCTGCCCGTGTAATTGTGAATTATTGCATAGGTTACCAAGGGCACATCCCAGAAAAACTTGAGAACTTTGTTTTGCTCCATAGATGACAGTCTGACAATAGGCCCTTGGTACTGTGGGAGCACGAGTTAGTAACATCAATTGTTGCTTTCTCAAGCACTGTTGTGATATGCCAGCGATACACCATCATTCATTCAGCTTGGTCCATCCTGCTCATTGGCTAAAGCATTATTAGAATCAGATCTGCAGAATTGGTTGCCCAATATTTAAAACAAACATATAATATATTTTGTGGATTATTTAGAAATGTAATGCTATATTCGGACTCACTAAAATTTGTCTGCCAAAGGCTTGTCTATTCTGGTTTAGTTTGCCTGTTGGTTGTTTGGGACTGAACTGAATAATTTTCGTGGTGTTGTCTTATTCTTACTGGTGTGTGGATTTTATATAGTTGGGAAGTCATCTTTTTGTTCTTGCTTGAGCATTTCTATTCTTTTTTCTAATGGGTTCATTGCTGAACTATACAAGTTGTATGGACTTGTTAACATTTGCAATTACCATAAGTGCTTTTATCCTCTCTATGCACTGGCTTGAACATGACTGTTTGTGTGTTGGCATATTTCTATGCAGCAGTTGGCCATTGTCAGCTCTGACACTGTTTTCTTGCAGTTTGTTAGAGAACTCTTTGAAAATATACCCTTTACAGTTTGACATTTCTTGAAGACATCAGTCAGCTGTCTAAACTCTCATATGACTTTTTGCCTCCAGCTTTTTCTGCAGTTGCTTTCCATTTATTTTTCTAGAGTTGCGTGCTGAATTTGGGAGTAAAATGTGTACTTGTTGGCAATCCCACTTTTAAATTAAGTCTGAAAGTCATATAAATATGTCTTGCTGCGAGGAGAGAAAGGAAAGGAACTGCCATATTCTCCTCTACACTAGTGTCTTGCTTGAGCTGATTGTGTGACTAGGCATAGAGAGTTTTTTTTCCAAGTTTAACCTGAAACTTAATCATACAACTCAGTGAGAACTAGATCAAACATAGTCTGAAATTACAACTCAAGATTCTTAAGTACAAAAGAAACTAAAGCATGTTGGCATGATGCTTGTCAGTCCAGAACTAGCCATCAACTATTATAATTAACTATATGGTTGTAATCAGTAGCCCTCTGCAGGGGCTTCAGAAGTTTAGTAGTATCCCCTTCATTTTCAAATAACTCTTACAGATAATTTGCATGCATTTTATTCTCTAATACCTTTCAGCCATATTTATGAAAAACATCAGAGGCCATGTTGAGTACATAGTCTCGACTGAAAGCTATCTATTTTTATAATACTTGCACAACAGCTTAGCTATTGCAGCAGAAAGGGCTTTTTAGACTTGATAAGGAAACCATAAGTGAAGACTACAAATGAGATTAAGATTCAGGTAATTAATATAATTCAGCACTTTATTGTTGATTCATAATGAAACTTATTATGGCATATTAGACCTGCAAATGTCTTAAAATAAAATGGTTCTCAAGAAAAAAAAAATCCCACCTCATTTTTCTTCAATGGCATACAGTGTATTTGACATTTCTACAATCTAACATATTGAGTGTTTTCCAGTACTACTATACCTAGTGCTTTTTCAATTCAGAAAAACAACAACAACACATATGATAGGTTACTGTGACTCTGTAGCAGTTGACAATGCAGGAAAAATATCAGAACCAAATCAGTGCTTCAAGGCTGGCATGAATCTGGAATTCCTTTTTTAATTACAACATTACTACCCTCAGTTGATTGATCACATTTGGTTGGCACATCCTCACAGTACATATAAACTAGTACTCACACTGACTTTTAAAAACCATCACTTTATTGGTCTATTCATAAATAATGCTAAATCATGGGTTAGTATTTTGAGAACAAACTGCAATGTGTCTTTTTGCTTTCTCTTTTTCTTCTCCTTTGTGTTTGTGAGAAGAAGACTGAAAACCTCCAATTTCATTTTGGAATAAATCACAATATCAGGAAACTGGTTTATTCTAACTAGTTAGTTCAAATGAACCAGGATTAAACAATAGCTTTACATTCTCATTTGTTAAAACAAACCAGTTAGCCACTTCCCAAACAAACCAGTTAGATTTAGCCATTTCCCAATTCAGGATGCTGCTTTTTCCTTTTTTTCACATGCAAAGGAGGAGGAGAATGGAGAGAAAGGGATGCAAGTCCAAAGTTCACTGTGGTTCATTCTTGCAATGCTAAATTGTGTTTTAGTGTTGCTTTTGAAGTGGGTCGTTGCCTAGTCTAGAGTGTATATGACAAAAATTAATTTGTTCCATCACACCAAGAAAGGAATGAGAAACTTGCATTGCTATGTGTTTAATTTTCAGAACAGGCAAGAAATGCAAGTTATTTTTTGTTCATGGGGACATCTGGGTCACTATCAAAAGCAAATCATAGGGGGAAATTGGGTTCACAAGTATAAAGCAGAACATTTAATTTAACTAATTACTTTTACCCTGGTTGAAACACATTCCTATTTCTGGATTCACAGCCTGAGCAGTTTGGAGACAGGGGAGTCAGATTTTTCATAATCTTCATTGCTTGCCTGCAAGTAGACAATACTAATTCATATACTAGAAGGGCAAAACCTAACCTACTTTAGCCTAGAAATAGGACATGTGATGAACAGGGAGACTGTAGAACACCGTGTCCTCAAAAATGTTTTATTTTCCTTCGTAACTTTACTCAGGCAGTACTAAGCGTTTGGAAATGGGGATTTCTCTTGACTTATTGGATATACTTTGAAAAATAGATCCTGCTGATAAGTTAAAGAATTCTTATTCTGTAAAACTTTAAAGAAACTGTTAGTTTCTTATATTTGCCTTCTTACTGAACATGGCACCTCCATACTGAACAACCATACTTCATTTTAAAAAACAATACAATTTTTTTACACTCTTGATACTTCATTTAAAAAAACAATACAATTAATTTATACCCTACACCTACAGTCCAAGACTCATGAAGACAAAGTCTGGTTTTCATGTTAATTTTCTAAGTCTTTAAACTATTGAAATTAATTTGCTAAATGTTCAAACTAATGCAGCTTTAGATGCATAGTAAATTAGAAACTAACAGATAGCCATCTCTTTGTGTATACTAAAAAGTGGCTTCCTACAGTAATTACCCACCACTTGGAATACTGATGATAGCTGTTCCTGTAGTCCTGGAAATTATTACTTACTATGAGGCTTATAAGCCATTCATGAAGATGTGTTTTAGCATGGGTTGCAGGAATATCTACTTGCCAGCATTAGGGAAATGAACCCCTTTAAGATATTCTGACTGATCATTTCTCTTCGACATAGTTTCACCTAAAAACATCTAGTTCTTCTTACTGAATTGCTGTCATGCCTTATTTGAGAACCTCACATAACTATCAGATAAACCATCTCTTTATTTGGAAAGAGGCAGAAATGTGTACCATCAGTATGGCTCATCCTGATTCTTGACCAAGTTTATCCCATTTATTGCTTTTATGTATTTCCCTTTTTATTTATGAATGCTTATAATTTTTGGCACTAGCACAACAGTTCCTTTGTTAGCATGAACTTGGTTGCCAGAGAGGGCTCCAAATAGTGTTTTCCTCTAATGTTGTACTGAGCAATTAAGAAAGGGAAGAGCAGCCATACTTCGTACTAGCTAAATATCCCATCCAGTGATAATGTGCATTCAGTTAGTATTGTTTGAGAGCAGAGAACCAGGGAGTAAGACTGGTACATTTTGGAGATAAAGTTTTTGAAGTAGTAGCCAGATTCTATATGCCAAAGCCACTGATTGCTCTGCTCTGCTAATCTGTATGGAATCTGATGATGAGGCAATATTTTAAAGATAAAAGCAATAAATTTACATTTTCATTAAAAAAAAACCAAGTTTGTAGCCCTCATAATTACAGAAAAAAAAGGGGGGGAAGCAAGAGATCAGTCCACTTAGAAGAAATACATTGAAAACCCTTTAGTTGCTGGAGGATTTTTGGACTCCTTTGGGTACTGATTCCTGTATTTTGGTGGTTTTGTGGTACACAACTGAACTTAACCATGCTAAGCTTCCAAGTAGGCAAGTCTAGGCAGTCCTGAAAGAGGCTAGAGATGTAAGCTATTGACTTCACTTGTAATGACATAATCCTGATTAGTTTTAGCTTAGCAAAACAAGTTTGGCTGTTGACTCTTCCTTTCTTTATTGCCCATGCAGTTATTAGTGTCAACTAAAAGCTTTAAACCATTGTTTTCCTTGAGTTTTTCAGCAGCATACTCTGTTTCTCCTATGCAATCCTGTCATTTGATCTGTCCCTCTTTTTTCCTTGTATGTTTACTATCATTCTCCCAGTCTCTTATGTGGTACACCTCAGTTTTCTCACCCTTCCTCATTAGGCAAAATTGAGATGGGGCACCTGAACCCATTACGAAGCAGGAGAACTTTCCTGAAAAGTAGAAGATTGCTGCTTCATAGTATAACGTATTTATTTATTTTTTTCTTCCCTCAGTCTTACCAAGTTGTGCCTATGATAAGCCTGTCAAAAATAGAGGAATGCACCTGCTAAGAAAATACTTTATTATGCCTTTTTTCCTTCCTACTGGATGTGACTTTAATACATTAAAAAAAATAACAAGATGAAAGATCTTGTTTCCTCAGTTCCTTATCAATTAATCACTGCTAACCTTGCACAAGTCTTTCAGTGTGTTGTTGTGGAGTTAACATATCAGACTTTAATAAGTTGATGTATGTAAATGAGCTCAGGGCTATGTGTAAGTGCACTGAAATTGAAATTTTGCACTAAAAAAAGACTGTGAATAAATATAATAATTCTGCTTCTGCAAACAATTTCTGAGAGACAAGAAATAATATAAACCATTGACATTTCTCTGAACCTTGTTTTCCAGCTGTCTCTACAGCTTTAAGAACTGGAAGCTTTTATTTTCAAATGAAAGCTGAGATTCCTGAGGTGCTGCACACTGCACGCTCAGAGCTTGCTATCCTGCGCATAGCTTGATCACAGATGCATAGATCACACAATAAGTGTTCCTGTAGGAACTTGGGCTTATGGCAACACCTCTAACAATATTGGTGACATTTGTGGAATGTTACAATACAACATAGATATTGAAAGAACGATGATGGCATGTGAAAGAAACATTGAAATTGCTGGATCTACAGGGGAGATTCTGTTCCTGTCTTCACACAATGCATATCTTGAGGGTTTTGTAATATAGCCATTGTGCTAGTATAAACACAACACTGGGGTATATCACATTTGTGATTGACCTTAAAAATTTTTTCCAGGTTGCTTCTCTTCTCCATAAAGGTGAGAAACTGATTAGCACGAAATTTTGCTTTTCTTTTCTTTTTTCTTTTAATAAAAAGAAAACACCTTGGTGTTTATTAGGATGAATTTCCCCTGGTATTACAACATTTTCTGGGATGCTGAGATAGAAGTATAAACTGTAAAGAATAGCTTCATACCAGCATGTAGAAAACCTTTCAACAGAAATTAGCTGAAGTTCATAGAATCATAGAGTTGGAAGAGACCACAAGGGCCATCCAGTCCAACCCCCTGCCAAGCAGGAAACACCATCAAAGCATTATTGACATATGGCTGTCAAGCCATTGCTTAAAGACCTCCAAAGAAGGAGACTCCACCACACTTCTTGGCAGCAAATTCCACTGCCGAACAGCTCTTACTGTCAGGAAGTTCTTCCTAATGTTTAGGTGGAATCTTCTTGTAGTTTGAATCCATTGCTCTGTGTCCGCTTCTCTGGAGCAGCAGAAAACAACCTTTCACCCTCCTCTATATGACATCCTTTTATATATTTGAACATGGCTATAAAGTGGAGTAGTAGAGAACAGTATGCTGCCTATGTCTCAAAAGTCGTGAAACAGAGCCATGAAGGTGATTTCTCATGTCCAAGCAAGCAGTCTACCAATACCAGTTCAGTCCAATCTAGTTTTGTTCTTTCTGCTTTCCTGAGCAGCAGGACGTTCCAGAGCAGCTTTAAATGACCATTTCTTATGATGAAACAGTGCTTATGTTTTTATTTAAAATATGCACAGAGGGAATGTGAAGCAGTGCTAATTCACAAGAAGAATCATTTCCCCATGCCAGCTGTGTTCAGCATGGTTTATCTGCTGAAATTTTAAAATTGCCGCTTCCTTCACCCCTCTTCCCCTTAGCTATACAGTACCTAAATCTGTTTCAGGTGTTCAGGCAGTGACAACCTTCAGAGGGGTTGTGTTAGCGGGGGTGGGGGGTGGGGTTAAGCAGGGATAGGCCCATCTCTCTCAACAGTTTGTTGCCAGAAGTAGAGCAATCTTATGAGGTACGTAAGATGTAGTAAAAGGAAAGACAATTCAGATTTTAAAATAAATAAGGTATACAACAATTTTAAATATGGGGATTGTGGGATGGGTCAGCCTGCATTGCTTCAGGTGTGCACGTAAAAAACGCACACTATATTTCCTCCCTCCACCACCCTCCTCTCACAGTGCAAAGTTATTACCACATGAATGTTGGCAGAAAATAGGTTGTGCTGGGGTCAGTCTTCATTGATGCAGCATGCAGTTGGAGATATAAAGAGAGTGCATCTGCCTGTCTCTTCAAAGCCAGTCTGCATGACTTTTTTTTCTTTTTACTGCAAAGTGCTCTGAATGTATTAAAAATTATCTGTCTGGCGACTGAGTTCTGAACACCTATTATCCTTAAATTACGAACAGTATGTTGAAAGAGCGGTGTGCCTACTTCATTGCTCAAATTAATCTCGAGGTTTTTAGTGGATGAGTCACCACACGAGAATTCCTCACCCTTGAATTTTCTAATTAATGAGATTGCTCAGATCTACCTTGTTTCTCTCAGACCTCCCTTGGTCTTCTGAAAATCTTGTTGTAGACAAGATTTAGCCTATTACACAAAAGTATACTTAAAAGAACAGATCACAATTTGACTATGGTTCTAATATATATGTAGTATTTGTGGGAATTGGGTCTGTTCCCTTAAAAAAACCTCTATAATGTAACATTTTTTTAAAATCATACTTTTATCCTGCTTTTCCTTCAGAGCATGTAGGCCTAAGTCCAAAACAGAGCTGGACTTAGTGGCTGTAAGCACGTCCAAGTTTGTGTGAGATGTAGGCCTCAGTCTTTACAGAAAGCTTCCAATATATGTTCTCTCAAGACACTGACCATATTATGGCTAGCCTAGTTTTCTATACCGAGGTTCATTTTTTGGGCCAGCTCTTCTAGGGAGATGGCTAAACTGTGCCCCTCCTGCTGTTTGTTATAAGACTCCCAACCCCCATCGGCCCTGACCAATATGGCTGCTGGTCAGGGAGTTAAAAGTCCAGCAACATATGGCATGTCATAGATCAGCCACCCTTGCCCTAGGCCTTGAAACTAGGCCTTCTCCTCAAAACTCTCCTTTTCTTAAAACATCTGGCACAACCCCCTACTCCCCAGGGGGAGAACTTCAGTGAAATTCTCATGAATCAGGTGCAACATTTTTGTCCCCTTATTTTTGAGATTGCCGAGGGGTTTTGTTCGTGTCCTCTCTTTTTTTCTCTTTTTTCATTTTACAAATCTGGTAAAATCTGCATTGTACAGCTTTCCCAGATGCCAGCGCTGGAACTAAATCCCAGGGAAGAGACAAGGTGTTTTTTCCCCCCAGAGCAAGAAGAATGAGCAGCCCCTAGAGGCTGCTAAGTGCTGGCGAAATGTTGACTGGAATGAAAAAAAAACACCCTTCCCCAGCCTCCTTGCAGCACTAAGGTAAGTTCAAGATCCCTCACCTGAAATTCTAAAGAAAAATTCAAGTTCCCCAAGAATGAGGCAGAGAAATGAGAGCCTCTTTTGCAGAGAAAGAAAGATTTCAAGGAACTGAACACACAGATTTGCTTAAGCACTACATGTAACTGAAATAACGTGTGATTTTCCTGTTTACCCATGTTTTTCTTCCCTTCTGTAGTTTCTAATTGCAGGTTGTGATCTTCCCAGCAAGGGACCAACCTCTTGTGCTATAGACCTCGATGGCACTATATTAAATATAATAATATTGGCAAACGGGTAGCATGTGCATAAGAAATGTTACAATTGCCTGAATGTGTGGGTTGTGTTTTTGTGTGTGTCTACACTTCTTGATGGGGATATTTAAAAACAAAAACAAAAAAAACAAGGTGCTATCTGTGCACATGCCCTGTCGACAATTAATTGACATAAGAACATCAACCAATGAGAGGGCAGAGACAAATACAAAAGGGAATGCCTACTGGTATGAACAGGATAAGGCTGAAATTGCTCCTCATATGCAAATTCAGATACACAGGAGTGTAGTCTAATTTTAATATAGGGAAAGCAGATTGAGAGCTAAAAATGCTCTTTTTGGATAAGCCCCCTGTTTTCCGATCGTGTCGGGAACATGAGCAGTTTGCAGGAATGCTGGTTTATTACTAAATGCATTTTACAGCATTAAAACAATGTAATAGGTATACAGCAAAAAAATTACCGCAACAGTTATTTCGATACAATGACCGATAAAAGCAGCCGCGTCAAACTGTTCATAAGTTGTTGAAGTTACAGTCCCCATATTCCGAAAGCCTGTCAGAAGAGGTGCACCTTGACCTGTTTCCTAAAAGAAAAATGTTGCTGGTAAGTTCAGTATAGCTCCTGCTGCAGTCTCTTCAGACAGCTGCTCTTGCGTGGGGGGGGGGCACCCCTCCCCACAGGTCTAGAGCACTTCTCCCTTTGGCCTTATGTAACGGAGTTAAGTACAAGTGTCACATATCAGACTGGGCTTTGCTCCCAAATCCATATAAGGATCTCTCACTTAGGGGGTTTCCTGTACGAATTCCTTGGCCAGCTGCCTCCTGCTGCCTTGTGAATATTTCAGATGTGCTCCTAAGCAGTATTCTCACTATTTGCTGTAGGCCGGCTTCTTTTCAGGATTTTTTTTTAAATGCCTACATTGCCCTTATTTTGCATATAGTCTGAGTTGCCCAGAAAGGCTTGAGATGGTGCTGCTGTTGCCCTCATATCTTGCTGGGCCACCAATTCCTCATGCACTCTAACCATGGGACCTTGTGTACAGTGTATTTTCAGCTGGAACTGAGTTCCGGCCCCTCTTTTGTGCGTTCCGGCGTCTCTTTAGTGTTGCGTTCCTTCCTTGGGGTTGTGCGGCTGGTTGCATGGCACTGGGAGCAGTGTGCTGCTGGCGGCACGGTGCCCTTGGTTGTGTGTTGGAGGCGGCAAGCAGCATAGCAATCGGGGCAGCGCGGCAATCGGCGTGGCAGAGTCAGAGGACAGTGGTGTAAGGCATTGGGTTTATGTTGCTGCATTGATGCGCCTAAAGCAGCTGTGGGTGGTTGCTGCCCCTAAAAAAACAACTTTGGCGTCCTCCTGAAAGGTGCTCAACAACTTAGGGTTGTCTATCCAAAAAAGGTGGGAGTTCCTGCACCTCTTTTTCTAGAAAAGAAGCACTGTGTATATGGCTGCAGATATATCTTTTTCCAGAGCTACTTCAGTACTTTCCAGGGATGATTTCAGGGAGCAGTTCAGGAGTGGGGAACTTCTGGCTCATAGACCTAATATGGCCTGTGAGGTCCTTTCCTCCAAACTAAGCTCATGCACCCACCTGATGTCAGGTGAGAGACAGAAAGACCTGGCTGCCAATGCCCAATCAGGAACACAACTGAGTATTCTCTAAATGTTGCCTAGCACCCCATTCGCTCACCCACCTTTCAGTCACAAGTTATTTGATTTTAATGTATATAGCAATATCCTAGCTCTCTTTGCCACACAATTGCTTCCCCAAACTATTTCCCCCCAAGTTGCCCCTGGTCCTTTCTATATTAAACATAAATGGTGCTTATTTGTTAATTTCCCTTTTCAATGTGAGTAAAGCTGAATTCTTCAGTCTAGTATATGGAGAGGACCAAAGTCTGCAAAAAGCCCACATGTCTGGCAGAAGTGAGTGCTCAGCTATATTCACATCTGGATAAAGATGTCCTCTTTTAGCTGCAATATTTGTAATCTGTATAACAGCAGTTTATATGAGATGACTAGGCCATCTGTACATTCATTGAAATGTGATTTGAGTGCCTATAATGTAGTATGAGTCACAGACAATTGTCTTATATCTTATTCGACTTTCTAGTAAATGCAACGCAAAAACCAGCTAGAGGATAATATGGTGCCTATCATGTCAGGACAAATATGTTAGAGATGCAAATGACAGGTGCCTGAAAAACCTAGATTCTTTCAGCAAAGAATACACCCTAAATAATCAAGTGGCCACATTTGTTTTGATTACTGGTTGCCTGGTTACCTGCATTGTAGCTTGGATGTGAGGACATACAATCACAGAAATAGTTTAGGTGTAGTTCTGCTTCTGCGTTAAAGCAAACGTCTCTATATTAACATGTTGTGCAACCCAATATGAAATATCACTTACCCAATGAATTTTGAAACCTCTTCTACTATTGGTTGCCATTTCTGAGACAAAGGCTTTGATGCTGCTATTCAGATGCAAGCAGAATGTGCTGTGTAAATCTTAAACTTTCCCAATAATGTAATCCCAGATTTGCATATGGAGGAACCACAGATCAGCAGTTCTCCAAGAGTGTAAGGGTGTGAATTTGTGCCTCTGATGTGAAGAGAAACAGAAATACAGTATGGCACAATAACTTTGTGCTGATTCATACTGGAAATAGCAGCTCTGGAAATAACAGCTCTAACAACAACAATGAAACCCAAACATCATGGCTGCTCAGACACTGAGAAAGAAAGCTAATACCAGATTTGCCTTTCTCCCTGTTTAAAAAGCCAGCATTAGTCTAGGAGATTTTCTTGGAACGATTGAAATACTAATGCAGTCCACAAACAGGGTAAGCCTGAGTCCCTAAATTTAAGCTGGTTAAGTACTCATGAACTCTGTCCCATTTCACCTATTTAGTTGGTTTGTGAACTTCTGTGCCTAACCCAGGCAGCAGCTATAGAGCTTGTTTGTGCAAAACAAAAGGGCAACAGTAGGAAAAAAGAGAACATATTAAACTTGGATTCGTAGTGGGAAGTTGTACACTGGAGATCTGTAATTATATTTGAGTAGAAAACTTGCTTCTGTTACTTTTGAGAAATTCCAAAGCAAATGCTAGCCTATGTTGGGGGTGCGGAACCCGTCCAGGCCTTTTTGCAGTTTTTATTTCTTCCTACATATTTGCAGTTGCTTCAGCAAACAAATACACACTTTTAAATTGACTTCACAATATGTATGGCCCATTAAACAAGTGGTGTAGTTAGGGCAGCATTTGGGGGCAGCATACCCTCCAAGTGTCCCAATTTTGCTGGGACGGCTCCTGACTTGATCCGGGGGTGCCCCGATTTCTCCTGGGCAGCGGACGGGAGCTGCAGAAGCATGGCTGTTAAGTTCTCCCTTTTTTTAAGGGAAATTCCCTTATGCGGAATAGGCTTCCTCATGAGAAAAGGGAAAACTTTACAGCTATGCGCAGAAGCAGCTCCTGGGGCAGCAGTGGCATTGGGGGGAGGCCTGTGGGCTCCTTCCCAAAGAGTAGTTAGTGCTTACTAGGATTTGAGAAGAAGGCGGGTGGACTCTAAAGCCCTGATGCCTCCTGCTTGAAGCCATACAAACCATTCCTCTTGCTGCTTTCTTCTGGTTAGGGAGAATGGGCTTGCCTCCACTCCCATGCCTCCAATTCCAGTCTGTCTAACTATTGTAAAGGTTTCTCTGGCCGGTTCAGTGTTTTGCTGGCTCGTTTCTAGTTTCTCCCAGCTTCGTAGTTAGCTGATAACCGATTTGTAACCTGCAAAACGTAAGCCGGCTAGTAACGACACCAAGAAGAAGAAAAACTATGTTTCCTCCTTCTTGTGTTCAGCTGCTGAGTGCAATCTATCAGTTTCCTGTCTGCGTTTGCAATATTGCAGCATTTCAGTAAAGCTGCACATTATCCTCGATCCCTAACTGATCGGAACGGCTGAGGGGGAAAGCAATGGAGGGACTAGCTTGCGCATGTGCTGTGCATGAGGTCCAGTGCTGTGGCAGTTCAGTTGTGTGATTTCGGGGGGAGCTGCATGTGTGGAAAGGAGAGTGGGATGGAGGCCAGGAAGCAGCAAACTGCCCTCTTGCATCCCCTGGCACTGGGGACAGGTCGGCGAGGAGATGAGAGCAATGAAACGGGCACCTTCTAAGTGTGGAGCTGGTGCGGCTGAGGCGGACAAGTCGTGGCGAACACCCAACCCCGACACACTTCTGAGGTGGGGGAAGGAGGAAGAGACCATGTTGTAGTTCTGTCACAAACCTCCCAAAAATGACTCTGTGTGTTCATTCCTGCCAACATTCCTCAGATGAAAATGTCTCTTTTTATCTGAGGGTTGTTGGAGGGTGTGGGGCAGAAGTCCAGGGCCTCACTCTGCAGAATGAGCAAGTGGGGTCCCACCCCCACCCCCCAAACGCAGCAGGGCTGGCTTGCCCCATTTCGAAATAAGTGAAATAATAACGTAACCATCTAAAGAGTGGGCCCTATTAAGCCCAGAGTCAAAAATGATCAAACTACTGTACCATGGAGAGAAACATTAAAAGGGACCAGCGTAATGCAGGCAAATGGTCGTATAGGTTTGAGGGTGTTTCGTATCTTACATCTCTGTGTAAGTTTCTGCAAACCTGGAAAGAGTATGAATTTATGACGGCCAGAAGAAAACACAACTGTGAAGGCATGTGTTTTTCGCCTCTGCACCAATTAATTTTAATGAAGTTTGCCTTGGAAAACGTTTATGTATGCAGCATCTCGTTCTGTGTCCAGTGATAAGCGCTGTTATGCCTGGGTTTCTTAGCATGAAAGTGTTTTGTGCCTCAGAAAATAGACACTATAGCTTTATATGTAAGTAGCAAGTTGCCAGGGAGAAGAAGAAAACAATCTGTTAAAAATTCTCTACTGAGTCAGAAAATCTCTAAAACTGGTAGCTGTAGAGAATTCCCTATTTATAGAGAATGTGTACAGGCATGTCTCTTAGTCAATAAATCAGGGCCATGAACTTGGGTAAAACCCTTGGCTGCTAAATGCAACGTTTTCCTTGCAAATGCATTTAGGGGTAGCAAGTTTTGTGTGATGTGCATCCAGTGTTTTCCCAACAGCATAGGAGGAGAATGTTCATTTTTGAGGAATGCATTTGTCCCTTGCATTTCCTAGAGTTCTGGTCGCAGCTAGATTTCTTGAGGGGGCTGCAATGCCACTGGAGTTTTAGGGGAAAGCAAGGGCTTGGACTCCAAATGGCCTGCTAGCATGGAGAACAGGCAGCAGTGCTATTTTTCTAGAAAAAGAGGTGCCAGAACTCACCATGAAAGCCTCACTTGTTGCCTTATAATGGCAATGGCGTCCACCTGAGAGGTGCCAGAACTGAGTTCTGGCTGAAAAAAGCCCTATCAGGCCCTGACTCTTTCAAAGTGGCCCAAGTCTTTTTGGATAGGTCATGAATTTGAGAGAAACTGAATTAGGGGTGCAATCTGGGCTACTGAGTAGGCTAGTAATTTGAGGAATAGATTAATTTAAGATGATTCAATTTAGATACAATTTCGAAGGTTGTGAATGGCAGTAATTGAATTGATTTGGGACAGGATTTGTTGAGCAATTAATTGAGGGGGAGGGAAGAATTGATGAGGAACAGATTTAAGGTAGTCTGGGGTGGGATGCAAATTAATTGAACAGTTTACATAGGGTAATTTGGATGGCTTGCCTTCTGTAACACTTGTATTATTAATTTGCATCTTGCCTAGAAACTTAGCATTTGCAAATATGTTTATGTGTGGCCCATGTCCCAAATTTTTAAAGTGTCTAGCAGTGTTATTGCCACAGACACCATCCCAGGCACACACATTTCCCACCTGATTTGGCAACTGGGAGAAAGAATGGTTCCTCTGAGGTGGTTAGATTTTGCCAAAGGGATTAAGTATTGAACAATAACTACATACAGTGCAACAACTGTGCTTTCGTAGTAATGGTTTTGCTTGTTTTGTTGAAACTCCTGATGCAATTATTTCCCATTCTATCTATTTTCACCTCTCTGGTTTTGTGGCCTTTTGCATTTCTTTGCAGGTGTAACTCTGAGGAAGGGTCACAGCTCTGTGGTAGAGCACATGACTTGCAGATAAAAGACCCTAGGTTGAACTCCCGCCCTCCAGTCTTCACGTAGGGCTGAAGACCCTGGCTGAAACCCTGGAGACCTGCTCCAACGAGGGTGGACAAGACGGGGCTGCGTTTATTTATTTAAAATATTTTCTAAACGTCTTAGTATTTAAAATATTTACAAAAATGAAACACAAAAAAACAATAAAATGCTATAATTAAAAACAGAGGTACAACAACAAACAAACACCACACACCCCAGTAAAAAAGTATGATAAAAACAGGAATTCAGGAATAACAGAAGATATTAGGCAGGTTCTGATTATTCTGACTGTACATGTAAGCTGCTAGATCTTCATCAGGACAGTCTAGCTGACTGTTCTTATTATTGGTGCAAACTCAAGTACCAACTGTGAATGTACAAGTCCTAGTGTGACTTTATCCAAAAGATATCTTTAAAGGACAGGGCTGGCACAAATTTACATGTCTTTTTCTATCTAACAAGAAAGTGTTTTCCAAAGCTCAGCTTGCCTTGCTTAATGTGCAGAAGGAATTGATATCATCCTTTCTTTCTCCTCTGTGGGAGGAGTGTTGCTAAGAGACTGTGTTCTTTATACGTTTCAAAGAAAATAGCTCAAGAGTTTCAGCAACTAAGTGAAGGGAAATGAATTTTATGAGAGCTGCTTACCCCCCCCCCCCGGCCAAGAAGTAGGGACCTCAGCCATGCCATGCCATCTTTCTGCCTTTGAAAAGAAAGATAACCTCTTGCCAAGTTACATAGAATTATTTTTCTTGTGTCCACTAACAATGACCACTAACAGAACTTCCTTGACAGCACTCTTGTTGGTTTTCCACTGATTATCCACTGAATATTACTTCACATTACATTGTCGTAATCATCTTAATGGATACTGGCTATGGACTTGCAGTATGTTTCTGTGATAGGTCAGTTGTGTGGGTGTGCCTTATTTAGACAATATCCAACTGTAAGCTTGAACAGGAAAGAGACAAAGGCTTTTATTCACGATGGCAGGTTCCTCTGCATGGCAAAGTGTATTTTGTGCTCTGGAAGCTTGCAGAACAATTTAACGGATGGCACTTATCTTCCCTTCCTTTAGATGTTCGGTGCATCATCCATGGCAAGGATGGGGGTACCTGTGGCCCTCCAGATGTTGCTGGACTCCAACTCCCATCAGCCCCAGCCCACATGACTAATGGTCAGGGGTGATGGGGGTTGGAGTCCAGCAATTATTCGAGGGCCGCAGGTTCTGTGGGATCCCTGATCATCCATCCAGGAAATGATGCCACTTTGGCCTCCTTTAGCAATTGTAGAGCATGTCCTCTTCCCTGAGGCTGTTTTAGCCACTGCTCTTTGCTTTCCTTTGGTCAGATACCGGGGCAGAAATGTCCTCACTAGTTGTCCACAGCTTTCCTTTTTAAGAAGTATTTCCTCAGGTTCTGGACACTTGACGTTTGATCTGAAATTTACAGGATTTAAGATGTCTGTTACCAAATCCTTGGATTATTATTTTTGTTGTTGTTGTTCAAATCAGTACGGTATGTGAAATCCACCTTGCCCACTCCACATATTATGTTTTGGTGTGCACCTTTTAGCAATGTCAGGTCACAATGCTGCAGCAACAATAGGATGTGCAGCTAGTAGGATTTCCTTGTCAAGTCTTGTCCTAGCAACCCCATGCTCTCTTCATTGTTTGACCCAAAATCCCTGTCCTTCCAATTCCCCTCATGTTGTATACTCTGTCCTCCAAGATCTCTCATCATATAGCCCCCTGCTTCACTCTTCCTAACAGTCAGGCCAGTCCTGTGTCCTGGAACCTCTTCCCAAGTCCTCAGCCTATCCCAAGTTAAGTTTTAATTCTAGCCCAACTTGCAGCTTTTCCTTCTGTTACAGAACACGGAATGCAGACAGTTCAGTTCCCTAAGCAATGGATCATTTCTTGCCACCGCACCTCTGCACTCATCATCTAGTGTCAGGTTTTTTTTAGTACAATACAGATTACATGTGTCTGTTTGCTTCAGCTAGGAGCCCCAAAGTAACTGGCCAATTTAAAAATAGCTTGAGGTCAGTTAGTATTTATACAGTTCCTTGGAAGTACTAAGCAGGAACATTTTTATTCTCTGTACGCATGCTATTTACTATACAAATAACTTCGTGTGCAAAGTTCATGGCTTACTATAATAGCAACAGATGCTTGACATAAGAATATATCCCAGTATCTTATGTAAAATTGTTTTAGAAACCCTGAAACAGCTTGATCCAGAAATGCCCTATTGTCTGCAGCTCATTTTGAAGTAATAAATAACTCTGACCTTGATGCCGAGTTACTTGCAAAAGTAATAAAAAGGAGGGAAGAACTGACAAGTGTATCCACTTGTTAAGACAAATTAAGAAATGCAAGGTACCCAATGGGAGTTGTCACAGAATATGCCAGGGTTTAAACACTTTTAAGAGAAGCTTTTTAATTAATTAATTAATTAATTAATTAATGCATCAAAATATATTGATGGGGGCTGTGACTTACCAAGAAAAAGATCGTGGGCCAATTTTGGACAGGTCAGTTAAAACACCAATTCAGTGCACAGCATGGGTGGGGTGGGGAGGGGTGGGGAAGCCAAAAATCCACATTAGAGATTGTTACGAAAGGGATCCAAAGTGAAACTGTCAATATTGAAGTGCCTTTATGCAAATCAATGGTGTATCTGGTTGCGCCTCTCAGAAAAGATATTGTGGAGCTAAAGGGGGGCAATCGAAGTGATCAGGAGCCTAGAACAGGGGCCAGCAACCTAAGGCCCCATGAGTTGGAAGTGGCCCGTGGAGGTCATTTGACCAGCCCACGAGCCACCCCTGAACTGAGTTGCCCGCTTGGGCGCTGCGCTAAACTGGCACAGCGCGGTGTGGGGACTCGCTTCCGCGGAAATCGCGTCGGCACACACACAGATGCCAAAAATCACGTCTGCACAGACGCCGAAAATCGTATCTGCACACGCTGGAAATTGCGGGCAGGCGCACTCACATGCGCACACGATCTGGCCCACGGGGGGGGGGGATCTCAATGGGACCGATTCCACCCAGGCAAGATAAACCTTGCTGACCCCTGGCCTAGAGCGATTCTACTACAGTGGTACCTTGGGTTACAAACACCTTGGGTTAAAAACACTTCGGGTTAGAGACTCCGCTAACCCGGAAGTAGTACCTCTGGTTAAGAACTTTGCCCCAGGGATGAGAACAGAAATTGTGTGGCGGCAGCGCGGCAGCAACGGGAGGCCCCATTAGCTAAAGTGGTACCTTAGGTTAAGAACGGTTTCAGGTTAAGAAGAGACCTCCGGAACAAATTAAGTTCATAACCAGAGGTACCACTGTATTAGGGAAGGTTGCCATGCTTTGGGTTTGTCTGTTTTTTGTTGGCAACGAAAGGGGGGGGACGTGACAGAAGGGTGTGCTCCATATGGAACAAGTGGACAGGGTTTTGGCCTAATTCAGCAGGGCTGTTCTTACGTTCTTAAAAGGTCATGTGCAAGAATATTCTAAATATATGTTATTTATGAATCATTCCAAGACACCTTAAGGGCTCCTGTGAAAGCAAGAGAAGTCCAATCAATGAATATAATTAAGTTGTATTAAAGTCAGTTGGCCATAAGAGGCAGAAACTTATCATTCGCTGAATCTTCACCCCAATCATTACAAGTAAACAGAACTCCCTTGTTATAATTATGCAATTTTTAGATGTCACATTAACATCACCATCTGGCTTGTCTATAACATCAGTGTTACTGAGCTGGTCCAAAAATAAATTCCCTTCCTCGGGAGTACACTGAGTTTGCCTTCTAGAAAATTGTTTAAATAGAAAGCACCAGTGGCTGGACTCCAGAGCAGAGCTTAGGCTGAAAAGAGGGAGTTGCGTTTGCTCAGTGAAACTTCTGGTGTTTTATTTTCAACACAAGCATGGGCATAAGCCAAGGGGGGCAGGGAGGGGCAGCTGCCCCCCAATCAATAAAAACCAATAAAAATACATAGCAAACCAAGGTTCTGCCACACCCTAACAAAATCCTGGTTCCTATTTCCTACCATAATTGTTAGACTTAGGCTACGTAGGCTTGCAGTTTCATGGTCTATTTAACCTGAGTCTGGGGACTCTGCACCTACTACAGTGGTACCTCAGTTTACGAACTTAATCCGTTCCGAAAGTCTGTTCTTAAACCAAAGCTGTTCTTAAGCTGAGGCGTGCTTTCCCTAATGAGGCCTCCCGCCACCGATGCCCTTCCACCGTTCGGCTTCCGTTCGTAAACCGTGATAAAGTTCGTTAACTGGAACACTACTTCTGGTTTTGTGGAGTTTGTATACCGAATAGTTCGTAAACAGGGCTGTTCTTAAACCGAGGTACCACTGTATTAACTTTTCACCCCTTCTTAACTGTGGGTTTGAACCTCAGATCCATGTGGCTTGAGGAAGCAGTAGTTGAGGTCCTAGGACTAGCTGTTGTGTTGGCGTCAGTGGCACAGGAAGCCGCTCGGGCTCCTGGGGTGGTGCGCCCAGGGGCAGGGTGAGCCACCCATAGGGGCGGGGTGCACCACGAGGCCTTGGGAGTCTGCCTGCCTCCTCCCACACAGCTGCCCTACAGCTGGGGGGGGGAGGCAGCGGGCGGACCGTTTGGGCAGCACGGAGCCTGCACACACCCTAGCCACTGAGACTCTCCCAGGAGAGCTGTGTGGTTTGGGTGCGCTGCAGGTAACGCGGTGAGTGCCGCCCGGCATTTTGTCACTCCCCTCAGTGGTGACATCCAGGGAAGCCCGCACCTACCACACACCCCTTCCTCCGCCCCTGGTTGGCGTGTCAGGGAAATGCGCCTCTGAGAACCACCATCCTTTATTGCTGCAAAACAAGGCTGGAAAATGAAACTCCACTCTAGGGCTCTGTGGTATGTAAACTATAGGAGCACAAGAGGGCCAAAAAGCATTTTACTGAAGCACAGCGCCCGCTGGCATACATAACAGAAGTTGCAAAAAAGGAGTGGTGAAATGCCACCAAAATTCCCCACCTCCTTCTCTGACAAATCTACTTGATGGCTGGATATATGCTAACTGGATATATCTGGTCTGATTTGCACTAAACTGGTCATCATGTGGACAACCCCCAAGTTACATGTTCATAAATCAGAAGCCACAGTTAGTAGTCTGCAGTCATGCACGTCATGCTATGCTAGGCTTGCCCACACGGTTGCTCGTGCAACTGTTGGAACATTTTACACATCACAGTAGCTCTTTTGCTTTTGACGATACCAATTTGTCTAAGTGTTTCCTTCCGAGATTTCATTGAGAAAGCTTTTTTCCATAGTTGTACTGGGCAGCCAACTGAGAGATCACAGCACATTAGCAGGACTGATGGTCTTCCCTTTTCCCCCTTCTTGTTTAAGAAACGGGATCTATTACATAGTGAGAAAAGGACAAGATCATGAAGGAGTAGCAATGTCTGTTTTAAAGAGACTGAACTGCTTGGAAGAAAACAGGCTCTTGTTTATACAGCTGTGGGTTCCTGCAAACCTGTAGCATGATAAAAGTGCCACATAAATATAACTTACTGAGAAGTACTTGGGGCTGTTTTGTCCCATAGCAACTGATGCTCTATAAATAGGGAAATGGTTTCCAGGAGCCAAGGCTCTCATTAAGCTGTAATTGTTTGATCCTTTTTCTGGTAGTAGCCTACTGAGTTGTCACAACTGTGTATCAAAAGTGACTCAAGCAAGGTAGGTAGGGCTCACACCCAATAAAAGCTTTAAAAGAGAGACAGAGAAGAAGAAATCTCTTTGAGACTTCTTCAGGAAAACAGAGAAGAGCACAGCTGTATTCCCAATTGCCCCTATTCAGCAGGGAGAGGCTGTTTTTGGACACAAATCTCCAGTAAATCAACACAGTTCTGGTTGTTTTTCAATGGGTGATAAGTACCTGTTTTTCTTTTGTGTGTGTGTGTTTTGTTGTCTGGCATTTTGAAAATTCTTTGTTAAAGAAATGTTGTTTTAAAATGTCCTTATTTCTGCCTCTTGGAGCAACCCTTTTGAAAATCTTATTAATGTGAGCTGCTAGAATTGGCATCAGGGTTCAGTTTTCTCCCCAGAGTCTCTAGAACTTAAATCTGCCTCTGACAATCTGTGCATGCACATCTTGTCTCTAGCTAAGGCAAGACACCATGCACAGTCTGTCCTCTCACATGCTCTCCAGGCTAATTGTGAATGTTGAGGGGACAGCTAGTAGGAGACACATGCTTTTCGTAGCATATGTTTAATCAAAGTTTGGAAGAACTACCTACTTGGGTTTTAGAACAGAGCAGAACAAACAGCTGGAAAATAAATGACTTCATCTTACAGCAGAGTACAGCTTTCAGCAATGTGCCATTATGAAGAAGAAAGACGGTTATTCCTCATACAAGTATAGGGACATTACAATCGTGAATTTATTTATTTCATAAAATTTACATACCACTTGACTACATACAAACAAACAAACCCTCAAATGTAGGATAGTACACAAGCCTGTTCTATTCCATTCACACTTGGTTCAAATGCTTAAATTCTGCTTGATTTCTCTTACTTTCCTTATTTCCTTCAGTGTCAACACTTATTTACAGTGGTACCTTGGATTAAGTACACAATTGGTTCTGGAAGTCTGTACTTAACCTGAAGCGAACTTTCCCATTGAAAGTAATGGAAAGTGGATTAATCCGTTACAGACTGTCCGCGGAGTACTCAACCTGAAGCGTACTTAACCCGAAGAATGAGTGTAATTGGTTCTGGAAGTCCGTACTTAACCTGAAGCGTACTTAAGCTGAAGTGAACTTTCCCATTGAAAGTAATGGAAAGTGGATTAATCCGTTCTGGACAGGTCCGCGGAGTACTTAAACTGAAAGTACTCAAACTGAAGCATACTTAAACCGAGGTATGACTGTATTTAACAAACTGCACATCCTTCTTGATTGTAATAAAACCTCTAAGGGGTTTACAAAATATAAACGAAAACATTAAATTACCCCCTCCCCCAAAAATGTTTAAAATGGGTATTTAAAAATATTCAAAAGATTATTCAAACCAACTAAAAAGAAATAATGCACATGTAACTTATACATGCCTGGATAGGCTGACCTAAACAAAAATGTTTTAAGCAGGTTCCGGGGGAAAAGTACTGTGAAGTAGTCTGCCTGGTGTCAATAGGCAGGGAGTTCCAAAGTATACGTCATGACATACTAAAAGATCCATTTCTTACTGCCAGCTCTCCAGATTGAAGCAGTTGAGTGGGCATACATGGGGTAAGGTGATTCCTCAAGTAAAGTGGTCCCAAACTGTTAAAGGGTAGCTAACATGATGCCCTCAACTCTCATCGACCCCAGCCAGCAAGGCCAATTCTTAGGGATGAAGGGAGTTGTAGCCCAGTAACATCTGGAGGGCACCATGTTGGCTACCCCTGATCTAATGTAAGTAGGCCTTGTTTCACATACTCTAGGTGAATGTCTGTATCACAGAACCCATTAAATAGCAGTGGTGGTGGTGGTGGTGGTGGTGAAATGTACCTCACAGAAGAAACAGCAACTCACAGAAGACTATGCAACCACCATCATTGTTTCTGTGTCAGGTAGATAGCCGTGTTGGTCTGACGTAGTCGAAACAAAATTAAAAAATTCCTTCCAGTAGCACCTTGGAGACCAACTAAGTTGGTCATTGGTATGAGCTTTTGTGTGCATGCACACTTCTTCTGTGCTGCGATTGCTGAGCCCTCTGAACTGATAATAAAAGGTAAAAAAGGTAAAGGACCCCTGGATGGTTAAATCAACTCAAAGTTGACTATGGGGTTGCGGCGCTCATCTCGCTTTCAGGCCGAAGGAGCTGGCGTTTGTCCACAGACAACTTTCCGGGTCATGTGGCCAGCATGACTAAACCGCTTCTGGCACAACGGAACACCGTGATAGAAACCAGAGCGCATGGAAACGCCATTTACCTTCCTGCTATTTTTCTACTTGCACCGGCATGCTTTTGAACTGCTAGGTTGGCAGGAGCTGGGACAGAGCAACGGGAGCTCACCCCGTTGTGGGGATTTGAACCGCTGACCTTCCGATCAGCAAGCCCAAGAGGCTCAGTGGTTTAGACCACAGCACCACCCACATCCCTGAGAATAAACCTTGGCAGTAGTGCATATATAGACCACACATCTAGAAATTTACATTAGCTTACAGTACGGCAGGGGTGTGGAAGGAAGGAGTTCGTATCATTGAAAGATGGTCTGTTTCTGTCCACAATCTATTCATGATGAGAGGTTGGGTGCTCGAATGATTCCTGATTTTTTTATATAGCTTTTTAATTCCTTTGCATTTTATATCCCACCTTTCCTCCAAGGAGCTCCAAGTGGCGTACATGGCTCCCCCCCCCTCCATACATATTTATCCTTACAACAACCCTGTGAGGTAGGTTAGGCTGAATGACGGATGAAAGTAGAAGGAATTCTCAACCTTTTCCTTTCTGGTTTGAGACCACCTTTAAACCCCTCTTTGTGAAAGGCACTAAACCAGTCCCATCCTGCCATTGACTCCCCCCCCCCCCCGAGGCTTCAGGGCTTCGGGTATGAAAATATTTGACGCAACAAAATTCAAACTTTGGTATCTGGGAAGTGTGTGTGTGTGTGTGTGTGTGTGTGTGTGTCCCTTTCTTGTTTAATCGACTACTGTATGCTGTTATTCCATTTGATGAATCACCACATGTCCCATCTGCAGCATGCACTGAAAAACAGAACAAAATACGTGCCTCAAATAATTAAGCACTCTATCAAAAACTTATAATCACTCCAGCATGAGCTGATGAATCAAGGCGAAATCCAAAATACGTCTTCCAAATTGATAGTTTGGTCTGCTTTACTGAAGTTACCCTTTTAAAAGAAGGCAGTGTATTTTGTGATTCATATCCATACCCACTGTCATAATTGCATGCTAATTCTATTTTAACGCCCACAGATACAAGGGGTTTGCTTTCTACCTTTTATTGCCTGCTTGATTTTTCATCTTGCTGAGGTTCAGGAAGGTCCCAGAACTTTTATTATTATTATTCTAAGCAGCTGTAACAGAAATTGCCTCCTTAAAAAGCTTTCCATACCGAGTCATGATTATCCTCTATTTTATTCACATATATTTAATTTCACCTTCTCTGCTTTATTAAGCTAGTCAGAGCTGGGGACTAAAAAGCAAAGCACTAGGGAGGCAACTAAAGATATGAACCCATTATTCTTTGTACATATTTATTTATTTAATCAATCTATAACTTCAACCCAGAGGTTCTCAGGGCAGAATCAAAGGAAAATCTTAGGGCATTTTTTTAGAACCACAATGTAGCTCATTCTCTTACCATTAATAGGACTGTTCTAGCCAATATAGGTAGCATTACACTTGTACTGGAAAAAATGTGTTTGCTACAACCAAGAGGCAGGTACAAGGGACACGCATATCCTGGACCCACAGCCAGAAGAGTCCCCAGATTCTGATCCTTCACCTTTTTAAAAAAGCAAGTCTCCAGCTATCCTAAAAAGAAAGTTATGAAGCACAATGTACAGGCAACCTTCGAAGCAAATTCTGAGAGATGAGCCAGTTTGGCTACTTCCACCTCTCAGTGTATCTTAGACAACCAACGAATTCATAACTGTGATTGATGGCTGAATGCCAGGCAACAGGAATCTTGGGGTGTGAGGAGGTCCCCTTCTCTGCAATGCACTTTTCCTGCTTCTGTTTTGCTTTCTGGTCCTTGGAAACTCCATTGCTTGCCCTTTCCCCCCTAGCAACCAGGATGCATCTTTCCCGTGGTGAGTTCACTTCTGTCTAGGCTCTTATTGTTGCCGTCTCTACATTGCACTAGTACTGCTGCTGTCTGGAAGCACTCTTGACCTGAACCAAAACTCCCCAACATCCCTCAACCCCCACCCTTAGGACCAAGGCTGGATATGGACACCTGCAAAGCACAATAAAACTGATGCAATAAATGGTCCTATGAATATTAAATGCCATGTGTGAAATCAAAACGCTCATGTCACCTTAACCTTGGCTTCCAAAACTCATACTCCGGGTTGGGAAGGTCATGGGGTAACACTTAGAACCAACAGCTGCATATATCTTCGCTTCAAATAAGGATGTAACAGTGAAGAGGAGATTCTGGCTAGAAACGAATGGAAGTTTTCTGCTCATCTCTAACTCTCAGTTGGTGTACAGAATAACACGGCTAAGGGTTACCGGTAAATAGCCCAACCAAATTGGCTCTTCCAGCAGCAGGATAATGACTCAATAAGATTTGGGTTGATAGGAAGCAGGCTGTACAGACAAGCCCCAACTCTACAGACATACTGTACGTTTTATAGAGAAATATACTGCATATTTTACAGCAGGGTTTTCTCCAGACGTTGTGGAACTTTCATCCTGCTGACTGTTGGCCTGGGTGGCTGAGGCTGATGGGAGTTGGAGCACAAAACAGCTTGGCTACCCCTGCTCAGCAGAGTGAAAAACTCTTATGCAGACATCCGCTACTACGCTTGAAATGCATAACTATACCCCACACACTCCCTGTAATGGTGAATACATGCCACACAATATTCTCATTGATTCATCCCCAAAGGGGAAACGCCACAGAGTAAGCCAACTCCTAGTATTCCAAACATGCAATTCTCCCCAATTTTCTAGTGAGAAGATTTGTTGTTCATGCAAAGTCTAGTTTCAAAAAAAGAAAAAGAAAAGGCATCTCAAACCAGCCTGTTTCTGTCAGAGTCGTGACTGAGTGGGAACGCTTTCAGCTCTTTCCCTTTTATATGGTTTTTTTGTTTTTAACCTTAGAAGACAATTTAGCAATTTTCCCAGAGTAGGACTGAATCATACATCAAGTAAAGGTGGCAGGAAACCAAAAGGTCAGACTTTTAAGTCCAGCAGCTTTGCAAGCTATTGAGAGAGCATCTCTCGAACCTGCCTGGGTGTCAGAAGCCACGGGGGGATGAAAGAGAGCAAAGCAAATGAGGGAAAAGGCCAGCTATTTGTACATATTTCAGAAATAATAACTGGTGCTGGAACGAAGCACAGAGGCACAACAGCTTAAGGGGAAAGTGTTTCCCCCATCACCCTTCAATTTCAGCAGAGGAACATCTCATGCGTCACTAGGAGACCAAACCAGTAGGAGTGGGGGGGGGGAACTGCAGGGGTGGACATAAATGAGTCAGGCCAGGGTGGATTTCCGCATAATGTTTTTCAGCTCAATGCTCCCGTTCTAACATTGCTTGGATGGGAACCACATGCCCCACCAGGAGTTCCATGTAACAAGGGTGACATATGAGTGGGACAAATGGGTGGCGTGCAACTAAGTTTTACTCAGACCCAATATCGTTTAAGGGTTCTACAGCTGTCCTCCTTCAACATTGCTATTTCCATTCATTTCTCATATTGAAGTTATGGTGGTAGCAGCTTGGATGAAGACACCTGAGATGGAGGAAGGGTGGGAGGCACACCTTCTCCCCCAAAGTCCTTCATCAAGACATTTCCACTGTAGCAAATAACCCCACTGCTGCACCCAATTTTCTATCCATTTTGGCTGGCTTCAGAGTCATTGGAGCAGGCCCTGCTGCTGATTTTCTTCACCCCAGTGCAACACAGTTAAACATATTAAAATGGGAATTAAAGGTATCCTCCTATTTTTGTGATGTCCTTCAGAGGCAGGAGGGCAGACTTGCATACGGTTGTTGCACCCCAATCCCTATCTTGAAGCCAGTGCTCTTTTGTCTCCTGTTATAAAAAGAAAACCTTTTAATTGGCCTGACTTAATTAATTCATCTCTACAGACTAGTTAAACAAGTTGTGCTCACGGCGAATGCTATTTTTAATATTGTCACTTTTAGTATGCTCAGATGTGAACCTTCATTTGAGCATTCTTCAAGCATCTTTCACTCTTCCTTTTGGGAGGTACATACAATCATTTGCTTGCATCCTAGCCCTGTGGAATCAGGTAACTAGGATTTAATAAGGGTTTCTCAACTCTGCGTCAATAATCAATGCTTTGAATTTTTAATGGTAGCTTGTATTCTACAATGTATTTATAACATGTGTGTTTTTAAATCGTTTTTATTAGTTTTTCAATACAAACAGCCAATTATAATATTCCAAATACAATATTCCAATTAAAAACAATAAACTATTTAAAAAAACCAAATTTTAGTCCAAATTCTTAATTATTATTTTTTTCCGGACTCCCCATAGTCTGGACCTCTGAAGCATATTTCCAATGCCTCATTCCTGCTCTTCTTGTTTTTCTGTTTTCCACATTCCGATCTTATCACTTTAAAGTTCTCTGTCCCTGGCTCTGCGCTTCTCAGTCATGTCCAAAATCATATGTCTTTACATCCATCGAGTACAGTTTTTTTTAGAAATGTAAATTTTCCCAACTTTTTTTAGCAGCACAGCTTCTCCTTCCTCATTCCATTCTCCAATCCGGGCTGTTATCCAAATCTTCCTTTGAAGTTTAATTACGCAGCAACTCCCACATTATTAAGTTGTTAAGTTTTCCCATCCAGACTGTTGTCCAAATCTGTCTTTGATGTTAGGCATATGTTTGCATTTGCAATGTAAATGAACTGTATTCCACAGATATAAATCATTTGATGATCGATCGACCACACAATCCCCCCTCCCAGACCCTAGGAGGGGGGCTGCTAGACATCCATTTAGCCTTCTCTCTCGCACTTAATGAAAGTTCTGCAAACAAATGCTCTGTATTTTATCTCAAATTATTGTCTCAAATCACTGCAAAGTCAGCCAACAAGCATCTCCCCCTTTCCTCAAAACAGGGAGAAACTTTCATTTTTCTATTTTTGCTGCATTTTAATGCTATGAATAACTTTATTCATTTATTTGCTCAGCTTGTGTGCCTAAAGACTCATCCTTGAATATTTGTTCTAGTTGCTGATATGAAATG